>NC_080032.1:71810029-72114229 GCF_030020395.1 Manis pentadactyla
CTAAACAGTCATCTTCCGGAGCCATACACGGAAATGTAAAGTTGGTAAGTGAGAGAGAAGCCTTATTGTTTGGAAAGGTCAGCTTTTTACTTCTTTGCATATTAATGCCCTGTGGCTTCTATGCCCAGCATTTGTCTTGAGGTATCTTTACCACTTGGAAGAATTATGATACTCGGTAAATTCGATATGAGGCACGAATTCTATTTAAGGGTTGTAATTAGGAAGGAAGAAGAAAAGCTATAGAAGTAGCAGGCAGAAGGAAACATGGGAAGATTGATTATTTCTTTGACATATCTTCTTGTAGAGTAACTTCAGCATGTATAGGTTTTAAACTACTAATTAAATTGCATACACACATTAACACAATAGGAGTGTAGTTAAATAACCAAAGCATACCTGTAATTACCATCCATCTCCAGTGAAACCAAGAAAACCAGTTAGGCACCTTAGGCATTTGTGAAAATTTATCTATGATATGGTGGATATTGTCCAACTGAACTTGAAAAGTCTGAGAGAAATCAGACAAAACGCATTCCTGGGGACTGTTCACATCCCATATGTTCTTTTAACTATAAATAGTCTGTAGTTGTAAGATTTTGGAGCGCTACAATTTGCACTTCTCCTAATTCTTGTTTGAGTTCCAACAGTATAGATCCAGTCAAATTTGTTGTTTTACTGTATGCACAGGCCAGCTTAGATATCTCCTTCATTCCCATGGCAAGTCCAGGAACTGGTGGGATGAGTGCATCTACAGCTGTAGCAGTGCGTGGATCTTTGTTGGGGTTTTTTGATGATCATCTTCTGGCATGAGTCTTCCAGAGTGCTGATGTTGGAAGTTCTTTTTCATATTGTATCTTAGTTGATTTTCAGGGTAGACAAATTAGGCTTTGATCCTCTGTATAAACACAAACAGACCTTTGCCTACACTTTTATATGCCCTTTATACCCTTGTGTAGAACTCATTGGAGGTCACCACACAGGAACTGCCTTTTTTTTTTTTTTTGTATCATTAATCTACACTTACATGACGAATATTATGTTTACTAGGCTCTCCCCTATACCAGGTCTCTGCTATAAACCCCTTTACAGTCACTGTCCATCAGCATAGCAAAATGTTGTAGAATCACTACTTGTCTTCTCTGTGAGAAGCAACTACTTTCTAAAAGAAACTTTTAAAGTAAACAGCATTTTTTCTTTATGTTGTGCTTGTATTATAGAAAAACAATTTCTGGCAGAGCTCTACCTGAGGGAGGTCCTGTGAACGCATTCAGAAATTTAGTTTTAAGAGTCTCAAAAATAAAAATACAATGCCAAGAAACCAAATAATCTAACTAGAATATGAACAGAGGACCTGAATAGTAATTTTTCCAAAGAAGACATTCCAATGGGCAACAAACACATGCAAAGGTGTTCAACATCACTAGCATCAGAGAAATGTAAATTAAAACTACAGTGCAGGGGGAGGCGAGGAGCCAAGATGGCAGTGTGAATAGTTCAGTGGAAATCTCCTACCGAAACCAATATATTTTTGAAAATACAACAAATACAACTATTCCTAAAAGAGAGACCAGAATATATAGGAAAACAGCCAGGCTACATCCACATCTGTGAGAACCCAGCACCTCACAAAGGGGGTAAGATACAAGCCGTGGCCCAGCAGGTCCCGAGTGGGAGCCCAGGACTGCTAGATACTCAGCCCTAGCCATCCGCACTGGGAGTGCAGACACACACAGCGTGGTGTGCTGGATGTTAGGGAAACGGAAGAGTAAAACCTGAGAGTGGTTCCCCACAACCAGCGCCCCTGGGACAAAAGAAAACCAAGTGCTTTTTGAAAGTCTTAAAGGGACAGGGACCCAACAGCTGGATGGAAGAGTCTTGGCACACACAGCCCAGGAGCTGGTAATCCCGGGGAAATTCAGATGCTCCGACTGCCTGGGAGGTAGCACAGCTCTGAGGCCCCTCATGGCAATAAACACCCTCCCACCTATTCCCCCTCCGGCGCAGCCCTGCCATGTGGAGCAGCAGCATGAGGCCAGACACATGCACAGCAGCCCTGCAGAGCTGCATCGACAGCTGCCAAGGCCAGTCTCAGAGATCCCGTTGGTGCACAGCTGTGCAGAACAAGCCGCTAGGGGTTGCCGTTCTCGCAAGAAAGGAAGGCGACCACCAAGCAAGTAGGGACCTTATTCTCCTAGTGCACACACTTGCCAAGTGCCCCATGACTGACACTATTGCCATGAAAAGGCAGAAGAATTTCATACAGTCCGAAATAGTCCAGACAAGACATGAGAAGGAAACTGGGGAGATAGATTTAACCAATTCTTCCTGAGAAAAAATTCAAAATGAAGATCATAACCATGCTGATGGAGCGTAGAGGAAAATGAAAGAGCTAATGGACAAAGTAGGGAGGGAGAATACAGAAATAAGACAATCTCTGGAAGGATGTAAAAGCAGAATGGACAAGATGCAAGAGGCCATCAATGGAATAGTAATCAGAGAATAGGACCACTGAAGAGAATCTGATGCAGAGAGAGATAAAACGATCTCCAGGAATGAAAGAATATTAAGAGAACTGTGTGACCAACCCAAATGGAACAATATCCACATTATATAGGTACAAGAAGAAGAAGAGAGAGAAAAAGGGATATAATGTGTATTTGAAGAAATTATTGCTGAAAATTTCCCCAAACTGGGGGAGGAAATAGTCACTCAGACCACGGAAGAACACAGAACTACCAACAGAAGGGAACCAAGGAGGACAACACCAAGACACATAATAATTATAATGGCAAAGATCAAGGACAAGGACAGAGTATTAAAGGCAGCCAGAGAGAGAGAAAAGGTCGCCTACATAGGAAAACCCATCAGGCTATCATCAGACTTCTCAACAGAAACCTTACAGGCCAGAAGAGAATGGCATGATATATTAAATGCAAAGAAACAGAAGGGCCTTGTACCAAGAATACTGTATCCAGCACAATTATCATTTAAATATAAAGGAGGGGTTGAACAATTCCCAGACAGGCAAAAGTTGAGGGAATTTGCCTCACACAAATCACCTCTACAGGGTATTTTAGAGGGATTGCTCTACATAGAAGCATTCCTAAGCTAAATAGATGTCAACAGAGAGAATAAAATCATAGCAAAGAAAGCAGACCAACCAAATACTAACTAAAGGCAAAAAATAAAATCAACTACCCACAAAAGCAGTCAAAGGAAGCACAAAAGAGCACAGAATAAAACACATAACATATAAAGAATGGAGGAGGAAGAATAAGGAGAGAGAGAAGTAAAGAATCATCAGAATGTATTTATAATACTCAATAAGCGACTTAAGTTAGACAGTTACATAGTAAAGAAGCTTACGATGAACCTTTGGTAACCGCGAATCCAAAGCCTGCAATGGTAATAAGTACATATCTTTCAGTAATCACCCTAAATGTAAATGGACTGAATGCACCAATCAAAAGACACAGAGTAAAGACCTACCCTGAAAACTATAAGACACTATTTAGAGAAATTAAAGAGGACAATAACAAATGGAAACTCATCCCATGCTCTTGACTAGGAAGAATTAATATCGTCAAAATGGCCATCCCACACAAAACAATATACAGATTGAATGCAATCCCTATCAAATTACCAACAGCATTCTTCAATGAACTAGAGCAAATCATTCTAAAATTCATATGGAACCAATAAAGACCCGGAATAGCCAAAGCAATCCTGAGAAGGAAGAATAAAGTGGGGGGATATCGCTCTCCAACTTGAAGCTCTACTAGAAAGCCACACTAATCAAGACAATTTGGTACTGGCCAAAGAACAGACCCACAGACCAGTGGAACAGAATAGAGACTCCAGATATTAACCCAAACATATATAGTCAATTAACACACGATAAAGGAGCCATGGACATACGATGGGGATATGACAGTCTCTTCAACAGATGGTATGGGCAAAACTGGACAACTACATGTAAGAGAATGAAACTGGATCACCGTCTAACCCCTTAAACAAAGTAAATTTGAAATGGATCAAAGACCTGAATGTAATTCATGAAATCATAAAACTCTTAGAAAGAAACATAGGCAGAAATGTCTTGGACATATACATGAGCGACCTCTTTATGAACATATCTCCCTGGGAAAGGGAAACAAAAGCAAAAATGAACAAGTGGGACTACATCAAGCTGAAAAGCTTCTGTACAGCAAACGACACCATCAATAGAACAAAAAGGTACCCTACAGTATGGAAGAATATATTCATAAAGGACAGATCCGATAAAGGGTTGACATCCAAAATATATAAAGAGCTCATGTACCTCAACAAACAAAAAGCAAATAATCCAATTAAAAAATGGGCAGAGGAGATGAAGGGACACTTCAACAAAGAAGAAATTCAGATGGCCAATAGACACATGAAAAGATGCTCCACATCGCTAGTCATCAGAGAAATGTAAATTAAAACCACAATGAGATACCACCTCACACCAGTAAGGATGGCCACCATCCAAAAGACAGACAACAAATTTTGGCAAGGATGTGGAGAAAGGGGAACCCTCCTACACTGCTGGTGGGAATGTAAATGAGTTCAACCACTATGGAAAGCAGTATAGAGGTTCCTCAAAAAGCTCAAAATAGAATTACCATTTGACCCAGGAATTTCAATTCTAGGAATTTACCCTTAGAATGCAGCAGCCCAGTTTGAAAAAAACAGATGCACCCCTATGTTTATCACAGCGTTATTTACAATAGCCAAGAAATGGAAGCAACCTAAGTGTCCATCAGTAGATGAATGGATAAAAAAGATGTGGTACATATACACAGTGGAATATTATTCAGCCATAAGAAGAAAACAAATCCTACCATTTGCAACAACATGGATGGAGCTAGAGAGCATTATGCTAAGTGAAATAAACCAGGTGGAGAAAGACAAGCTCCAAATACTTTCACTCATATGTGGAGTATAAGAACAAAGAAAAACTGAAGGAACAAAACAGCAGCAGAATCACAGAACCCAAGAATGGACTAACAGTTACCAAACGGAAAGGAACTGCGGAGAATGTGAGGGAAGGGAGGGATAAGGGCGGGGTATAAGAAAGTGGGTATTAAAATTAGCATGTATAATGGGGGGAGCATGAGGAGGGCTGTGCAACACTTGAGAAGACAAGTAGTGATTCTACAACATCTTCTTACGGTTATGGACAGTGACTGTAATGGGGTTTCTGGGGAGGACTTGGTGAAGGGGGACCCTAGTAAACATTATGTTCTTCATGTAATTCTAGATTAATGATAACAAAACATTAAAAAAGTCACAGTAATAGGATGGATAAAATAGCAAGACCCATCTATATGCTGCTTTCAAGAGACACACCTTATATCCAAAGACATACACAGACTGAAAGTCAAGGGATGGAAAAAAGATATTTCATGCAAACAATAGGGAGAAAAAAGCAGGTGTTGCAGTACTAGAATCAGACAAAATAGACTTCAAAACAAAGTAATGAGATAAAGAAGGACATTACGTAATGATAAAGGAGGGTCAGTCTTAGAAGAGGATATAACCATTATAAATATATATTCACCCAATACAGGGGCACCAACATATGTGAAACAAATACTAACACAAATGATTAAATAGACTGCAATGCATTCATTTTTGGAGACTTCAACACATCACTCACTCCAAAGGACAAATCCACCAGACAGAAATTAAGTAAGGACACAGAGGTACTGAACAACACACTAGAACAGATAGAACTAATAGACATCTACAGAACTCTACACCCAAAAGCAGCAGAATACATGTTCTTCTCAAGTGCACATGGAACATTTTCCAGAATAGACCACATACTAGGCCACAAAAAGAGCCTCAGTAAATTAAAAAAGATTGAAATTCTACCAACCAACTTCTCGGACCACAAAGGTATAAAACTAGAAATAAATTGTACAAAGAAAGCAAAAAGGCTCACAAACACATGGAGGCTTAACAACATGCTCCTAAGTAATCAATGGATCAATGACCAAAATAAAATAGAGGTCAAGCAATATATGGAAACAAATGACAAAAACAACAGAAAGCCCCACCTTCTATGGGATGCAGTGAAAGCAGTTCTAAGAGGAAAGTATATAGCAATCCAGGCATATTGAAAGAAGGAAGAACAATCCCAAATGAATAGTCGAAAGTCACAATTATTGAAACTGGACAAAGAAGATTAAATGAGGCCCAAAGTCAGCAGGAGGGACATAATAAGGATCAGCATAGAAATAAATAAAATTGAGAACAATAAAACAATAGAATAATCAGTGAAACCAAGTGCTGCTTCCTTGAGAAAATGAACCAAGTAGAGAAGCCCCTAGCCAGACTTCTTAATAGAAAAAGAGAATCAACAGAATCAGAAACAAGAAAGGAAAAATCACGACAGATCCCACAGAAATACAAAGAGTTATCATAGAATACTGTGAGAATCTATATGCTTACCAGGTGCAGTACCTAGAAGAAATGGACAACTTCCTAGAAAGATACAACTTTCCAAGACTGAACAAGGAAGAAACAAAATCTAAACAGACCAATTACCAGCAATGAAATTGAAGCAGTGATCAAAAAACTACCAAAGAACAAAACCCCCGGGCCAGATGGATTTACCTCGGAATTTTATCAGACATACAGAGAAGACATAATACCCATTCTCCTTAAAGTTTTCCAAAAAATAGAAGAGGAGGGAATACTCCTAAACTCATTCTATGAAGCCAACATCACCCTAATACCAAAACCAGGCAAAGACCCCACCAAAAAAGAAAACTACAGACCAATATTCCTGATGAACATAGATGCAAAAATACTCAACAAAATATTAGCAAACCGAATTCAAAAATACATCAAAAGGATCATACACCATGACCAAGTGGGATTCGTCCCAGGGATGAAAGGATGGTACAACATTCGAAAATCCATCAACATCATCCAGCACATGAACAAAAAGAAGGACAAGGACCACATGATCATCTCCATAGATGGTGAAAAAGCATTAGACAAAATTCAACATCCATTTATGATAAAAACTCAACAAAATGGGTAGAGAGGGCAAGTACCTCATCATAATAAAGGCCATATACAATAAACCCACAGCCAACATCATACTTAACAGTGAGAAGCTGAAAGCTTTTTCTCTAAGTTCGGGAGAAAGACAGGGAAGACCACTGTTCCCACTGACATTCAACATAGTGCTGGAGGTCCTAGGCACGGCAATTAGACAAAACAAAGAAATACAAGGAATTCAGATTGCTAAAGAAGAAGTCAAACTGTCACGATTTGCGGATGACATGATATTGTACATAAAAAAACCCTAAAGACTCTACCCCAGAACTACTAGAACTAATATAGGAATTCAGCAACGTTTGAGAATACAAAACAAACACACAGAAATCTGTGGCTTTCCTATACGCTAACAATGAATTAACAGAAAAAGAAATCAGTAAAACAATTCCCTTCACAATTGCATCAAAAAGAGGGAAATAACCTAGGAGTAAACCTAACCAAGGAAGTGAAAGACCTATACCCTGAAAACTACAAGACACTCAAGAGAAATTAAAGATGACAATAACAAATGAAAACTCATCCCATACTCTTGGCTAGGAAGAATTAATATTGTCAAAATGGCCATCGTGCCGAAAGCAATCTACAGATTCAATGCAATCCCTATGAAAATACCAACAGCATTCTTCAATGAACTAGAGCAAATCATTCTAAAATTCACATGGAATCACAAAAACCCCAAATAGCCAAAGCAATCCTGAGAAGGAAGAGAAAGTGTGGGGGATGTTGCTCTCCAACTTGAAGCTCTACTACAAAGCCACAATTATCAAGACAATTTGGTAATGGCACAGGAACAGAGCCACAGACCAGTGGAACAGAATAGAGACTCCAGATATTAACGCAAACATATGTGGTCATTTAATATACGATAAAGAAGCCATGGACATATAATGGGGAAGTGACAGCCTCTTCAACAGATGGTGCTAGCAAAGCTGGACAGGTATATGTAAGAGAATGAAACTGGGTAATTGTCTAATCCCATACACAAAAGTAATTTTGAAATGGATCAAAGACCTGAATGTATCTCATGAAACCATAAAACTCTTAGAAAAAACATAGGCAAAAATCTCTTGGACATAAACATGAGAGCCTTCTTCATGAACATATCTCCCCGGGCAAGGGAAACAAAAGCAAAAATGAACAAGTGGGCCTATATCAAACTGAGAAGATTCTGTAGAGCAAAGGACACAAACAACAGAAAGGGCATCCTACGTTATGGGAAAATATATTCATAAATGACAGATCCGACAAAGGGTTGACATCCAAAATTAATAAAGACCTCATGCACCTCAACAAATAAAAAGGAAATAATCCAATTAGAAATTGCACAGAGGAGCTGAACAGGCAGTTCTCTAAAGAAGTTCAGATGGCCAACAGACACATGAAAAGATGTTTCACATCGGTAGTCATCAGAGAAATGCAAATTAAAACCACAATGAGGTATCACCTCACACCAGGAAGGATCTCCACCATCCAAAAGACAAACAATAGCAAATGTTGGCAAGGATGTGGAGAAAGGGGAACCCTCCTACACTTCTGGTGGGAATGTAAATTAGTTCAACCATTGTGGAAAACAGTATGGAGGTTCCTTAAAAAGCTCAAAATAGAATTACCATTTGACCCAGGAATTCCACTTCTAGGAATTTACTCTAAGAATGCAGCAACCCAGTTTGAAAAAAAGATGCTCCCCTATGTTTATCGCAGCACTATTTACAATAGCCAAGAAATGGAAGCAACCTAAGTGTCCATCAGTAAATGAATGGATAAAGAAGACATATACACAATGGAATATTATTCAGCCATAAGAAAACAAATCCTACCATTTGCATCAACATGGATGGAACTAGAAGGTATTATGCTCAGTGAAATAAGTCAGAAGGAAAAAGACAAGTAACAAATGATTTCACTCATATGTGGAGTATAAAAACAAAGAAAAAAACTGAAGGAACAAAACCGCAGCAGAATTACAGAACCCAAGAATGGACTAATGGTTACCAAAGGGAAGAGGACTGGGGAGGAATAGTGGGAATGGAGAGGGAAGGGGGCTGAGAAGAAGGGGGGCATTACAATTAACATGTATAATGTGGGTTGAGGCATGTGGAGGCTGTACAACACAGGGAAGAAAAGTAGTGATTCTATAGCATCTTATTATGCTGATGGACAGTGACTGTCATGGGGTTTGTTGGGGGGAGTTGGTGAAGGGGGGAGTCTAGTAAATATAATTTTACCCATGTAATTGTAGATTAAGTATAAAAGAAAAAGAAAAACTTTCAGTGCAGTATCACTTCACATCAGTCAAAATGGTTGCTATCAAGAAGGCAAGAAATAACAAGTATTGGTTAGGGATGTGGAGAAAGGGCAGCTCCTTTTTACTGCTGATAGGATTGCGATTGGTGCAACCAATTGGAAATCAGTCTGAAAGTGTCTCAAAAAAATAAAAATAGAAATAACACGTGAAGCAGTAAATCCAAATCTGGAATTTACCTGGTGAAAACAAAATTGCTCAATTTGAAAAGATACATGCACTACTGTGTATAGTGGAATACTATTCAGTCATAAAAAAGAATGAAAGCTTGCCATTGGTGACAACATGGATGAATCTAGAAGGTATTATGCTGAGTGAAGAAGTCAGACAGAGAAAGACAAATAGTGTATGAGTACTCTTACATGTTGCATTTAGAAAACAATGCTAAACTAAAATAGTCTCAAACACAGAGAACATAATGATAGTTGTCATGGGAGGTGTGTGAAGGGTTTCATAAAATTGGTGTAGGGGAAAGAATGAGAATGTTTGAAGTCTTGATCTAGGTGATGTTTACATGAGTGTATACACGTATGTCAGAATTAATCTAATAAAAATGTCTTTTAAATGGAATTGTTTTTAAAACTTAGAAATAGTTTTCCTCAACAAATCCTAAAATTCCAGTGAACTTAAAGTGACAGCACCAACAACAAAAAGAAACCAATTATCACAAGAAACCAATTATCACATGTATGACTCACTGAAAGACAGAGGATATACAAACAAAAATAATCCTGTGATGATAGGATCACTCTCCTATCATTTTTCTTTTTTGTCTTTATTTTTCAAATTTTCTGTTAACATGTATTTGGGCAATATATATCTGATCAGGCAGTTTATATGAGGAGTACTAATGGTTTATAAAATAATTACACTGACAAGTTTTAACACTAGAAAGGTAACTTTTTAAAATTTTAGTATCATTAATCTACAATTACATGAGGAACATTATGTTTGAGACTCCCCCCATCACCAAGTCTCCCCAACAAACCCTATTACAGTCACTGTCCATCAGCGCAGTAAGATGCTGTAGAATCACTAATTGGCAGCACTTCCCTTACCCCCCGCCACACACACATTGTAAATGCTAATCGTAATGCCCCCTTTCTTTTTCCCTCCCCTTATCCCTCCCTTCTCAGCCATCCTTCGCAGTCCCTTTCCATTTGGTAATTGTTAGTCCATTCTTGGATTCTGTGTTTCTGCTGCTGTTTTGTTCCTTCAGTTTTTTCTTTGTTCTTATACTCTACATATTAGTGAAATCATTTGGTACTTGTCTTTTTCCACCTGGCTTATTTCACTGAGCATAATACCTTCTAGATCCATCCATGTAGTTGCAAATGGTAGGATTTGTTTTCTTCTTCTGGCTGAATAATATTCCATTGTATATGTGTACCACATCTTCTTTATCCATTCATCTACTGATGGACACTTACATTGCTTCCATTTCTTGGCTATTGTAAATAATACTGCAATAAACATAGGGGTGCATCTGTCTTTTTCAAACTGGGCTGCTGCATTCTTAGGGTAAATTCCTAGAAGTGTAATTCCTGAGTCAAATGGTAATTGTATTTTGAGCTTTTTGAGGAACTTCTATACTGTTTTCCACAATGGTTGAACTAACTTTCATTCCCACCAGCAGTGTAGGAGGGTGGCCCTCCCTCCACAATTGCTCCAACATTTGTTGTTGTTTGTCTTTTGGATGGTGGCCATCCTTAATGGTGTGAGATGATATCTCATTGTGGTTTTAATTTGCATTTCTCTGACGACTAGCCATGTGGAACACCTTTTCATGTGTCTCTTGGCCATCTCAATTTCTTTTTGGAGAAGTGTCTCTTCAGCTCCTCTGCCCATTTTTTAATTGGATTATTTCCTTTTTGTTTGTTGAGGTGCATGAGCTCTTTATATATTTTGAATGTCATCCCTTTATCAGATCTGTCCTTTATGAATATATGCTCACATACTGTAGCCTGCCTTTTTGTTCTGTTGTTGGTGTCCTTTCCTGTACAGAAGCTTTTCAGCTTGATAGGGTCCCACTTGTTCATTTTAGCTTTTGTTTCCCTTGTCTAGGAGATATGTTCTTGAAGAAGTTTCTCATGTTTATGTCTAAGAGGTTTCTGCCTATGTATTTTTCTTAGAGTTTTATGGTTTCATGACATACATTCAGGTCTTTGATCCATTTCAAATTTACTTTGTTTAAGGGGTTAGACAGTGATCCAGTTTCATTCTCTTACATGTAGCTGTCCAGTTTTGCCAACACCATCTGTTGACGAGACTGTCATTTCCCCATTCTATGTCCATGGCTCCTTTATCATGTATTAATTGACCATATATGTTCGGGTTAATGTCTGGAGTCTCTATTCTGTTCCACTGGTCTGTGGGTCTGTTCTTGTGCTAGTACCAAAGTGTCTTGATTACTGTGGCTTTGTAGTAGAGCTTCAAGTTGGAGAGCGACATCCCCCCCTCTTTATTCTTCCTTCTCAGGATTGCTTTGGCTATTCGGGGTCTTTTGTGGTTCCATTTGAATTTTAGAATGATTTGCTCTAGTTCATTGAAGAATGCTGTTGTTATTTTGATAGGGATTGCATTGAATCTGAAGATTGCTTTAGGCAGGATGGTCATTTTGACAATATTAATTCTTCCTAGCCAAGAGCATTGGATGAATTTCCATTTGTTATTGTTCTCTTTAATTTCTCTTAAGTGTGTCTTGTAGTTTACAGGGTATAGATCTTTCATTTCCTTGGTTAGGTTTATTCCTAGTTATTTTATTCTTTTTGATGCTATTGTGAATGGAATTGTTTTCCTGATTTGTCTTTCTGCTAGTTCATTGTTAGTGTTTAGGAAAGCAGCAGATTTCTGTGTGTTAGTTTTGTATCCTGCAACTTTGCTGAATTCCGATATTAGTTCTAATATTTTTGGTGTGGAGTCTTTAGGGTTTTTTATGTACAATGTCATGTCGTCTGCAAATAGTGACAATTTAACTTCTTCTTTACCAATTTGGATTGCTTGTATTTCTTTGTTTTGTCTAATTGCCATGGCTAGGACCTCCAGTACTATGTTGAATAACAGTGGGGAGAGTGGGCATCCCTGTCTTGTTCCCAATCTCAGGAAAAGCTTTCAGCTTCTCACTGTTCAGTATGATGTTGGATGTAGGTTTATCATAAATGGCCTTTATTATGTTGAGGTACTTGCCCTCTATATCCATTTTGTTGAGAGTTTTTATCATGAATGGATATTGAATTTTGTCGAATGCTTTTTCAGTGTTTATGGAGGTGTTCATGTGGTCTTTGTCCTTTTTGTTGATGTGGATGTGCTGATGGATTTTCAAATGTTGTACCATCCTTGCATCCCTGAGATGAATCCCACTTAGTCATGGTGTATGATCCTCTTGATGTATTTTTTAATTCGGTTTGCTAATATTTTGTTGAGTATTTTTGCATCTATGTTCATTAGGTATATTGGTCTGTAATTTTCTTTTTTCATATGGTCTTTGCCTGGTTTTGGTATTAGGGGGATGCTGGCTTCAGGGAATCCATCTGGAAGGATTCCCTTCTCTTCTATTTTTTGGAAAACTTTAAGGAGAAAAGGTATGTCTTCTCTGTATGTGTGATAAAATTCTGCAGTAAATCCATCTGGCCCAGGGGTTTTTCTCTTGGGTAGTTATCTGATTGCCGCTTCAATTTCGTTGCTGGTAATTCGTCTCTTTAGATTTTCTGTTTCTTCCTTTTTCAGTCTTGGAAAGTTGTATCTTTCTAGGAAGTTGTCCATTTCTTCTAGGTTTTGCAGCTTGTTAGCATATGGATTCTCATCTTATTCTCTAATGATTCTTTGTATTTCTGTGGGTCCGTCATGATTTTTCTTTATTCGTTTCTCATTCTGTTGATGTGTGTTGATTCTGTTTCTCTTAATAATTCTCGCTAGGGGTTTATCTATTTTATTTATTTTCTCAAAAGATAGCTCTTGGTTTCATAGATTTTTCTCTATTGTTCTCAGTTTTATTTATTTCTTCTCTGATCTTTATTATGTCCCTCTCTCTGCTGAGTTTGGGCCTCATTTTTTCTTTTTCCAATTTCAATAATTGTGTGTTTAGAGTGTTCATTTGGGATTGTTGTTCCTTTTTTTAATATGCCTGGATTGCTATATATTTTCCTCTTAGAACTGCTTTCACTGTATCCCACAGAAGTTGGGACTTTGTAGTTTTGTTGTCATTTTTCTCCATATATTGCTTGATCTCTATTTTAATTTGATCATGTTGTTAAGCCTCCATGTGTTAGTGAGCCTTTTTTGTTTCTTTGTACAATTTATTTCTAGTTTTATACCTTTGTGGTCTGAGAAGTTGGTTGGTAGAATTTCAGTCTTTTTTAATTTACTGAGGCTCTTTTTGTGGCCTAGTATGTGGTCTATTCTGGAAAATGTTCCATGTGCACTTAAGAAGAATGTGTATCCTGCTGCTTTTGGGTGTAAAGTTCTGTAGATGTCTATTAGGTCTATCTTTTCTAGTGTGTTGTTCAGTACCTCTGTGTCCTTACTTATTTTCTGTCTTGTGGATCTGTGCTTTGGGGTGAGTAATGTGTTGAAGTCTCCTAAAATGAATGCATTGCATTCTATTTCCTCCTTTAATTGTGTTAGTGTTTGTTTCACATATGTTGGTGCTCCTGTATTGGGTGCATATATTTTTATAATGGTTGTATCTTCCTATTGGACTGACCCCTTTATCATTATGTAATGTCCTTCTTTATTTCTTGTTACTTTCTTTGTTTTGAAGTCTGTTTTGTCTGATACTAGTACTGCAACACCTACTTTTTTCTCCCTATTGTTTGCATGAAATACCTTTTTCCATCCTTGACTTTTATTCTGTGTATGTCTTTCTTTTGAGGTGAGTCTCTTGTACGCAGCATATAGATGGGTTTTCATTTTTTATCCACTCCGTTACTCTGTGTCTTTTGATTGGTGCATTAATTCCATTTACATTTAGGGTGATTATTGAAAGATATGTAATTATTGTCGTTCTGGACTTTAGATTTGTTGTTAACAAAGATTGAAGGGTATCTTCTTTACTATGTAAGCATCTAACTTAACTTGCTAATTAAGCTATTGTAAAGAGTCTGATGATTCATTATTTCTCTCCCTTATTCTTCCTTGTCCATTCTTTATATGTTAGATGTTTTATTCTGTGCTCTTTTGTGTTTCCTTTGGCTTCTTTTGAGAGTAATTCATTTTTTTTTTTTTGCCTTTAGTTAATACTTGGTTTGTCTGCTTTCTTTGTTGTGATTTTATTTTCTCTTGACATGTATGTTTTGATTTTATTTTCTCTTTTGACATCTAGTGCTTCCATCTAGAGCATTCCCTTTAAAATATTCTGTAGAGCTGGTTTGTGTCAGGCAAATTCCCTGAACTTTTGCTTGTCTGGGAATTGTTTAATCCCTCCTTCATATTTAAATGGTAATCATTCTGGATACAGTATTCTTTGTTCAAGGCCCTTCTGTTTCGTTGCATTAAATATATCATGCCATTCTATTCTGGCCTGTAAGGTTTCTGTTGAGAAGTCTGTTGGTAGCCTGATGGGTTTTCCTTTGTAGGTGACCCTTTTTCTCTCTCTGCCTGCCTTTAATACTCTGTCCTTGTCTTTATATTTGCCATTTTAATTATTATGTGTCTTGGTGTTGTCCTCCTTGGTTCCCTTCTGTTGGGACTTCTGTGTTCTTCCGTGGTCTGAGCGACTTTCCTCCCCCAGTTTGGGGAAGTTTTCAGCAATAATTTCTTCAAATACATTTTCTTTCCCTTTTTCTCTCTCTTCTTCTTCTGGTTCCCCTACAATGTGAATATTGTTCCGGTTGGGATTGGTCAGACATTTCTGTTAATACTCTTTCATTCCTGGAGATCCTTTTATCTCTCTCTGCCTCAGCTTCTCTGTGTTCCTGTTCTGTGATTTCTGTTTCATTAGCAGTCTCTTGCACCTTATTCAGTCTGCTCTTAAGTCCTTCCAGAGATTGTTTTATTCCTGTATTCTCCCTCATAAGTTGATCCTTTAGCTCTTCCATTTTTCTCTGAAGGTCCATCAGCATTGTTATGGCCTTCATTTTGAATTCTTCTTCAGGAAGATTGGTCAAATCTATCTCCCCAGGCTCCCTCTCTTGGCTTTGTGGCTTATTCTGGTCTGGATCAGATTCTTCTGCCTTTTCGTCACTCTAGAGGTAGTCATGGGCAGTTGGCACATGTGTTAGCTGGGAGAACAAAGTCCCTTCATGTTTGCTGGTCACCTTGCCCTCCTCGGAGCAGCTTCTGGTTTTATCTCCTGAGCCGCCACAGGTGGGGCAGCCATTGTGGCAGCCCAGAGTCCTGCAGGAAGGGCCAGGGGTGCCCCCTGTGCTCTCCTGTGAGAACAGCAACCCTTGGAGCCCTGTCCCGGTGCATGGCCTCTGAGTCTGGCCCGAGGGGCTGCGGCGGGGGCTCATGGTGGTTGCTGTGGGTGCGGCCATTCTCAGGCGGCTCCCCTGCTATGGTGGAGTCGCACTGGAGGGTGAATGGATTGCAGGCTGTTTATCACCGTGAGGGGCTTCAGAACTGTGCTGCCTCCCAGGGGGCAGGAGTGCCTGAATTTCCCCCTGGGTTCCCAGCTGCTGGGCTGAGTGTGCCGGGACTCTTCTTTCCAGCTGTGAGGCCCCTGGCCCTTTAAGACTTTCAAAAAGCACTCACTTTTGTTATTGTCCCAGGGGCACCGTCTGCAGAGACCCGCTCGCAGGTTTTACTGTTGTGTTTCCCTAGTATGCAGCGCACCACGCAATGTGTGTCTGCGCTCCCAGTGCAGATGACTATGGCTGCATATTTAGCAGTCCCAGGCTCCCACTCCTTTTCCTCTCCGAGTCCTTTCCTCCTGCCAGTGGGTTGGGGTGGGGGGGCACTCCTGTCCTGCCGGGCCACGGTTTGTATCTTACCCCCTTCGTGAGGTGCTCAGTTCTCGCAGATGTAGATGTAACCTGGCTATTGTACTGTATCTTCTGGTCTCTCTTTTAGGAATAGTTGTATTTGTTGTGTTTTCAAAAATATACATGGTTTTGGGAGGGGATTTCCGCTGCCCTACTCATGCCACTATCTTCGCTCCCTTCTGCAAGGTAGCATTTTTGTCAGATTATTAAAGATTGACAATATGAAATTAAATGTTTGAAAGTATTATATGAGCATTCATACACAGTTCTATTGCAAGTGTAAATTGGCAAAGCGTTTCTGAAAACATGTAGGTGTACTTTAAGCAAGAGCCTTAAAAATATGCTCTCAGTAATTCTGCCTCTGTATGATGCCTAAGTATATTATCTGATAGAACAAAATTATTCATTGCAATGTTATTTGACTATTGCAGTACATTGAGAAACATTTAACTAAGAAAGTGTGTATCAATTGTGGTTCAGTTAATTATACATATATATGTACATTGTCATTATGCATTATTCATAGTAGTATTGGCAAAGGATCTTTTATGATTTACAGATACATTTACTCCATAATTCTCAGTGAGAAAATTGTGTTTTTACAACTGTTAAAAAAAATAACAAAAAACACAAGCATTCCTATTTAGAAATCTCCTGGTTTGTGAGCAAGCATCCATGGTTTTAGGAGGGAAAAAGCTAACCTTCTAAAACTGAGTGTTTATCTCTTGAATATTGAGTCCACCTATCATTTCAGTTTTCATTTTGATTTTCTGTATCTTTCAAATAATATATTTTATAATCAGCTTGCCTTATTTTCTTTGCTCTTTGCTGTCTTCTGAAGAAGATTTTATCTGTGGGTTTCTTACTATGTATGCATGGGTTCCTTCTTAATACTGTAATGCCACTTGACTTTTGGATTTTTTTTCTTTGCTAGGCCAAGATCGCCAGGTTAACCAAACGCTTTGGAGCAGCCAAAGAAGATCTTAAGAAAAGACAAGAAGTAAGAATTTTTATTCTTGCATAATTACTATTTAACTCTAAATTGTAATCTTAGGAAATGCTGAGTTAGGAGAAAATTCTTCCTTTATTATACAGTCTGAAATTTGTTTTCATACTGTGCGCTCTCTGTATATTTTTTCTGGAACTGCAGCTCTAGAACTAATTAACGCTTTTCTAATTCTCAATTGCCATTTTCATATTATCAACACTTATACTATATCTGCTTTATGTTATGGCATTCTTGAACTCTATTTCCTATCCATCTTTAAAGTTATGTTTTTGGGATATGTTTTACCATGTTTCTTTGTTTTTACATTCTTTCCAGTGTCCTAGTCTAGTCACTCATTTCCTCCAAAGTATTTTAGTATTGCATTGTCTTGAGTAACCCTGTTGTCTTCTTCCTTTCTTCCCGCATGTAGATGAGTCCAAACATTGTAGCACAGCATAAATTCTAGTCTATAGCCTAGATTGCTTTTTGTTGTTCCCTTAGTTATTCTGTAATATATTTATTTTAATATAGCACTTGTATATTTACTTGAATTTCTTTTGTTTCCTCTTGATTTTTTTCCATTTGAGCAAATTTTTTTGTGTC
The DNA here is from genome assembly GCF_030020395.1 of Manis pentadactyla. Lineage (NCBI taxonomy): Eukaryota > Metazoa > Chordata > Mammalia > Pholidota > Manidae > Manis > Manis pentadactyla. The sequence goes on from NC_080032.1 coordinate 71,827,941, forward strand.
TGATAGCTCCATTTCTGGCACATAGTAATTGCCAAGAATAATTATTAAAATAGTGAGCACTATTCCTATAGGATTTTGCTGTATTGATTCATTTTCATATCTTAAAATTTTTATCTTGAAATAATTGTGGATGCAATATGTATAATTATATATATTAAATATATGCTTATAATATACATTACTATATATATTATATATATTATGTAATTGTATTGAAATAATTACAATTCACCCAGCTTCCCCCAGTGGTGAAATCTTACATAACTGCAGTACAATATCATAAGAAATCAGTACAATTCTGTTAAGTAGTTTATAGCCCTTAACAGTTTTCTCCAGTTTTTACATGAATTCACTGTGAGTGTATGTGTGTACAAATATAGTTCTAATACAGTTTGATCCCAAGTACAGATATATGTAAACCCCACCACAGTCACGAAACAGGATTATTCCTCATGGTAAATGGGCTCCCTTATGCTGCCCTTTCATAGTTTCAAATTTTGGCTGCTCCTCCACTCCCAAACACTCCCTGTCCCCTGGCAAGTACTAATCCATTTCCGATCTTTATATTGTTTTTAATTTAACTTTTTAAGTTCTAGTTTCTCTCTTTTCTTAAGCAGCGACTGTTGATTTTTATCATTGTTCTACAGTCTAATCTCCCCAAACCCTCATTTGGCCATACCCAAAGTTTTATTTTATTTCAATCTTCTTAATTATGTAATTAATTCTCATATTCTAAGCTCCACTTTCTCGGTGTTGTTTGTCATAGTGTGAAAACTGAGCTGTTTTATTTTACTTATAGTAAAGAATTGGTGTAAACCTTTCAATTAACTTTAAAGTTTGCTATGTCTGAATCAAACTTGGGCTATGAAATTTTTCCATTGTTTTGTACAGTTTCTTTCCACTTTTGTCCTTTTATGGTTGTGCTGAACTAAGCAGCATGCTACCCACCATATACTTTTCCACTGTTTGTTTGTGCATGTCAAATTTGTTCTCAGAATTACTTTCCACTTCTTGTTTATTTAGTCAAAGGACATAGAAATTTTGAAGGAATAAAGATGAAAATAATTACAGTTCTTGAAAGGTTTGTTTGGAGAGCTACAAGTAGTAAGGCAACAGTGAACAAATACTGTGTATATTCCTAAAGATTGGGAAAGGTTAATTTGAACAATTAGGGCATGTGTTGCTTGAAGAGAATGTTACGGTGGTCTTCAGTCTTTCAAATTTTATTCTTCCTTAACTAGTTTGAGGGTAGGCCACTTTTAAATTCCAAAACTTGGATATCTTTCAACTCGTTATTGCTAATAGTTTCTTCATGTGAGAGATTTCAAGAATTTGGTGGTTTTATTTACTAATTCCCTTTAGCTATGGTATCTGCTGTAATTTTACATCTGTGTCTTGCTAGGTTTTAAAAATAAGATATACAGATTGTTTACAACTTTGGTTCTCCCCTTTATCAAAACAAGTAAATATAAATAAAAAAACAATAATACTTCAAATGCTTTTCTTCAATTTAGATTTGCTCCTTGGTCCTCTGATATTAATCAGTTAAAATAAAATCAAACCTCACCTTTCAGGTTTGCCTTAAAACATTTTCTGTTTTAATTTCTAAGAGCAGAAAACCCTTCTAGGCAGTTTGCTATTAAGACCATATTTATAATGAAATCTATTTTATTGGCTTATGACTGATAGCTCGAATTTAACATCCTTTCTAGTTAGTATAAAAGAAATGTCAAGATATTTCTCATCCCTTACCTAGGAAAATTCGATTGTTAGTCAAATTGTAGATTAAATCTAAATCCTACATTTTAATTTTTTGTATTTAAAAAATTATTTTTAATTCTGGTAAAAACACATAAAATTGACCATTTTTAACTGTCCAGTTCAGTACTGTTAATTATATTAATGTTGTATAAGGATCTCTAGAACTTTCTCATCTTGCAGAACTGAAACTCTGTACCTACAGAATGACTATTTCCCCCTCCCATCAATCCTTGGCAGCCATCATTCTACTTTCTGTTCCATGATGTTGATCATTTGTGATATCTTGTAAGTGAAACCATTAGGTATTTGTTCTTTTGTGACGGTTTCATCTTTGTTGTAGCATGTGACAGGATTTCCTTCTTTATTAAGACTAATAAATAATTTTCATCATATGTATATGCCACATTTTTTTATTCATTCATTTATTGATGGGTATTTGGGCCACGTTCACCTCCTGGCTCTTATGAATAATGCTACAGTGAACATTGGTGAACAGGTAGCTCCTTGAGATCCTTCAGGTTACTTGGTTTTTTAGTTAAATTGTAGGAGTTCTTTATATATTCTGAATATTAACCCCTTCTCAGATACATGATTTGCAATTATTTACTCCCATTCCATAGGTTTCCTTTTTACTCTGTTGATTGTTTCCTTTTATGTGCAGAAATATTTAATTTTGATGTAATCATCTTATCTATTTTTGCTGTTGTTGCCTGAAATTTTGGTATCATATCCAGGAAATCATTGCCAAATCCAATTTCGTGAAGGTTTTTTTCTCTCTTTTCTTCCAAGAGTTTTATAGTTTTAGGTCTTAGGTTAGGTCTTTAATCCATTTTGAATTTTTGTGTATGGTATTAATCTTCTAACTTAATTATTTTTCATTTCAATACCTGGTTTTCATACTGTCTGTTTACTGTCCTTTCCCCATCATGTATCCTTGGCACCCTTGCCAAAGCTCATTTGACCACATATATGTGAGTTTATTTCTGGGTTCTCTATTCTATTCTGTTCTATTGGCCTGTTGAACATCTTTATGCCAGCACCACACTACTGTAGTTTTGTAATACATTTGGAAATCAAGAAGTATGAAAGTGAATTTTGTTCATTTTCAAGGTTGTTTTGGCAATTCAGGATCCCTTGAGATTACATGTGCATTTTAGGATGCTTTTTTTTCTCTATTTATGCAAAAATGACATTGGGATTTTGATAGGGATTGCATTGAAACTTTATGTCACTTTGGGTAGTGTGGACATTTTAGCAATATTAAATCTTTGAATCCATGCACATGTGTTATCTTTCCATTTATGTCTTTTATTTCTACAGTGTAGTTTTCCCTGTAAAGGTCTTTTGCCTTCTTGGCCCATAGAAGTTTTCTGCTAAATATTAAATTTATACCTAAATATTTTATTCTCTTTGATATTGTAAAGGCATTATTTTTCTAATTTCTATGTAGATTATTCATTTGTAGTATATACAAATATAACTGATTTTTGTGTGTTTTCTATCCTGCAACGTTGCTGAATTCATGTATTAGCTAAAATATTTTTTGTTTTGCAAACTCTATAGGGTTTTCTCAATATAAGATCATGTCATCTGTGAACAGAGATAATTAAACTCAATTTATTTCTAATTTGGCGCACTTTTGTTTGTTTTCCTTGCTTAATTGCTCTAGCGAGGCCTTTCGAGTATAATGTTCAACAGAAGTTGGTGAGAGTAGACAGCCTTACCTTGTTCTTGATCTTAGAGGGAAAACTTTCCTTTATTCTCCATCTGGTATGATGTTAGCTATGGGTTTTTGACATATGATCTTTTCTATGTTAAAGTAATTTCCTTCCATTCCTGATTTGTTGAGTGTTTTACCATGACATGGTGTTGGCTTTTGTCAATGCCTTTTCTTCAGTGTTTGAGAAGATTATGGTTTTTTCTCACCCTTATTCTGTTTTCATGGTGTAACATGGTGTGTAAGTTGAATGATTTTTGTATGTCAATCTATTCTTGCATTCCAGGGACACATTGCACTTCAGCATGTTGTGTAATTCTTTTAATGTTCTAGTGAATTTGGTTTGCTAGTATTTTGTTGAGGATTTTTGCACCTGTGTTCATCAGGGATATTAGCCTGTAGTTTTCTTTAATTGTGGAGTCTTTGGCTTTGGTATTAGGATAATGTTGACCTCATAACCTGAATTTAGAAATATTCTATTTGGTGTTTTGGAAGAGTTGAGGAGGACTATTGTTAATTCTTTGAATATCTGGTACAGTTCTCCAGGGAAGCCATCTTGTCCTTAACTTTTTTTTTATGATTACTGATTCCGTCTCCCTGCTTGTTTAGATGTGTTCGCATTTTTTAAATTTCTTCTTGATTCAGTCTTGGTAGGTTGTATTTTTCTAGGAATTAATCCATTTTCCTTTAGGTTATCAAATTTGTCAGTCTGTAATTTTTTCATAGTAGCCTCTCATCCTTTTTGCTCCTGTGGTATCAGTTATAATGCCTCTTCTTTCATTTATAATTTTATTTCTATTTTCTGTCTTTTTTCTTAGGTAATCTACGTAGTTTTGCCAATTGTGTTTTTTTGAAATGTCAACTTAGTTTCAGTCAGTACTGATTTAATTGATTTTTTCTGTTGGTTTAATAATCTCTATTTCACTTATTTCTGCTAATCTTTATTTCCTTCTTTTAGCTTTGAGTTTAGTTATTTTTTTCCTAGTTCTTTGAAGTGTAAAGTTGGGTTGTTGATTTAAGCTCTCAATTAAGCATTTAATATATTGGTAAGCATTTACTGATACATACTTCTGTCTTACTACTACTTTTGCTGTGTAAATTTCATACTGTGTTTTATTTTCATTTGTCTCAAGATGTATTCTAATATCCCTTGTGATTTCTTTTACACATTGAGTTTTGAACATTTTTTTAAATTACCATATATTTGTGACATTTACATTATCCTTCTGCTGTTGATTTCTAGTTTCATTCCATAGTGGTTGGGGAAGATATTTGGTACAACTTTCATTTTTTAAAATTTGTTAAGTCTTATTTTGAGCCTGAATATATGAACTGTCTTGGAGAATATTCCATGTTCACTTGAGTAAGATGTATATTTCTCTGCTCTTGGGTGAAAATGTCTGTGTGGTCAATTTGTTCTATAGTTGTTCAGTTCTGCTGTTCTCTTATTTTTGGTCTGGATCATATATCCATTCTATAGGCTGATATATTATATCTGGTCATTTGACCCCATTATCATTCTTTAATATCCTTCTTTGTCTCTTGTGATAGTTTTATTTCAAATATCTTCTGTCTTATATCAGTATGCCCCCCACCCTCTACTCTCTTTTGGTTAGACTTGAATGGAATATCTTTTTCCATCCTTTTACTTTTATCCTATTTTTGTCTTTAGGATCTAAAGTGTGTCTGTTGACAGCATAGAGAAGGATCCTGTTTTTGTTGTTGTTGTTGTATTTTAATTTTTTTTATTTTTGTATCATTAATCTACAATTACATGAGGAACATTATGTTTACTAGGTTCCCCCCCTCACCAAGTCCCCCCAACAACCTCCATTACAGTCACTGCCCATCAGCGTAGTAAGATGTTGTAGAGTCACTACTTGTCTTCTCTGTGTTGCACAGCCCTACCGTGCCTCCCCCCACATTATACATGCTAATCGTAATGCCCCCTTCCTTCTTCCCCCACCTTAACCCTCCCTTCCCAGTCCCTTTTCCTTTGGTAACTGTTAGTCCATTCTTGGGTTCTATGATTCTGCTGCAGTTTTGTTCCTTCAGTTTTTTCTTTGTTCATATACCCCACATATGAGTGAAATCATTTGGTACTTGTCTTTTTCCACTTGGCTTATTTCACTGAGCATAATACCCTCTAGCTCCATCCATGTTGTTGCAAATGGTAGGATTTGTTTTCTTCTTATGGCTGAATAAGATTCAATTATGTATATGTAACACATCTTCATTCATCAAATGATGGACACTTAGGTTGCTTCCATTTCTTGGCTATTGTAAATAGTGGTGTGATAAACTGTCTTTTTCAAACTGGGCTGCTGTATTCTTACGGTAAATTCCTAGAAGTGGAATTCCTGGGTCAAATGGTATTTCTATTTTGAGCTTTTTGAGGAACCTCCATACTGCTTTCCAGAATGGTTGAACTTATTTACATTCCCACCAGCAGTGTAGGAGGGTTCCCCTTTCTCCACAACCTCACCAACATTTGTTGTTGTTTGTCTTTTGGATGATGGTGATCCTTACTGGTGTGAGGTGATAACTCATTATCGTTTTAATTTGCATTTCTCTGATGACTAGTGATGTGGAGCATCTTTTCATGTGTCTGTTGGCCATCTGAATTTCTTCTTTGGAGAACTGTTCAGCTCCTCTGCCCATTTTTAAAATGGATTATTTGCTTTTTGTTTTTTGAGGTGTGTGAGCTCTTTATTTATTTTGGATGTCAAGCCTTTATCAGATCTGTCATTTATGAATATATTCTCCCATACTGTAGGATGCCTTTTTGTTCTATTGGTGGTGTCCTTGCTGTACAGAAGCTTTTCAGCTTGATATAGTCCCACTTGCTCATTTTTGCTTTTGTTTCCCTTACCCAGGGAGATATGTTAATGAAGAAGTCACTCATGTTTATGTCCAGGAGATTTTTTCCTGTGTTTTTTCCTAAGAGTTTTATCGTTTCATGACTTAACATTCAGGTCTTTGATCCATTTCGAGTTTACTTTTGTGTATGGCACTAGACAATGATCCAGTTTCATTATCTTACGTGTAGCTGTCCATTTTTGCCAACACCAGCTGTTGAAGAGGCTGTCATTTCCCCATTGTTTGTCCATGGCTCCTTTATTGTCTATTAATTTATTATATATGTTTGGGTTAGTGTCTGGTGTCTCTATTCTGTTCCACTGGTCTGTCTGTGGGTCTGCTTTTGTGCCAGTACCAAATTGTCTTGATTACTGTGGCTTTGTAGTAGAGCTTCAAGATGGGGAGCAAGATCCCCCCCACATTATTCTTCCTTCTCAGGATTGCTTTGGCTATTCCGGGTGTTTGGTGGATTCATATGAATTTTTGAACTATCTGTTCCAGTTCATTGAAGAATGCTATTGGTAATTTGATAGGGATTGCATTGAATCTGTAGACTGCTTTGGGCAGAATGACCATTTTGACAATATTAATTCTTCCTAGTCAAGAGCATGGGATGAGTTTCCATTTGTTAGTGTCCTCTTTAATTTCTCTTAAGAGTGTCTTGTAGTTTTCAGGGTATAGGTCTTTCACTTCCTTGGTTAGGTTTATTCCTAGGTATTTTATTCTTTTTCATGCAATTGTGAATGGAATTGTTTTCCTGATTTCTCTTTCTGCTAGTTCATTGTTAGTTTATAGGAAAGCCTCAAGATTTATGCATATTAATTTTGTGTCCTGCAACTTTGCTGAATTCTGATATGAGTTCTAGTAGTTTTGGAGTGGAGTCTTTAGAGGTTTTTATGTACAATATGATGTCATCTGCAAGTAGTGACAGTTTGACTTCTTCTTTACCAATCTGGATTCCTTGTATTTCTTTGTTTTGTCTGATTGCCATGACTAGGACCTCCAGTACTATGTTGAATAACAGTGGGGAGAGTGGGCATCCCTGTCTTGTTCCCGATCTTAGAGGAAAAGCTTTCAGCTTCCCGCTGTTCAGTATGATGTTGGCTGTAGGTTTATCATAAATGGCCTTTATTATGTTGAGGTACTTGCGCTCTGTACCCATTTTGTTGAGAGTTTCTATCATGAATGGATGTTGAATTTTGTCAAATGCCCTTTCAGCATCTATAGAGATCATCATGTGATTTGGTGTCCTTCTTTTTGTTGATGTGGTAGAGGATGTTGATGGATTTTCGAATAAATGTTGTACCATCCTTGCATCCCTGGGATGAATCCCACTTGGTCGTGGTGTATGATCCTCTTGATCTATTTTTTAATTCGGTTTGCTAATATTTTGTTGAGTATTTTTGCATCTACGTTCTTCAGGGATATTGGTCTGTAATTTTCTTTCTTTGTGGGGTCTTTGCCTGGTTTTGGTATTATGGTGATGTTGGCTTCATAGAATCCGTCTGGAAGTATTCCCTCCTCTTCTATTTTTTGGAAAACTTTAAGGGTATTATGTCTTCTCTGTATGTCTGATAAAATTCTGCAGTAAATCCATTTGACCCGGGGATTTTGCTCTTGGGTAGTTTTTTAATTACCACTTCAATTTCATTGCTGGTAATTGGTCTGTTTAGGTTTTCTTTTTCTTCCTTGTTCAGTCTTGGAAGGTTGTATTTTTCTAGGATGTTGTCCATTTCTTCTAGGTTTTCCAGCTTGTTAGCATATAGGTTTTCATAGTATTCTCTAATAATTCTTTGTATTTCTGTGGGGTCCATCGTGATTTTTCCTTTCTCATTTCTGATTCTTTTGATGTGTGTTGATATTCTGTTTCTCTTAATAAGTCTGGCTAGAGTCTTATCTATTTTCTTTATTTTCTCAAAGAACCAGCTCTTGGTTTCATTGATTTTTTTTCTATTATTTTAATTCTTCTCAATTTTATTTATTTCTTCTCTGATCTTTATTATGTCCCTCCTTCTGCTGACTTTAAGCCTCATTTGTTCTTTTTCCAATTTCAATAATTGTGATTTTGGATTATTCATTTGGGATTGCTCTTCCTTTTTTTAAATATGCCTCAATTGCTATATACTTTCCTCTTAAGACTGCTTTTGCTGCTTCCCACAGAAGTTGAGGCTTTGTGTTGTTGTCATTTGTTTCCCTATATTGCTTGATCTCTATTTTCATTTGTTCGTTGATCCATTGATTATTTAGGAGCATGTTGTTAAGCCTCCATGTGTTTGTGAGCCTTTTTGCTTTCTTTGTACAATTTATTTCTAGTTTTATACCTTTGTGGTCCGAGAAGTTGGTTGGTAGAATTTCAGTCTTTTTGAATTTACTGAGACTCTTTTTGTGGCCTAGTATGTGGTCTATTCTGGAAAATGTTCTGTGTGCACTTGAGCACTTGAGAAGAATGTGTATCCTGTTGCTTTTGGGTGTAGAGTTCTATAAATGTCTATTAGGTCCATCTGTTCTAGTGTGTTGTTCATTGCCTCTATGTCCTTACTTATTTTCTGTCTGGTGGATCTGTCCTTTGGAGTGAGTGGTGTGTTGAAGTCCCCTAAAGTGAATGCATTGCATTCTATTTCCTCCTTTAATATTTTGATGCTCCTGTATTCGGTGCATGTATATTTATAATGGTTACATCCTCTTGTTGGACTGACCCCTTTATCATTATGTAATGTCCTTCTTTATCTCTTGTTCCTTACTTTGTTTTGAAGTCTATTTTGTCTGATACTAGTATTGCAACACCTGCTTTTTTTCTCCCTACTCTTTGCACGAAGTACCTTTTTCCATCTCTTGACTTTTAGTCTGTGTACATCTTTGGGTTTGAAGTGAGTCTCTTGTAAGCAGCATATAGATGGGTCTTGCTTTTTTATCCATTCTTTTACTCTGTGTCTTTTGATTGGTGCGTTCAGTCCATTTACATTTAGGGTGATTATTGAAAGATATGTACTTACTGCCATTGCAGGCTTTATATTTGTGGTTACCAGAGGTTCAAGGTTAGCTTCTTCAGTACCTTATTGTCTAACTTAACTCACTTATTGAGCTGTTATAAACACTGTCCGGTGATTCTTTATTTCTCTCCCTTCTTATTCCTCCTCCTCCATTCTTTATATGTTGGTTGTTTTATTCTGTGCTCTTTTGTGTTTCCTTTAACTGCTTTCATGGGTAGTTGATTTTATTTTTTGCCTTTAGTTAGTATTTGGTTGGTCTGCTTTCTTTGCTGTGATTTCATTTTCTCTGATGACATCTATTTAGTCTTAGGAGTGCTCCCATCTAGAGCAGTCCCTTTAAAACACCCTGTAGAGGTGGTTTCTGTGAGGCAAATTCCCTGAACTTTTGCTTGTCTGGGAATTGTTTAATCCCTCCTTCATATTTAAATGATAATCGTGCTGGATACAGTATTCTTGGTTCAAGGCCTTCTGTTTCATTTTATTAAATATATCATGCCATTCTCTTCTGGCCTGTAAGGTTTCTGTTGAGAAGTCTGATGATAGCCTGATGGGTTTTCCTTTATAGGTGACCTTTTTTCTCTCTCTGGATGCCTTTAATACTCTGTACTTGTCTTTGATCTTTGCCATTTTAATTATTATGTGTCTTGGTGTTGTCCTCCTTGGTTCTCTTCTGTTGGGAGTCTGTGTGCTTCCATGTTCTGATCAACTCCTCCCCCAGTTTGAGGAAGTTTTCAGCAATAATTTCTTCAAATACACTTTCTATCCCTTTTTCTCTCTCATCTTTTTCTGGTACCCGTATAATGTGGATATTGTTCCTTTTGGATTGGTCACACAGTTCTCTTAATATTCTTTCATTCCTGGAGATCCTTTTATCTATCTCTGCATCAGTTTCTTTGCGTTCCTGTTCTCTGATTTCTATTCCTTTAACGGCCTCTTGCACCTTGTCCATTCTGCTTTTAAGTCCTTCCAGAGATTGTTTTATTTCTGTATTCTCCCTCCCAACTTTATCTGTTAGGTCTTGCATTTTTCTCTGCAGTTCCATCAGCATGGTTATAACTGTTATTTTGAATTCTTTTTCAGGAAAATTGGTTAAATCTATCTCCCCACATTCCCTCTTGGGATGTGTGTGTGATTCTGGTCTAGATCAAATTCTTATGCCTTTTCATGGCAATGGAGGTAGTCATGGGCAGTTGGCGCATGTGTTAACTGGGAGAAAAACGTCCCTTCCTCCTTGCTTGTCGCCTTCCTCTCCTGCAAGAATGGCGACCCCTAGCGGCTTGTGCTGGGCAGCTGCGTGCCATCGCGGTCTTTGAATCTGGCCCGGGCGACCCTGGGGGTTGCTCTGCGTGGGCGCTGTGGGCGTGGCTGGTCTCAGGCTGCTGCTCCGCTGTGGCGGAGCCGCACCAGAGTGCGAACAGGCAGGAGGCTGTTTATTGCCATGAGGGGCCTTAGAGCTGTGCTGCTGCCCAGGGGGTTAGGGTGCCTGGAGTTCCCCGGGGTTCCCAACTTCTGGGCTGAGTGTGTCAGGACGCTTCCATCCAGCTGTGAGGCTCCTGTCCCTTTAAGACTTTCAAAAAGCACTTGCTTTTCTTTTGTCCCTAGGGCGCTGGCTGTGGGGACCCGCTCACAGGTTTTACTCTTCCGTTTCTCTACTATCCGGCACACCACACACTGTGTGTCTGTGCTCCCAGTATGGATGACCTGGGCTGGGTATTTAGCAGTCCTGGGCTCCCTCTCCCTCCCCACTCCGACTCCTCTCCTCCCACCAGGGAGCTGGGGTAAGGGGCGCTCGGGTCCCTCCAGGCTGTGGCTTGTGTCTTACTGCCTTCATGAGGCGCTGGGTTCTTGCAGGTGTAGATGTAGCCTGGCTGTTGTACTGTATCTTCTCGTCTCTCTTTTAGAAATAGTTGTATTTGTTGTATTTTCAAAAATATGTATAGTTTTGAGAGGAGATTTCCGCTGCTCTACTCATACCACCATCTTGGCTCCTCCCCCCCCCAGGATCCTGTTTTTTAATCCATTGAACCAATCTGTGTCTTCCTATGGGAAATTTAATCCATTTGTATTTAAAGTAATTGCCATAGGGTGGGAATTATTGCCATTTCATTATTTTCTATTTGTATTGGAGCTGTTTTGTTTCTCGTCTTCTTTCTTGCTTACTTCCTATGTGTATAGTTGACTTTTTTTTGTAGTGACTATCTTTTATTCCTTCTCATTTCCTTTTATATATCTTCCATAGGTATTTCTTTGTGGTTGCCATGGGGATTGTATAAACTATCTTAAAGTTACTATTTTAAACTGGTAACACTTTAACTTAAATCAGAGATCTCTACTCTTCACACCTCCCCCCCATGTTACGTTTTGCTATTATACCTTATATCTTTTTATATTTATCTTTTGACATAGATTTAGTTATTTTTTATGCTTAAATTCTATAAGAATATGATTTATGCAACAACTTTACAGTAATGCAGGATTGTGTATTTACCTTTACCAGGCAATTTCATATTTTCATATGTGTTCAGTTGCTGTCTGGTGTCTTTTCATTTCAACTTGAAGGACTCCTTTTAGAATTTCTTATGTGGTAGATCTAATGGTGATGAACTCCCTCAGCTTTTTATCTGATCAAATCTTAACTTAACCTTCATTTGTGAAAGTTTTGCTGGCGGTTATTTTCTCTCAGCACTTGAATATATCTTCCCACTCCCTTGTGGCCTGCCAGTTCTTCTGAGACAACCACTGATAATCTTAAGGGAGCTACGTTGAATGTGATGGGTCACTTTTCTCTTGCTACTTTCAAAATTGTTTATCTGTGCCTTTTGACAGCTTGATCATAGTGTTTCTCAGTGTAGGTCTCTCAGTTTTCCTTGTTGAAGTTTTTTGAGTTCCTTGAAAATTCAAGAATTTTCAGTATGTTAGCATTCTTCCTCAAATGGGAGAAATTTTTGGCTGTTACTCAAGTAGGCTTTCTGCCCATTTTCTCTCCCTTCTCATTCTGTAACTCCCTCATTCATTTATTGGTACACTCAGTGTGTCTCATAAATCCCTTGGGCTCTCTTCCCCTGTTTTCTTTCTTTTTGCTCCATGTAACTCAACAGTTTCAAATGACTTGTCTTTAAGTTTGCTGATTCTTTATTCTGCTTGATATAGTCTGGTACTGATCCCTTCTGGTAAATTTTTCAATTCAGTTAATTGTATTATTCAACTTCATAATTTCTGTTTATTCTATTTTAAAGTTTCTGTCTGTGGTAACATTTTCATTTTCTTCATACATCATTTTTCTGATTTAATTCAGTTTTCTTTCTGTGTTCTCTTATCTCATTGAGTATCTTAATGTCAGTTACTTAGAATTCGTTGTTGAGTAATTCGTAGATCTCCGTTTCTTTAAGATCAGTTTCCGGAGATTTCTTTCTTTGATTGAGTCATAGTTACCTGTTTCTTTGTATGTCTAGTTTTCTTTTGCTGAAATTTGGGCATTTGAAAGAATAGCCTCCTCTCCCTGTCTTTTTGGAATATCTTCGTACAGAGGAATCCTTCAGTAGTCAGCCCAGGTAGATGCTCTGGGGCTTCTCAAACCTTTTCTAGAGATGCGTTTTCTCTGAGCCTGTTTATGTACTCTGACATTTGAAGAGGTTTGCTGTCTACTCAGGAGCTACCCCCTGGTATCTGTCTGTCTGTGTTATTCTAATTTTTCTGGTGCTGTACTGTGCTGACAGGCTCACCTTTGTTCTCATCTGGCCCCCAGACATTTAATGTGTGCTGTGTCCTCCAAGTCAGGTGAGACAGAAGCCAGTTCCTTGGGCAGTTCCCTGAAAAGCCAGAGAGTTGCATGCAAGTTCTACTTTTCTCTTTCCTCCTGAAGGAGAAACCACTAGTGGGGAGTTTTCTTAATTGTGCTTCATTGTGTTGGGAGGAGAATGAGGTATTGTGGGTAAGTGCAACCGACTTTTCTACCTACTACAGTGTATGTTTCGTTGGTCTTATTCTTGGCTTGGGGTGCTATAACTTCTTAACTGGCTTCTGGAATTCTCACAAAGGAAATTTGGTCCATATAGTGTTAAGTCATTATCTCTGTGAAGACAGGAGTGTGTGGGGCTTCCTATTCTGCCATCTTGCTGATGGCACCACACTGTAGTGTTTAAGATTCTTCATCTAATGACTAATACCATGTTCTAAGCCAGTGATATTTATTGATTATTATGTGCTTACTCCTTTTTCTGTTTTTTTCCCTGAAACGTTACTTGCCTTCATCTTAACTGTTTTGAGTGTACTAATTATGCATTGATCTATTTAAATATGCATGCCTTTTCCCAAAAACTTTTCTTTTAACTTTTTCCATTGACACTACACTGTTACTTTAATTTGCTTTATCATTTGTTTCAAATGTCTTTTGCATCTAGTCAGATTTTGATCACCTTTAGAGCACTTGATTCTAAGTCTCTTTTGTCTCCGTTACAAAAGTAACCTAGTACAAAGCTATACTGGTTAGTTAAAATTATCCTTTTTTTGTATAAAAAGCAACAGAATCTGTTGTTGAGGGAAGAAGAGTGATTAGTGACACCTGCATGATATGGTGATCCTAAGCACTCACAACCTTTGGTTTAACATGTATTATTGTTATACTTAATTAAATCTTGACAAGTTATTTTTTTCAATTTAAGAAATAAATGATAATAGTATCACTAAAGATAAGAGGCACAAATAATGGTAATTAACGTTGTAGATACTGGAATTCTATTTCTGTAGTCCACATTTTTTTGGGAAAAGGGCTCAAATTAGTTGATACTTAAGTTTAGAATTGAGACGTCTATTTATGAAGTTATAAGTCACATGTGGTAAGTAGTTATTTTTTGAACAAAAATCATAAAAATAATTTTGGTTTGAGAATTTTTATTTGTGACCTAAGATATTTAATTGGTAGTTAACTACTTCTGGAGAAGAATAAATATGTACCTTCTTTATTGAGTTTCTTATGGTAATCCAGTGCCTGCTATGCCTGGTAAATAGTTGGCATTCACTAGATATTTATTGAATGAGTGTGTCCAGTTATTCTTTATATTTGTATTCTTAGTGTTTATTAAACCCTTACAGCATTGATACCGTTTTCATATTCTTTTATTTATTCATCTTAAAAAACCAGTATAGGAATTATTGTATTCATCTTTCTTAATGGTAAGCAGTTATTTCAATAGACTAAGTACTTTGCTTAAGGCACAACTAACAAGTAGCAATGCCAAGATTCAAATTCTTGTCTCAACTTGTAGTATTATCCACTGTTGTAGAAGGAACAGATAATATGTTGACAAAGCCTAAAAATTCCTTTTGCATTGGATTTTACCTTTTCTTCCTCAGAATCCACCAAATCCGCCTATGTCACCAGGGAAGTCTGCAGTTGATGTCAACAGCAATAACAACGTGCCCTACAGGTGAGAATCATGGGCAGTCTATTTGCCATGTTTTTAAATGACAGAACAAGGTTCTGGTTTTCTTTATTTTGCCAAAAAAATCTTGTAATTTATTCCTGTGTATGTATTTGTGTAGAGATAAATTTTTGGTATACTGGATTAAGTACATTTCCTTCTTTTTTACTTTGCTGTAATTGTTCATCTGTTGTTGGTTTTGTTGATTATAAGGCTTTTTTGGTCATTGCAGATTTATTTTAGCCCTTACAGGAAATAGCATTTAGGCAAGCAATGGAGTAATGCTTTGGTCTGCCAGATATTAGGAGTTGCATTTAGTTTTCAGGTAAAAGTATTAAGGACATTAGAATAGAACAAGAAGACTCTTCCACAATGCCATGGACCCCAGCATCCAAAGTCTGTGTGCCGGCTTTCCCTTAGTGCATTCACTGCAGTGTAGTGCTGCAATACCCGTGTCTAGCCATCCTTTCTTTCTTATGGACCACTGCTTTCTCTATACATAAATTGACATTCCCCAGCATGACATAGCCATTGACTATTGTGTGTATGTATATTTCATAGAAATGCAAGCACAGTGAGACAGATGCTGGAGTCCAAAAGGAATGTAAGTGAGAGTGCACCGCCATCCTTTCAAACCCCTGTGAATACAGGTAATATTCTTAAACACCAAAATATATTTTCTTAGGATTTGAAGGCTTTGGTTCTCTTTTCTTAGATTCTTTTGAGGTTGAAACATCCTAAGAAACAGCATATTGATCTAAAATTGAGTTCTAAGTACAGAATTTTATTTAAAAATCAAGGTTATAAATATGCATGAAAATATAAATTCAAATCTGAACTGTAGTGGTTGTCAAACTTTCTGGTCTCCGTAACTCTATATAATCTTAAGAAAGTATTAAGAACCCCAAAGAGCTTTTGTATATGTGGATTAAATTGATATTTACTACAGTAAAAATTAAAGCATAAAGTGTTTGAATGTTCATTAATTCACTGAAAAATAAACCCATATTATGTAATGTAAATAACATGTCTTAATGAAAATAACTTTTTTCCAAGCTTGAAAATATTAGTGAAAAGTGTGTTATTGTCTTAAGTTTTTAAAAGTCTCATACCTCGCTTAAAACATTAAAATGGATAAAGATAGCTAGACTCTCCTGTCTGTTTCTGCATTGTCTGTTGCAATTTGTTTGGTTGGAATGTTTGAAGAAACTTCAGTCTTATACAAATACATAGTTGGAAAAGAGCTAACCCTTTTCAAGAATTGTGTATATTCTTCTTTGACACATTCAACTGGCAGTTTACTAAAGGTTAGTTGCAAAGTGGAATATGAAACCCTACCAATGAACTTTTTCACATTTTTATTAAAATTCACTCACCTATCTTGTACTTGGATGGATCTTTTACTGGTATCATTCATTGACATTTGGAAAATGCTGAATTATGTAAGTCTTCTGAATGTTAATACATCTCATTAATCAATTGTTTTAAGAAAATTGCATTAATTTATTTCACTATTCAGTCTTCTCAGAAATGTCTTTAAAGATTTGGGAAGCTGTCATGCTCTCAGTGGCAAATACAAGTTTTTTTCCAAAGTTCTAATTACTGTTTTTAAAACTTGAATTTTCTTACTGTCAATATAGACTGCTGGTTATTTCCTTTGAAGTGAATAACTTACTTGGCTTATTTTCAAGAAAAGATTTTCCAAATATCAAGCGTGAAATACCATAGTAAGTCAATTTTTAAGTCAGAACAGTCTTCCATGAAAACGGATGATGCTCAGCATATAATGTAGCTCAAATGACCATGCAAGCACTTTTCCTTGCATCAGCCATCCTGCTTTGGCATGCAGCAGAAATACTGTACATGTGCGTCCTCTCCACACACAATGTTGAGAAGACCTGCACTCAGGTTGAAATTAATCAAAGAGATGTTGCTGCTTCATCATGGATATTCATAAGTAAAATTGATTCTGTTTGTTGTTTACTGTGCACATGTGGTGGTAAAGAATGCAGTGATAGTTTGGTACCATTCCCTTGATTTTTGTACTGAGGCACCAGAAGTTTTCCTGACCTTGCTTTTGCTCCATTAGTACAAGTATCTACTGGTAAAAAAAGTCAAATAATGTCATTACTGTTATTAAAATAGTTTTGGCATTGCAAACGTCCCAAGCTGAGACGGTCTCAGTAACCCCCAGGTGTCTCCCAGATGATACTTTGAGAATTGATCCTCTACTGTGCCTATGATTTTGAAAAGACTACAAATCATTGAGAAATAATCTTGGTCATCAATATCAAACCAGTTTAAATGAGAATAAACACAAATAGTTAAATCAAACTTATAAAACTCCAGTGATCAGCATTTTGATTTTCTCTGGTTTTTGATAACAGCTGTCTTATTTCTTAATTCATCCCTCATCTTCACTCTGCTCCTTTCCCCATCATATAATGCCAATAGAGAATCAGTAGAGGCAGCCTACCTTCACTAGTTCTCTCCCAGGCATTTAAATAAAACTTGATCCACAGATGGTGGTTTTACATCATCCAAATAACAAAATACCATGACCAAGTTCACCTGTTACTCGCTAATAGGTAGAGCTGTTACTAGATTTTTAATTTCTTGAGTTTATATATTGCCAGTGTCCTTAGGCATTTACCTGTTTTAGTGGTTTCAGAAATATCTACACCATTTTACCAAGTTTTCTGTATTTTTTAGTTGTTTTTCCAGTTACTTATGCTGAAGTAATTAGAGTAATTTTCAGAGACTGTTTTGATGCTGAGATAGTAGTCCTCTGTAGTAATCTTAAATTGTGTTCTGTATTCATTAAGTACTGAACATAAATACAAAAGTGCTTCTACAAATTTAATTCTAAAAATTTTCCAATCATTTAAATCTGGGAAAAATTTTCACTGTGAAAGATTTTACTGTATCTACTACAATTGATTAAATTTGTATTGTGTTATACTATCCCGATGATAAATGAAGATAGCTATTTAAACTGAGACTTCTTTTTTCTTCCTGTAGTATCTTCAACCAGTCTTGTCACTCCTCCAACAGTTGTCAGTAGTCAACCTAAATTGCAGACTCCGGTGACTTCGGGTTCTCTGACAGCAACATCAGTTCTTCCTGCACCCAACACCGCTACGGTAGTTGCTACTACTCAGGTGCCTAGTGGAAATCCCCAACCTACAATCTCTTTACAACCTTTACCAGTGATTTTGCATGTACCTGTTGCGGTATCCTCCCAGCCTCAGCTCCTACAGAGCCATCCAGGGACTTTAGTGACTAATCAACCATCTGGCAACGTTGAATTCATTTCTGTACAGAGCCCACCTACAGTGAGTGGACTTACCAAAAATCCAGTATCCTTGCCTTCCTTGCCAAACCCCACTAAACCAAACAACATTCCTTCTGTACCCAGTCCTAGTATTCAGAGGAACTCTCCTGCCAGTGCTGCACCATTAGGAACAACACTTGCTGTACAGGCTGTTCCAACAGCACACTCTATTGTACAAGCCACAAGGACTTCTTTACCTGCAGTAGGCCCATCAGGACTCTACAGTACATCAAGTAATCGAGGTCCTATACAGATGAAAATTCCAATTTCTGCTTTTAGTACTTCGTCTCCTGCAGAACAGAGCAGCACTACTATCCCAAGAATTGGTAAGTCACTCTGTAGGTTTAAAACAGAAATGCAAGCAGGTTAATGGCCCATAGATAATTGAACTTTTGTGTGTGTTTGTGGAAGTGGCTGTCATTACTGGAAGAGCAGAGTAAATAGAAGAAGATCCTTACTAAAAGTAAGTTTTTAGTTACCTAAAAAATGTTGTAAAAACAGATTTGAGAAATTTGTAATTTTTCTTTTAGTAATTTTCCTAATCTGGGTGAACTTCTCATTTAAGCTTTGTAGCAAGCATCATGAATTATTTTTATATACAGATCCTAGGAATATCTGAGTAAAACATTTATTTTAAAGTATCTAATTCACTTAATAAATGCTTATAAGAGGAATATAAAAACCACATATCTTCCCTACTCATTTGGAAAAATCCTTTGTGCATTCATCATTCACATCTTCCACATTTGAACAGTTTAAAAATAGGTTCTTCCCTAATTTACCTATAAATTGCTTCGTTTTCTCTTACATGTTTTCCCATATGACCTACTATATGATTGTTTGTATTATCTATTTTCAAAGTATAACAAAATGGAGGACTTGATTGTACTTGTATTTAAAATTAGTAAAGCTCTCTTCCTTTTTCTTAGAAAGCATACATTTTGTATGTATTCTTGAACTTGCTTATTCTTCATTGCTGACTTAAACTTATTCTCCCCTCTTTTGGAAGACAAGCGAGAAGGGGTAGACATCATGGATATAATGAAATTGCTCCTGTATCTGTCTTACTGTTATAGGAAGTGACCATGAAAATAAGTAACAAATTTTAAAGCATAAAATTACTTTGATGAGTGAGATATACAAGCCTTATTTTCTAAAATCCCGCATGAAGCCATTAGCATATACTTGTCCTCTGAGTGTATTTTCTTGGGAAGAAGAGTGATGGCATTGCACAGAATTGTTAAGAGTAAATGGGTGGTAGAGCAAATTAATATTGGACTAAAGCTGAATATCATGCACAATTAAATCTGGGATATGAGTAAATCTGAAGTTTTATATAAAAATGCAATTATTAATATTAGAACTTAAAATTTTAATGTTTGCATAGTACAATAATAATGTTTCGTAGCATTATCTGTCTTCACATTCCTTAGACACTCTTAATTAATGTTTGAAACACTAAAAGGTACTTTTAACTGAGGTCAGTAAGTGAGTTAAGATTTTGGGGAGGTCACCTTATTTTTCTCTAATTTATTTTTCTTTTAATTCTTATTTTTTAGTATGTCAGGTGGAAGATGATTTATTATGGACATTGTTTTAAGGGGTTTGGGACTTTTTTCATCTTTATGAAATTTTCCTCTTTATGAAATCTTTGTGAGCTTAAGTTGACATTGTTTTTAATTTAATTCATGGTCACAAGATAAGATATATTCTTATATACAGAATTTTTCCTGAAAACCATGGCCTGAAAAGAAAAAAGTAACTTAAAAGATTTTGTTTAATGTCAGAAATGCTAGTACCCTAAAGACTTCTGCAAATATCACAATTATAATTTTATTATTCTGTTTTCTTAAATGTTTAATGAACATTTATTGACACTAAGGATACATTTTTCCCAAAGTTATCTAGTTGATGCATTCTATTAGTTGCAATAAGTGTCAGTCTGTTTTGTATTTATTTTAAGAACTTAACAGTTCTTAATTATTTTTGTATGTAAAATAGTTTTCATGATCATTATCAATTAGTACATCATTCTACTTATGTGCTAACATATATTTAAACATACACTTAAAATTTTATTTTTTAACATTTATTTAACACATTTACATGTACTTTAATATGTAAATATTAAGCTCTTCATTTCAAGTTCTGTTTAGAATGCTTACCTACACTTGAAAGTAAATTATTAGACATAAACCAAAAATGTGAATGGGAAGCTTTGTTGTACATTGTTCATAATGTTAATTAGAATGAGATCCTGCAATGTTCTTTGATCATGCATAATTTCAAGGGGTGACATTAAAATCGGCATTTACCTATTTAGGCTTCCCAAAACCTAGCTGAAGCCAAATAGCTAATTTGGGCTGAAGGCAAAGGTTGAAGCCAAACTTAATACATTCCTAATGTGATGAATTAATTATGTAGTTAAAAAAATTTTAAGTCCTAAATTTATTTAGGTATTACTGACTTAATGAGAATATACACTAACTGGACTGCATGCATTTATATATATTTTATTATAGTCTGTATGTCTTTATAGAGTAAGTCAATATTTTCTGTTTATAATAAAGTAAAAATTGTCCTAGACACTACAGTTGAGCCTTGAACAACGTGGGGTTGAACTGTATGGGTCCACTTAATCTGTGGATTTTTTTCAATAAACGTGCCAGAAAACTTTGTGGAAATTTGTGATGATTTAACAAAACATTTTCTTTTATCTAGCTTACTTTATGTGAGAATACAGTATATAATACATATAACATACAAAATATGTGTTAATTGAATATTTATTTTATAAGGTTTCCAATCAACAGTAGCCTAATTAGTAGTTTTTGGCAAGTGAAAACTTAATATGCAGTTTTGAACTATATGGGGAGGGTTGGTACCTCTAAGCCCTGTGTTATTCAAGGGTCAGCTGTTAGGGCTTAAGTTATCAGTAATTTCATTCATTCATAGAATGCAGGTATTCTAAAATCATTCAGACACACACAGAAATGTACAAAATAGTCCCTATTCTCACCAAACTCAAAATCAAATAGGGAACTTGGGTTTTGAATAGTTAATCATAAATGTGATGAATGAATGGTAAGATATCCAGGTTTTTGTGAGAGAACTTGGGAGATCTAGAAAGGTACAAGATATTAAGTGGAAAGATGATGGGAAACAGCATTAAAGGAGTTTTGCAGTGAGAAGTGTGACATGAACAGTGAGAGTGGTTTAGATGAGATAAAAATGGAGTTAAGGAAGATCAATTAAATTAGGAGGCTCCTGTCATGATATAGAGAGGTGGTATGAAAATGATTTTAAAGATCTGCATTCCATGATTCATTTTCATACAATTGTCCAGCCCCTACTAAGGGTCACTACTAATTGGCACCCTTTTATGACTCTGGTAAAAATACAGTGTTGGTTAAAAGTGGTAAGATAGAGATGTTTCACAAATGATAGAAAGATTTTGAGATATAATTTCTGATTTCTCACTCTAACAAGTTTTATTGATTGATAGATTGATTTATAACTTTTTGTTTTCAGAAGTCATCTAGAGTAGATACTATAGTAAAAAAAAACAAAAAAGATGCAGTGATTTGTAAAGTGTTACATTAAGAATTAGAAAAGAAGTCTGTAATAAAGGGGCAGGGGATATTAATTGAAAATACAGATAACAAATATTATTACAGTTCTGATTAACTCGTAGCCTGAGACAGGTCACAGATCATGCTGGATTACAAAACTCTTATACTTATTTAAAAAATAATGTGTGATGTGCATGTATATATACATATATGTAACTTTAAGCAGTCAAAATCATTCCTTAATCTTAAGGAATTTTTTGTATGAGATATTTCAACAGAAAATGAAAGTGACACTCCTTTATCTACTTTTCATCTGACATTACCTTTTGTTTTGATTTGAAAATGAAAATTAATTTCAAGTCCAAATGAATATTCTGACATTTTATATAAAACTACTTTGGTAGTATATCACCCATTTTTGGTAACGTCGTAAGTGTATTTTAATACACTGTCATGTAGGATCAGTAACTTGGAATTGATTTTTATTATGTAGTATTTCAGAAACTTCACACTTCCCAACAGATGCTAATGCATTATAAATAAAAACTTTTAAGATACTTTTCAAAAGCACATAATATATAAATATATTCTTCCTACAGAAATAACTGATAATTCAGATAGGGCAAGGAGAAATTGAAAGGGCTTCCTTTTTTACCTCCCTACCCTGGAAAAACCTCTTTTAACAGGTAGATGTTTATCCTGATTTTCTTTTTAATGTACAGGTTTATATATGTGTAGCCCATTTTTAAAAAATGTTTTACTTTGTATCTTAAGATTTGCAAATAAAAGCCATATTTTGACGAAGAAGGTTTTTATCTACAGAAAACAGTGATGGACTATTTCAACATTAGAGAACTATCAGTATCTTACCAAGGAGGAAAAATAGATGCTTAAGGACATTTGATAAATTTATACCTTGTCTTTAGAAATTGAGGAAGACAAACATAGGTGGTTTATTTTCTATGCTGTTCTAGAAGTAAATTTTCTGTGTGTGTCAAACTCAATTCAAATTCAGTGTATTGAGTAAAAAAACATCTGTGATCAAACTACTAAGATTATGCATGTGTATTTTCTCAGTCACTGTTCATAACTATTTTTCTAATGACTTTACTACATTTTTGCCTTGTCAGTAAATTTTTTACCATGTGAACATGTTGACAAACATATAATTGGAGAAAATTACATAATTTGTTGTATATAAAGCAACCCAACCTTTCACATTTTCTCGGTGCTTTTAAAAATGACTCTGACTTGGTTTTGTTTTTTTGAACTCCTCAGAAAACCAGACAAACAAAACAGTAGATGCTTCTGTTAATAAGAAAGCAGCTGATAGCACATCACAGGTAAGTTTCCTTCTGTTTCGAAATAGAATTGTAATTACAGTCCACAAGAGAGTTGATATCCGTCAGTATTCCTTAATCCAGTGAAAATTATTCTAAGTCTGTATTTTACAGTTGTCTACTGATTTTCCAACAGCTTCTCGGTTAATGTTTGACAAGAATTCTTTGCTTAGTAATTCTCTTAGAGGTAATACTCATTTATTATACTAACTAATTGCTTGGATTATCCAGTTGACAATCTAGTTATTTGCCTTCATGCACTGTAAAAGTTCAGCCTGCACACGTAGGTTCCTCTTGGCCCATCTTTTTCTTTTTAATTTTGTTATCATTAATCTACAATTACATGAAGAACATAATGTTTCCTAGGGTCCCTCCTTCACCAAGTCCCCCCCACAAACCCCATTACAGTCACTGTCCATCAGCGTAGTAAGATGTTGTAGCATCACTACTTGTCTTCTCTGTGTTGCACATCCCTCCCCATTCCTCCCCCTAACATTATACATGCTATTCGTAATAGCCCCTTTCTTCTTCCCTCCCCTTATCCCTCCCTTCCCTCCCATTCACCGCAGTTCCTTTCCCTTTGGTAACTGTTAGTCCATTCTTGGGTTCTGTGATTCTCCAACTGTTTTGTTCCTTCAGTTTTTCTTTGTTCTTATACTCCACATATGAGTGAAATCATTTGGTATTTGTCTTTCTCTGCCTGGCTTATTTCACTGAGCATAATACCCTCTAGTTCCATCCATGTTGTTGCAAATGGTAGGATTTGTTTTCTTCTTATGGCTGAATAATATTCCATTCATCTAATGATGGACACTTACGTTGCTTCCATTTCTTGGCTTTTGTAAATAGTGCTGCAGTAAACATAGGGATGCATCTGTCTTTTTCAAACTGGGCTGCTGCATTCTTAGGGTGAATTACTAGAAGTGGAATTCCTGGGTCAAATGGTATGTCTATTTTGAGCATTTTGAGGAACCTTTATACTGTTTTCCACAATGGTTGAACTAATTTACATTCCCACCGACAGTGTAGGAGGGTTCCCCTTTCTCCACAACCTCACCAGCATTTGTTGTTGCTTGTCTTTTGGATGGTGGCCATCCTTACTGGTGTGAGGTGATATCTCATTGTGGTTTTAATTTGCATTTCTCTGATGACTAGCGATGTGGAGAATCTTTTCATGTCTGTTGGCCATCTGAATTTCTTCTTTGGAGAACTGTCTGCTCAGCTCCTCTGTCCATTTTTTAATTGGATTATTTGCTATTTGTTTGTTGAGGTGCGTGAGCTCTTTATATATTTTGGATGTCAAGCCTTTATTGGATCTGTCAGATATGAATATATTCTCCCATACTGTAGGGTACCTTTTTGTTCTATTGATGGTGTCCTTTGCTGTACAGAAGCTTTTCAGCTTGATGTAGTCCCACTTGTTCATTTTTTGCTTTTGTTTTCCTTGCCCAGGGAGATATGTTCGTGAAGAAGTCACTCAAGTTTATTATGTCCAAGAGATTTTTGCGTATGTTGTTTTCTAAGAGTTTTATGGTTTCATGAATTACATTCAGGTCTTTGATCCATTTTGAATTTACTTTTGTGTATGGGGTTAGACAATGGTCCAGTTTCATTCTCCTACATGTAGCTGTCCAATTTTGCCAGCACCATCTGTTGAAGACACTGTCATTTCCCCATTGTATGTCCATGGCTCCTTTATCTATTATTAATTGGCCATATATGTTTGGGTTAATGTCTGGAGTCTCTATTCTGTTCCACTGGTCTGTGGGTCTGTTCTTGTGCCAGTACCAAATTGTCTTGATTACTGTGGCTTTGTAGTAGAACTTGAAGTTGGGGAGCGAGATCTCCCCCCCCCCCCCACTTTTTTCTATCTTCTCAGGATTGCTTTGGCTATTCGGGGTCTTTGGTGTTTCCATATGAATTTTTGAACTATTTGTTCCAGTTTGTTGAAGAATGCTGTTGGTAGTTTTATAGGGATTGCATCAAATCTGTATATTGCTTTGGGCAGGATGGCCATTTTGACGATAATAATTCTTCCTAGGCAGGAGCATGGGATGAGTTTCCATTTGTTAGTGTTCTCTTTAATTTCTCTTAAGAGTGTCTTATAGTTTTCAGGGTATAGGTCTTTCACTTCCTTGGTTAGGTTTATTCCTAGGTATTTTGTTCTTTTTGATGCAATTGTGAATGGAATTGTTTTCCTGATTTCTCTTTCTATTGGTTCATTGTTAGAGTATAGGAAAGCCACAGATTTCTGTGTGTTAATTTTGTATCCTACAACTTTTCTGTATTCCGATATCAGTTCTAGTAGTTTAGGAGTGGAGTCTTTAGGGTTTTTTATGGACAATATCATGTCATCTGCAAATAGTGACAGTTTAACTTCTTCTTTACCAATCTAGATTCCTTGTATTTCTTTGTTTTGTCTGCTTTCCGTGGCTAGGACCTCCAGTACTATGTAAAATAACAGTGGGGAGAGTGGGCATCCCTGTCTTGTTCCTGATTTCAGAGGAAAAGCTTTCAGCTTCTCGCTGTTCAGTATGATGTTAGCTGTGGGTTTATCATATATGGCCTTTATTATGTTGAGGTACTTGCCCTCTGTACCCATTTTGTTGAGAGTTTTTATCGTGAATGGATGTTGAATTTTGTCAAATGCTTTTTCAGCATCTATGGAGATGATCATGTGGTTTTTGTTCTTCTTTTTGTTGATGTGGTGGATGATGTTGATGGATTTTCGAATGTTGTACCATCCTTGCATTCCTGGGATGAATCCCACTTGGTCGTGGTGTATGATCCTCTTGATGTATTTTTGAATTCGGTTTGCTAATATTTTGTTGAGTATTTTTGCATCTACGTTCATCAGGGATATTGGTGTGTAATTTTCTTTTTTGGTGGTGTCTTTGCCTGGTTTTGGTATTAGGGTGATGTTGGCTTCATAGAATGAGTTTGGGAGTATTCCCTCCTCTTGTCTTTTTTGGAAAACTTTAAGGAGAATGAGTGTTATGTCTTCTTTGTATGTCTGATAAAATTCCTAGGTAAATCCATCTGGCCCGGGGGTTTTGTTCTTGGGTAGTTTTTTGATTACCGCTTCAGTTTCTTTGCTTGTAATTGGTTTGTTTAAATTTTCTGTTTCTTCCTTGGTCAGTCTTGGAAAGTTGTATTTTTCTAGGAAGTTGTCCATTTCTTCTAGGTTTTCCAGCTTGTTAGCATATAGGTTTTCGTAGTAGTCTCTACTAATTCTTTGTATTTCTGTGGAGTCTGTCGTGATTTTTCCTTTCTCATTTCTGATTCTGTTGATGTGTGTTGATTCTCTTTTTCTCTTAATAAGTCTGGCTAGAGGCTTATCTATTTTGTTTATTTTCTCAAAGAACCAGCTCTTGGTTTCATTGATTTTTTTCTATTGTTTTATTCTTCTCAAATTTTGTTTATTTCTTCTCTGATCTTTATTATGTCCCTCCTTCTGCTGACTTTAGGCCTCATTTGTTCTTCTTTTTCCAATTTCAATAATTGTGACATTAGACTGTTAATTTGGGATTGTTCTTCCTTCTTTAAGTATGCCTGGATTGCTATGTACTTTCCTCTTAAGACTGCTTTCGCTGCGTCCCACAGAAGTTGGGGCTTTGTGTTGTTGTCATTTGTTTCCATATATTGCTTGATCTCTATTTTCATTTGTTCATTGATCCATTGATTATTTAGGAGCATGTTGTTAAGCCTCCATGTGTTTGTGAGCCTTTTTGCTTTCTTTGTACAATTTATTTGTAGTTTTATACCTTTATGGTCTGAAAAGTTGGTTGGTAGGATTTCAATCTTTTGGAATTTACTGAGGCTCTTTTTGTGGCCTAGTATGAGTTCTATTCTGGGGAATGTTCCATGTGCACTTGAGAAGAATGTGTATCCTGTTGCTTTTGGATGTAGAGTTCTGTAGATGTCTATTAGGTCCATCTGTTCTAGTGTGTTGTTCAGTGCCTCCGTGTCCTTACTTATTTTCTGTCCGTGTTGAAGTCTCCTAAAATGAATGCATTGCATTCTACTTCCTCCTTTAGTTCTGTTAGTATTTGTTTCACATATGCTGGTGCTCCTGTGTTGGGTGCATATGTATTTATAATGGTTATATCCTCTTGTTGGACTGAGCCCTTTATCATTATGTAATGTCCTTCTTTATCTCTTGTTACTTTCTTTGTTTTGAAGTCTGTTTTGTCTGATACTAGTACTGCAACACCTGCTTTTTTCTCCCTGTTGTTTGCATGAAATATCTTTTTCCATCCCTTGACTTTTAGTCTGTGCATGTCTTTGGGTTTGAAGTGAGTTTCTTGTAAGCAGCATATAGATGGGTCTTGCTTTTTTATCCATTCTATTACTCTGTGTCTTTTGATTGGTGCATTCAGTCCATTTACATTTAGGGTGACTATTGAAAGATATGTACTTATTGCCATTGCAGGCTTTATATTCGTGGTTACCAGAGGTTCAAGGTTAGCTTCTTCAGTACCTTATTGTCTAACTTAACTCACTTATTGAGCTGTTATAAACACTGTCCGGTGATTCTTTATTTCTCTCCCTTCTTATTCCTCCTCCTCCATTCTTTATATGTTGATTGTTTTATTCTGTGCTCTTTTGTGTTTCCTTTAACTGCTTTCATGGGTAGTTGATTTTATTTTTTGCCTTTAGTTAGTATTTGGTTGGTCTGCTTTCTTTGCTGTGATTTCATTTTCTCTGGTGACATCTATTTAGTCTTAGGAGTGCTCCCATCTAGAGCAGTCCCTTTAAAACACCCTGTAGAGGTGGTTTCTGTGAGGCAAATTCCCTGAACTTTTGCTTGTCTGGGAATTGTTTAATCCCTCCTTCATATTTAAATGATAATCGTGCTGGATACAGTATTCTTGGTTCAAGGCCTTCTGTTTCATTTTATTAAATATATCATGCCATTCTCTTCTGGCCTGTAAGGTTTCTGTTGAGAAGTCTGATGATAGCCTGATGGGTTTTCCTTTATAGGTGACCTTTTTTCTCTCTCTGGATGCCTTTAATACTCTGTACTTGTCTTTGATCTTTGCCATTTTAATTATTATGTGTCTTGGTGTTGTCCTCCTTGGTTCTCTTCTGTTGGGTGTTCTGTGTGCTTCGTGGTCTGAGCAACTATTTCCTCCCCCAGTTTGAGGAAGTTTTCAGCAATAATTTCTTCAAAGACACTTTGTATCCCTCTTTATCTTCTTCTTCTGGTACCCGTATAATGTGGATATTGTTCCTTTTGGATTGGTCATACAGTTCTCTTTATATTGTTTCATTCCTTGAGATCCTTTTATGTGTTTCTGCATCAGCTTCTATGCGTTCCTGTTCTCTGGTTTGTATTCCATCAATGGCCTCTTGCATCTTATCCATACTGCTTATAAATCCTTCCAGAGAGTGTTTCATTTCCGTAATCTCCCTCCAGACGTCATCGCTTAGCTCTTGCATATTTCTCTGCAGTACCATCAGCATGGTTATGACCTTTGTTTTGAATTCTTTTTCAGTAAGATTGATTAAGTCTATCTCCTCAGGTGTTTACTCTGTGATTTTGGTCTGTATCAAATTCTTCTGCCTTTTCATGGCGATAGAGGTAGTTGTGCAGAGCTGGCATGTATGTCAGCTGGGAGAACGTCCCTTCTTGCTGGTTTGTGGTCTTCCTTTCCTGGAAGAACAGCAACCTCTAGTGGCTTGTGCTGGGCAGCTGCGTGCAGACAGGACCTCTGATTCTTGCCCGGCGCTCTGGAGTTAAGCTCCACAGTTGCTGTGGAGTTAAGCTCCGCGGTTGTTGTGGGTGTGGCTGTCCTCAGTCTGCTGCTCCAATATGGCGGAGCCACGTCGGAGGGTAAACAGGCAGGAGGCTGTTTATCGCCATGAGGGGCCTCCGAGCTGCACTGCTTCCCAGGTGGTTAGGGTGCCTGGAGTTCCCTGGGATTCCCAGCTGCTGGGCTAAGTGCCACAGGACGCTTCCATCCATCTGTGGTGTCCTTGTCCCTTTAAGACTTTCAAAAAGCACTCGTTTTTCTTTGTCCCAGGGGTGCCGGCTTCGGGGACCTGCTCACAGGTCTTACTGTCCTTTTTCCCTAGCATCCAGCACACGCCGCACTGTGTCTGTGCTCTGATGTGGATGGCCAGGGCTGGCTATTCAGCAGTCCTGGGCTCCCTCTCCCTCCCTGCTCTGACTCCTCTCCTCCCACCGGGAGCTGGGGTAAGGGTCACTCGGGTCCC
Organism: Manis pentadactyla; assembly: GCF_030020395.1. Taxonomy (NCBI): domain Eukaryota; kingdom Metazoa; phylum Chordata; class Mammalia; order Pholidota; family Manidae; genus Manis; species Manis pentadactyla. Next base: position 71,857,153 of record NC_080032.1, read on the forward strand.
GCCAGACCGCTGCTTGCATCTTACCCCCTTTGCCAAGCGCTCAATTCTCAAAGGTGTGGATGTAGTCTTGCTGTTGTCCTGTGTCTTCTGGTCTCTCTTTTTGGAATAGTTGTATTTGTTGTATTTTCAAAAATATATATGGTTTTAGGAGGACATTTCAGCTACTCTACTCACTCCGCCATTTTGGCTCCCCCTTCCTCCTGGAATAAATTCTATTTGATCATAATGGATGATCTTTTTGATGTACTTCTGAATTTAGTTTGTTAATATTTTGTTGAGTATTTTTGCATCTGTGTTCATCAGGCTTTTTCGTCTGTAATTCCCTTTTTTTCTTTTTTGTGGTGTCTTTGCCTGCTTTTGGTATTAGAGTGATGCTGGTCTCAGAATGAGTTTAGAAGGATTCCCTCCTTTTCTACTTTTTGGAAAACTCTAAGGAGGATGGGTATTAGGTCTCTTCACTAAATGTTTGATAAAATTCAGCAGTGAATCCATCTGGTCCACGGATTTTTGTTAGGTAATTTTTTTATATACCAGCTCTATTTCATTGCTTGTAATTGGTCTGTTCAGATTTTTGTTTCTTCCTGGATGAGTCTTGGAAGGTTGTACTTTTCTAGAAATTTGTCCATTTCTTCTAGGTTATCCAACTTGTTAGCATATAATTTTTCATAGTATTCTCTAATAATTCTTTGTATTTGTGTAATTTCTGTAGTGATTTTTCTTTTCTCATTTCTGATTCTGTTTATGTGTGTAGACTCTTTTTTTCTTCATAACTCTTGCTAGGGATTTATCTATTTTGTTTATTTTCTCAAAGAACCAGCTCCTGGTTTTACTGAATCTTTCTATTGTTTTATTCTTCTCAATTTTAGTAATTTCCACTCTAATCTTTATTATGTCCCTCCTTCTACTGACTTTGGGCCTCATTTGTTCTTCGTTTTTCATTTTCATTAATTGTGAGTTTAGACTCTTCATATGGGATTGCTCTTCTTTCCTGTGGTACGCCTGTAGTGCAATATACTTCTTTCTTAGTACGGTCTTCATTGCATCCCACAGGTTTTACAGCTTTTGAGTTATTGTTTTCAGTCATCTCCATATATTGCTTGATCTCTGTTTTTATTTGGTCATTGATCCATTGATTAATTAGGAACATGTTGTTAAGCCTCCATGTGTTTGTGAGCTTTTTTGTATTCTTTGCATAATTAATTTCTAATTTCATACCTTTGTGATCTGAGAAGCTGGTTGGTACAGTTTCAATCCTCCTTTAATATCCTGCAGCTCTTTTTTGGCCTAGTATATGATCTATTCTTAAAAATGTTCCGTGTGCACTTGAGAAGAATGTGTATCCTGCTGCTTTTGGTTGAAGTGTTCTGTAGATGGCTGTTCGGTCCATCTGCTCTAATGTGTTGTTTAGTGCCTCTGTCTCCTTACTTTTATTTTTTGTCTGGTTGATAAGTCCTTTGTAGTGAGTGGTGTGTTCAAGTCTCTGAAAATGAGTGCTTTGCATTCTATTTCACCCTTTAATTCTGTTAGTATTTGTTTCACATATTTAGGTGCTCCTGTGTTGGGTGCATATATATTTATAATGGTTATATCCTCTTGTTGGACTGATCCCTCTATCATTATGTGTTGTCCTTGTTTGTCCCTTGTTACTTTCTTTGTTTTGAAGTCTATTTTGTCTGATACAAGTACTGAAACTCCTGCTTTTTTCTCCCTATTTGTTGCATTAAATGTCTTTTTCCATCCCTTCACTTTTAGTCTGTGTATGTCTTTGGGTTTAAAGTGTGACTCTTGTAGCCAGCATATAGGCACAGGTCTTGTTTTTTTATCCATTCAGTGACTCTATGTCTTTTGATTGGTACATTCAGACCATTTACATTTAGGGTGATTATTGGTAGATATGTACTTACTGCCATTGCAGGTTTTAGATTTATGGTTACCAAAGGTTCAAGGGTAACTTCTTTACTAACAGTCTTACTTAGCTCACTTTGTATGCTATTACAAACACAATCTAAAGGCTCTTTTTTTTTCCCTCTGTTTTCTTCCTCCTCCGTTCTTTATATATTAGGTATCATATTCTGTAGTGTTTGGGTACTGTTGACTGACTTGGGGGGTAATTGACTTAGTTGTGCATTTGCTTAGTAATTAAATCTTGTAATTTCTTTACTGTGGTTTTATTTTCTCTGGTGACAGCTATTTAGCCTTAGGAACACTTCCATCTATAGCAGTCCCTCCAAAATACACTGTAGGGACGGTTTGTGGGAGGTAAATTTTTTCAACTTTTGCTTATCTGGGAATTGTTTAATCCCTCCTTCCAGTTTAAATGACAGTCTTGCTGGCTAGTGTATTCTTCGTTGGAGGCCCTTCTGTTTCATTGCATTAAATACGTCATGCCACTCCCTTCTGGCCTGTAAGGTTTCTCTTGAGGAGTCTGATGATAGTGTGATGGGGTTTTTTTTGTATGTGATCTTTTTCCTCCCTCTGGCTGCTTTTAATAGTCTGTCCTTGTCCTTGATATTTGCCATTTTAATTATTATGTGTCTTGGTGTTGTCTTCCTTAGGTCCCTTGTGTTGGAGATCTGTGCACCTCCATGGCCTGAGAGGCTATCTCCTTCCCCTAATTGGGGAAGTTTTCACCAGTTAACTCCTCAAAGACACTTTCTAGTCCTTTTTCTCTCTTCTTCTTCTACTGGTCCCCCTGTAATGCGAATATTGCTCTGTTTTTGATTGGTCACACTGTTCTCTCAATGTTCTTTCATTCCTAGATATCCTTGTTTCGCTCTGTGCCCCAGGTTCTTTGTATGCCTGTTCTCTAATTTCTATGTCATTTACTGTCTCCTATACTTCATCTAATCTGCTTTCAAATCCCTCCATTGTATAATTCATATCAGATACCATATTTTTCAAAATTTGTATTTCTTTCTTGAATTCCTCCCTGCTGTCTTGAATATTTTTCTGTAGCTCTGTGAGCATGTTTATGATTTTTATTTTGAAATCTCTTTCAGGAATTTTGGTGAGTTCAGTTTCACTCAGCCGTCTTTTCCGATGTTTTTGGGATTTGAGTTTGAACCAGTTTACTTTGATATTTCATATTTGTAGGTGGTGCCTTATAGTGCCCACAATCTCTACTCTCTGGAGCTGCTCATACCCTGGAGCAATGGCAGGGTCGCAGATGAGCAGTGCTGGTACCTTTTGGGAGGAAAGAACTCTTTCCTGCTTTCCGGCTGCAGTGTCTGCCTCCACTTCCAGGGCCAGTGGGCCAAGCACACAGGGAGGAGCCTCTATATGTTATGCACTTGTAGCTGCTGTAGGTTGGGCCACCCCCTGGCTGGCCTGGTGCAATGGTGGGGCCAGCCATTTTGCAAGCTGGTGCCAACTGGGAGGAAGGAGCGTTAGGCCACGTATTGCGGTGGTGGGGGGCCTTGTAGCTGCGTTGCCATCCAGGGGGGATGGAGTGCCTGAAGCTCCTGGAAGTTCCCAACCTGCTGGGATGAGTGCCCTAGGACAGTTTTGTCCACCTGACCTTTCTCCTGAGCAGCAAGCTCTGTGCAATTCTTGTCCCTTTAGCAGACCTCTCACTGTTGGGAAGTCTCTCAGACTGCCTGCCTTTCTTTTGTCCCAGAGCGGCTGGTTGTGGGTACCTGTTCTCCACAAACAGCTTGAATCTCAGTCTCTCTGAGTATTCAGCCTGTCTTAGCTTTTCAACCCCACTAATCTCCAGAGCATGATGAAATGTAGGTTCATGCTTCCAGAGCAGATCTCCACGGCTGGGTGTTCTACAGTCCTAGGCCTCCACCCCTCCATGCTCTGTTTCTTCTCTTCCTCCCTCCTGTGACCTGAGGTAGGAGAAGGGCGTGTGTCCCATCACATCACAGCTTTGGTACTTGACCCTTTTCCAAGTGAGGTCTGCTGTGTTCCCCAGGTGTGTGTATGTAGGCAGTCTATCAGAGCCTTCTTTCCTGTTGCTCTTTCAGGATTAGCTGTATTTGCCATATTTTCATATTATATGTGGTTTTGGGAGGAGGTTTCTGTCTCACCTCTCATACTGCCATCTTTAAGCCAATCCCTCCCTCTCTGGTTGTTCTTAAGATTTTCTCTTCATTACTGATTTAGAGTAGTTTGACTAGGATGTGTGTAGGAGTGGATGTATTTGGCTTATCCTGCTTGAGGTTCATTGAACCTCTTGTATTTGCAGATTAATGTCTTTCATCAAATTTGGGCGGGCTTTTGCTATTATTTCTTCAAATAACTTTTTACCCCATTCTCGCCTTCCCTCTCATTTAGTATTTTGCTGAAATATTTCTTATTAATTGCACAGGTCTCTGGTTCTTTTCATATTTTCTTCTGTTTTTCTTTTGGAAAATTTCTGTTGATCTAGTTAATAGGTTGATTGATCAACCTACAATCTGCTCTTGAATCTCCCTAGCTAATTTTAATTTAATAATCATACTTTTCAGCCCATGAATTTGTTTCTGTCTTTCAGTTTCTACTTCTGAGGTTCATTCACACATTCATTGATATATTTTTCTTTAATTCTTTGAACATATTTTAACAGCTGCTTTGAAGTCTTTGTTGAATTCAACATTTGGCTCTGCTTGGAGTCATTTTCTATTGATCATCTTTTATCAAGTTAGGTTCTGTTTTACTGGTCTTTGCATGTTTGTCTAGTAGTTTTTGATAAATTTCAAATTTAGTGAATTTTGAAAAGTAGGCCTTATACATACGTCTTATCAAATAAATTTTGTTCTTCAAAGGTGTGTTAGTTTCTCATTTGACAGATATGTCGTGTTTTGTTATAAGTCATTTTCTATGAAATCGTCATAGAAAGGTTAGTAATTTTAAAATTTAGAGTTACACCATTTATCTTTGGATTGGACCAAAATTAACATCAGTTTAGTTTTTTATTTAATTACACAAAATTTGGGTTTTGCAGATGAAAACCTTAATCATTTGGAATTAATCTAAGTATATCATAAAGTAATTATGTTTAGCATTTATTAAACAGTTACTGTGAGATGTAGTTAGTATTAAACTCTTTGTGTATATATTTGGATTCATCTTCGTAACAGATTCCATATCCCAGTTTTGGAAATCGAAGAAATTATCTTTTAACATAAATTCATTTAGGTAATAAGTGCTGTAACTAAAAGATATGCTGTCTTTGGAACTTGTAAATCCTGATTCTTTAGGTTCTATATTGGGCTTCTCTTTTTTGTTGCTATTATATAGCTTTAAAAACTTGTTTTAAATTAACATTTCTAATGAATTGGGACAATGGGCTGACTTTGATCAAATTAGATGTCAGTTAACCAATAGTACAGCATACTGTATCCTATCATACCTTACTATTTTCTTAGGATAAAAAATACTGTTTTATGTAATCTGATTCAAGCTTTAAAGTTACCTTTGGTGTTTTTATGAAGTAATATGGTAATTTAGTGAAGTATTGCTCCACATTTTAAATATTAGAAAATGATTAATATTTGTATTTTCAAAACATCATTTAAATCACCTAATCACTTTAATAGGTGTATGCAATTGAAAACTTACTTTAAAAGAAACAAAGAGCTTCCAGAATTTCTTGTGAAAATATTTTAAACTCAATTTTTACATGGCAGGTGTTTAGTTCATAAGTATCCTGGGGTCATTTATCTGACAAACTTATTTCTTCAGGTAAAGCCATTTAGAAATCCAGATTGAACCAGTTACTCATTATCTTCTTTGCCAATCAGTGGCATTTCATTTTTCCTTTATGTCTGCATATAGAGTTTCCCTTGCAAAATGAAGATGTTTTGTTTTTCAGAGTGGAAAAGCCACAGGTAACGATTCAGGTGGTGTCATTGATCTCACAATGGATGATGAAGAGAATGGAGCTTCACAAGGTATATACAAGGAATGTTTTAGTACCATTTTTCCCCCTTAATCCAGTATATGTGGTGAAGACAGAACTCTGCAGCATTGTGCATGGTGTATTTGAATCCCTTTTAGAATGAGTTTTTTAGATTAGAATTAAAAAATAGAGATCAAATCTTGAATGAATATGAAAAAGGTACAGAGAAAAACAGAACAGTTAGGAGGATATTGAACTTATGGTGCACCTCCTTTTATATCTGTTATTTTACCTGATCCTTGCAGAAATTCTGTAGTGCCCATTTTAGATTTGAGGTAGAGTCAGAGAGGAGTACGATTCAGTAAGGGATCTGGGAATCAAACCCATCTTCTGACTCTAAATCAAATGTTTGTTCTACATGTGTATGTGTGAGTTTTATGGTAGATACCTGTAAGTATGTACATATTTAATAATTTTGCTTACTTGAATTTCCTTTATTTAGTGTTATATAAATAAAAGTTGAAAGTATTGTTAAAAACCATGCACACCCAAAATCCTCAACATTATTCTGAGTTACAGTATTTGGCAATTATATTGGATCAGTGTTAACCAGTATTCTACCAGTTATTCTTCTGCAGTGCTAATAGATATTCTAGGAATAAAAAGTTCCATGATTAAATATGCTTGGGAAATGCTGTTAAAGTCATGGATCTTTTTTCTTAATACAGACTTCTCTGAGCCTTTACTATGCTAAAAATAAGGTAATTCTCCAAGAATGAGAATCAGACTTATTTGACTGCACAAAATAACTGTTCACAGACATATCTGTAAAACTATGTGGTAATAATTAAATGATTGCACACCTATAAATTGGTGAGTTTTTCACCAGGAAAATCTAGTAAGATCAGGTGCTAAGTTAATTAGTACCTTCAAGATACTAAATTTTTAATAAACCAAAGATTTAAAAAATTATACTTTGGAGAACAAGATAGTTCAGTGGTTTTAAGAAAACAAAATTAAGTAGCTATGCAGTTGATTATGTGTAGGTAAAGTAGACTTTTTGTATAAAACTGATGTAAGATTGAAAGATGTAGGCTATCACTTGCTGGGGTTGAATTTGTACCAGTCTGATCGTTCTTAAAAACTTCATATTTTATGACCTATATTGTTTTTATTATTTTTTATAGCTAAATTAAATATATTGAGTCCCTAGAGGACAGAAGTAAATACAGGTTATTTTTGAGAGGAGACAGGTAGGATTGATTCTAAACAGAAAAGTAAGCTGTTTGTTTTCAGTGCGTTGCCATCTCCCTTCCTAGCACCACTGCCTCATGGGGTCTCTCTGCATTGCCCCACCACTGAGTGTGCCATAAATTCTCACATTCTGAAGTGCATTGTTCTCCATAAGCACCCAATTAAAGTACCATTTGCTGAAGTCTTATACTTTATTTACATTTTAGTGAAGAATTCCATAGGATAGAAGTCAGTCATTTTGGATGCCATGGTATTGGGTACCTATTTTAATTTTAAGGACTTTTTCTGAGATGCTAACATTTATGTTCATAGGTTATTGGAGACCTATTTTGAAATCAGACATTTTATATATATTTAAAGACTGGATAGTGTAAATAAGCAACCATCAGCCTTATCAAACAAAAAGAACCTTTAAACAACAGTAAAGTAATTGAAATTCAAGGTAACCAATGAAAAACTAATCAATTAGTAGGTTTTTATTTAGGGTAATGACCTTAATATAGATACATAGATATATTTTAATGTAGGAAATGGAATTATTCTGATTGACATGCTGTTGTATTGAGCTCAGAAGTAGGATTCTTTCATAAAATAATAAAACTTCCTTTCTGTAAATGTGAATCAGAACATGTGATAAAACCAACTGAATTATTTATGGTCATGACTTGGTTTGCAAATTGGCAAAAGTACACATAATTAAAATAGAAAAATTATTTTCTTAGTGGTAAGTGTGACTGACTGAGTGGCAAGCAAAAGTAAAATTCACAAATACAGGAAAATGCTGTATTTCTGATTTTGTTGTATCGATAATCATAATGTCTCACTTTTAACTAATAGATCCTAAAAAGCTAAGTCACACTCCTGCATCAGCTATGGGCTCTTCACAACCTGCGTCTCGACAGTTGCAGCCCATCCAGCCGGCACTGCCTCTCCAGCCCTCTGGGGTGCCGACAAGCGGGCCGTCTCAGACGACCATACACTTGCTGCCCACAGGTGAACTTGCTGAACCGCTGGACTACAGTTTTAGTTTTGCCTGCAATGAAAGACAACTATGGAAGCAGGTGGAAAGAATAGACAGAAAATTATGAGTAATTTCCATTGTTATTTTGAAGGCATGTCTTTTTTAATGCAGTGTAACTTAGTTTTGTGACTCACTTAAGGAACAGTATTGATACAGAATGATTATAAAGAAGATTTAAACTCTATATGTCTTTGTTATCTGCCACTGTAAATAGCAGAAATGAATATAGTTTCTCTGGAAAGGATGGGTGTAATTCTTCATTCTGATTCTAATCAAGAAGTTATAAGTGACTGATCAAATAAGAATTTTAAATAATTCTTCACTTGAGCTAGTTTTAACTGGCCTAACGTTACTATTTAGGAGATACACTTATATTTTATTTGCTACCTTTCAAGAAGCTGTAAATAGACATTTTGAAGATGTAGCCTGTATTTCCTAAACTGTTTGGAAGCCAATCAAGACAATTTTGCCTTCATAAAATAGCCCATTGCTTAGAGATTTATCTGCAAAATACTTATATAAGCATTCATCTCCTTAAGGAAAACATTGAGTTCACATGGAATTTTATTCAGTGAAATATAGAATGACAGTCACTTAATTAGATAATTTAGAAGAAAATATTCCGCAGATGCATGTGCTGGATGTGCACAGAATAGGTACCAGAATGAGTAATGAAGAGATGACATTCTAGTGTATACTAGATTCCTTTTTGTATACTTCCTTCCCCTTTCTAAGGGCTCACACTGAAAATTAGGATATGTAAGGACTAAGGAGTATTTCATAAAGAAACCTCTTTATCTTGTTATATCCAGCATTTGCCTCAAGTTTATTACAAAACCCATTTTTCCATAAGAAAGTAGATTTACTGTTGTTTTTTATTATGTAGTTAACACATGGTCATTTGTAAAATGTGATTCTAATTCAGAGTTATTAACTAGAAACTGTTAATTCTTAAAATCATTATTATAGTTCAGTGCTGTCAGTGAACATTTTTGACTCATTTTTGGATAAAATATATGTTAACGCCACTTGAGGCATTAATGCTCTCTGGAATATAGGCTAGGAGGAATGCCTGAGTAGAGAAGGAAGAAGTTTCTATTTTAATGGATGTTTTGTTGTTTTGAGTAAGAGATAATTTGGTTCACATGAAACAAATGTCAGGTCCAATAACCAGCCCGTTTCCTAAATTGTGGTAATACACAGTTACTCTTTTGGATTTACACCCATTGGTAGGCCTGGAGGGTCTAAAATCCCATTCTGCTATGAACAGTTTAACACTGAGGAGGGAAAATTTGCTCTTCTAAGTCATACTTATAAATAGATCATACTCTAGAGTCTAAAACCTTTCTTTATCTTCACATCCTTGTTATCTAGTCAAATTAGAGAATGGGAAGGACATTGGACATGTTGAGATGCTCTTTTCTTCTGAAGCTTGGATTCTAAATATTTTATTAATTTTGGTTGACCCTGTCATTCTTATCTTTCAACATTACAAAAGGAGACTGTTCTGTTGTCTCTCTTTTCTCTTCACTATAGGTAATTGTTTTTGTACACAGTTAATACTCTTTACTTAACGTAGAACTTACTGCATTCTTAATATATTTTTCTGTTTCATTAGCTCCAACTACTGTGAATGTAACACATCGTCCAATAACTCAGGTGACCACAAGACTTCCTGTACCAAGAGCTCCTGCAAACCACCAAGTGGTTTATACAACTCTCCCAGCACCGCCAGCTCAGGCTCCCCTGCGAGGAGCAGTTATGCAGGCCCCTGCTGTTCGGCAGGTCAATCCCCAAAATAGTAAGAGACTCTTTTCTGGTATATGGCCCCAATTTACATGTAGTTCTTCAGCATTTGGTTGTGGTGGCTTATATTAGTGTTAGAATTAGCAAAAAGCACTAGTAGTATCACATTAAAACTATTATTCATTTTTCTTCCCTTGGGAGAGTTAACCAGAAAAATTGGATATGTATATGATCTGTGCTTTGTGTGTTGTCTCCATTTTAATTTATGCCCTGTACTGTCACAGCATACTATTTGCAATAAGTCTACACTCCACTCTGATAGATATATCTTGCTTAATTAAAGTGGAATTGATCATTTGTGATTTAGCAGAGATGATGGAAATAATGGTAAAGGATAACATCCTATGAGAGAGTCTTAAAGGTATGGAAGGTGACTGAGAAATAAGACAAGAAAATGTTAAGGAAATTTGTAGTTTTCCTCATTTTTTTTTTTTAGTAGTAAAATATACAGACAGAAGGTTATAGAAAAGGTATATATAAGTTTAAAGAAAAATAATAAAAGGAACCACCTATGAACTGTTCATCAGGCTAAGAAATAGTTTTATCAATATCCTATAAGCTTACATATGCCCACCCTTAATTGCATCCTTCTATCAGAGATAACCACCATCTCTATTTTCTGCTTTTCTGTATGGTTTTACCGCTTATAAAGTTATCACTAAAAATACTTGTTTTGCATAATGTAATAGCAAGGGCAAATCAAGCTGTATAAAGAAACTGCAGTAATGCCATTGGTAGGTTATGTCTTCTGGGAGAAGGTAAACTAAGCAGAGTCTGTCATTCACAGTCTGGCTTTAGCTTTCTCTGGGGAAATCAGTCAGCAGCATCATGAATGGGTTCTGGGAAACTGGGCTCACCACAGCCAGGGTGCCTGGCAGAATTATATTGTGGGCCAGGTACTGAGTATGTGGCAGGAATGTGGTCAGGGCAGTATGTGGCTTTGAGTTTTCTGATTCTTCTGCCCTGATGTATGCCAAAACAGTTTTCTTTTGGGTGAAATGGGTATCCTCAGCTGATGAGCCGGGCATGGAGAGAAAGTGAGGAACCTCTTTAATGCAAGGCAAGGATAATTTAGTCAGTGTTTCTGTCCCAGTTATAAAAATGACACAGCAGAGATATTTGTGAAGACAGCTTCAGTTTGTCTAGAGTCACACTGCCCTTCGTGGCCTGCCTGCCTTCTGTACGTGCGCCTGCTGCAATCCACTCTTCCAAAATTCTGCTCACAGTCCTCTTGATAGGGATTTCATTTATTTCTCCCTTACGCTGGATCTCCTGTTCCTTGAGTCCAGTGTTTTTCTTTTTCTTGATTTTCTCTCTCATACATCCTCCAGGGTCTAGTGAAGGGTTAATGAAGGTAGACTGTGTGTGTGTGGAGGTGTGTGGTTACTTAACATATATAAAAATTTGTTCATCTTCATGCTCAGATGATACTTTAAGTGTAGACTTCTAGGTCAGAAATATTTTTCCTTTTGAATGTTAAAAGTACCACTTTACTGACTAAAGGTATTTAATAACTTCTACCAAATTTAGCAAAGAATTCTAATTTTACCCATTAATTTCCTTTTGTAGGTGTCACAGTTCGAGTGCCTCAAACAGCCACATATGTTGTAAACAACGGACTAACCCTGGGATCCACAGGACCTCAGCTCACAGTGCATCACCGCCCACCGCAAGTGCATACCGTACGTGCTGCTGCGCGGCTCTACAGAGGTCTCAACTGTACACTGTCAAACACTACTGTCGTTAGCATTTTTTCTTTAAACCAGTTATATCAAAAAGACAGGTCTTCTCTTTTCTAGCAGAAGTTTACTTAAGAAAACAGATAATACCATTATGAGCAAATGTCCTTAGGGATGATGGTCATCAAGAGGTACTGAGTTTGCGTGCCGTGATGTTCCCTATACAGAAGGCTGCAGCTGGGGCGTGTGAAGTGAAAGAGACTAGTTTTAACTCATGGTATGATTAAGTTAAAAAGAGTTAGTTTGGAGTATTAAGAAGAGTGTTTTTAAAAGTATGTTTTCATGTTACAACTTTATTCTTCAAAACCTTAGACGAGTTCTAACTGCTATACTGCCATCACTTTGTTTTTAATAATCCAGTAGTATTGGGAATTCATTTGATAAGAGGTCACAGAGAAAACCAAAGATTTCTCCTTAGGTTTAGCCTCTAAAACAGTGTCACATCCTGAGACAAGATTATAAGAGTATTTGCTTTGGCATACGATGGAAGTGGGAATGCTGGCTTTGTGATAGGGGAGGAGACACCAAGCAGAGTAACCTGTTTTAATGCACAGAATAATGGCTAGCATTTATTGAGTGCTTACTATGTGCTAGGTACTGTTAATATATGCTGCTGTCATACAGGAAACCTATGGACTCTTGTTCAATTTTTTTTATCCTTTATTATACATATGGCAGCTCATGTGCAGAGAGGTTGAGTAACCAGCCAGTCATACCCTGTAACAGCACTGCATTCCGGCTCCAGAGCCGGTGCTCTTAGCAGCTATTATTTTTATTGTCCTATTACAGTGAAAAAAGTTAGTATTCCTGGAGCACTTATTATACCAGGCACTCTGCTAAGAACTTTCCATTTCACTTAATCCCCACAACGTTATGAGGATTATTATTCTCGTTTTGATATAAAAGGATATGGTGCCACAAAGATGTCTTAAGAGGTTACTCAGTGTCATTACCCAGGCTAGTGCCAGACGCAGAGCAACTTTCAGACTTGACTTGTCTGATCCCAGCACCTCCAGAAGGTTTTCACAGTGCAGGCCCTTAGGGTGTGTCACAAATACACCATTACTGTTATTTGCAGCTACAAATAATTTATTTCATTCCAGTTTCCTTTGAAAAAAATATGTGATAAAAATCTCTACTATATCCTATTTTGCAAATTTGATGGTCCATCTGAGCTTTTTTTAAAAACAGGATTCCATATGTGTGGTCTTAGAATAAACTGTGTCTTACAGGAGGAGCACTCTTTTAATTTCATTTTAATTAATCTAAAACATGTTTTTAAATGGGAATTTCATATATCTATAAAAGTAGAATAGTGTTGAGAACCCCACATATCTATTACTCATCTTCAGCATTTACCAGCATATGGCCAGTCTTTATTTCATCTATAGGGCCACTCACTTATTCCCCCAACCCATATATACACTGGATTATTTTGAAGCAAATGCCTGATACCCTATTATTTTATTTATAAAACTTAAGTAAAAACTTCCATTGCAATGGCAAAATAAAGCAAAATAATAACTCAATTGACTTAACTACTTTTGAAATATGAGCAGCTTCAGAATTCTAGAATGTTAAGAATTAGAAGGGATATTTAAGGCCATTTAAGCTGTTGTCAGACTCCTTAAATTCCTGTGTTCCCTCCAGTCAAGTTCGTGGCTTCAGCCATCGTCTGTTAGATCTGGCTAGCTATGTGGTAAATACTTGAGTGATAAGTCATTTTAGAAAAAGATAATTTTAGAGAGGAAATAGCAACATGGCCAGTATTCAGATTTCTACTTCTTCACTTTCAGTGTTTTATCTATTTAAATTTGATTTTTTCCCTCTAACTTTATACTTATTTTAGCTTTTTAACTGTCGAGTGTACCTCTTCTAGATGTGTATATGAATTTTTTCCCCTAGGCATATGAATGTCAGCAGATTTGCATTCCTTGAAATTATTCAGCATATCCTTTTTGAATTCTCACTCTGTGCACATTACCGGTACTAAGCTTGGGAAGGCATAGAGATTTAAAAAGATGTCATCAGACCTCCACAGTGTATGCATATTATCCATTTAATGAGGTGCATAGTAAAACATCGTTTTTGTTAAATGAATTTCAGTTAAGGAAATCTGACTTGTCTCATGACTTCCAATCTAAAGTCAGTGAGCAATGAAAAAGAAACATACTCATATCCCTGTTGCCTAGCTCTCACTTGAATCTTTTTTGCAAAAATTGTTAACCCTATAATCTTAAAATCCAGATTTAATAATAATACATCCAGTGTTAAGACAAGTCAGTTTGACTTACTATACCTCATATTCATGCTTTTTCATCATCTGGCTTAACCTACCTTCCTAAATTCATCTTTTCTTCTTCACATGCTCTGTGTCTAAGTAAAAGTTAATACTTGTGTTTGCCCATAAACCCCCTCACTTTTCTTTCTCCATGCCTTTGTTTGTGCTTTACCTTTTGGCAGAAAGGTACACAACAACTGCATTTCCAAATCCTATCTTTCATGGTCCAATATAAAGTGTCACCCTTTTCCTGCAGACTGACCAATAATATAATATACATTCATCATTAAATGGACCTAATTATAAGATGGTGCTGTCTTTATATGGGACAGCTTAAAAATGAAAGTAGAGTACTCAAATTTCATCTGAGAGACTGCCACACATGATACTGTAAAAATGTTACCTTGTACTAAAGTGAGAATCTGCATTACAGAAAAAGTAGTTATTTTGTTAGATGTAGATGATTATTTCAGTTTCCATCTAGATAATTTTCCTTCAGAAAGGGTTTTTCTTTCCCAAAGAAAACTCTGGTTTTTTAGATCCAGAAATGTATATTAGAAGTAACCTCAGCACCATGGTAACCATTACTGTAGCATGATTGGTTATAAATCACCAAATAGAACTTGATAACTGTAGTGTGGTGTTTGATGTAGAATGGTGTCTTTCTAAGATGTTTTAGTTCTAGCATTCAGAAACAGTCTTTCTGGGATCATTACTGAGCAACACGATTCTTCTTTTGTTAGGAGCCCCCACGCCCTGTGCACCCAGCACCCTTACCAGAAGCCCCCCAACCACAGCGTCTGCCCCCAGAAGCTGCCAACACATCTCTGCCTCAGAAGCCACACTTGAAGTTAGCACGAGTTCAGAGTCAAAACGGCATCGTACTGTCGTGGAGTGTCCTGGAGGTGGATCGAGGCTGTGCCGCCGTCGACAGCTACCATCTCTACGCTTACCACGAGGAACCCAGTGCCACTGTGCCCTCGCAGTGGAAAAAGATCGGGGAAGTAAAGGCACTTCCCTTGCCCATGGCATGCACTCTCACCCAGTTTGTCTCTGGCAGCAAGTACTATTTTGCAGTACGAGCCAAGGATATTTATGGACGATTTGGACCTTTCTGTGATCCTCAGTCAACGGATGTAATCTCTTCTTCCCAGAGCAGTTAAACCTTGGAGCCTTTATCTCTCCCTCTTTCAGAAGTTCCACTTTTTTGGTCTTCTTTTAATCTTGTGCATGATATCCACTGTAAAATCCACATTGTGCAAGATTTCTTGGACAGATGTGTATATACACTACATTTGTTTATAATCAGAAGTAAAATAAACAGTCCATAAAGCAAGAATCTTTTCCTGGCTTCAAGGTTTTGAAATGTAAATGTGCACCTTGCTTTGGTTTTAAGGCTGGGAAATATATGTAGGTATTTGTGTGTGTGTTTTCCCTATTTATGTATTAATTGCAGTGGAATCTTCCATTTTCACTCTCAAATTTGCCTCTCTTCCAGTATGAAGTAAGAAGGTCAAAGATCTGAGCTATGTAACTGGCTTGATTCTGCTTCTAAGGGATCTGTAGGTTCATAGTTAAATATTTCAACTAAATCTAAACAAAACCCAAAGAAAGAAAGAAGCAAAATGGTTAACTAATTTAAAATAGGTTAATTTGAAAACAAAAAAGGATCTGTTCTTCTTTTCTTATAGGTTGTTATTTAGCAAAAAAGTTCTGCAGTGGCCCCTTCCTTTCCTGGCCTGGCTTTTACATTCATTTTGTGCCTTAAAGGATTAACTACAAAAATTATCACGGCCGTGTGTCTCTTGTTTCAGCCTTCACCCTTCATTTCTCCGTCATCTCCACCAACACAGCACACTCCCCTCAAGTAAACTTTAAGCCAAGGCTTTTGTGTATTATTCCCGTCAGTGGTATCACTTACATTTAACTCCAATGACTGGCTATTTTCTCCTAAGAATGTGAGTGTTTTTAATTTTGCTTAATTTAAATTAACTCTGTGTAAAGTGGACCAAGAGAAGACCATATTGGTAAGAAAATTTTGCTCCAAAAATACTTCAGAATATATATTGCACATTGTTAGAGATTATGAAAGCAATTCTACTTCACTTTATCACCCAGAGCATAGTATTCTCTCAACGGAAGTAAACAGTGAAATTCTTAAAATAGTGAGCTAAACTATCAAAGGGAAAGTTCCCATTTCCTCTTTGTCCTTTATCATTCTTCTTGTTTTAAGCTTTTAACTTTGTTTTGATGTGCCAAGTTTTGTCTGATTTACCCTATTGTCAGCTTTGGATAGAATTTAAAGCATACCCTTTAGGGTCATGGTATTTAACAGTTAGATAAAACTTCCTGTACCCCTTCAAAGTTAATGAAGTTCGGCTTAGTTCATGAATTTTCAAAATGCTTGCCAGCTTTACTGGTCTCAGCAAGGGTTTCTAGATAGTTTAGGGCAGGACAGCTGGTGTAAGTTTGGGGCAAGAGTGTGGTTGGGACTACTTTGAGAATTCATGGAGTTTGTGTAATAGTTTTTCAAGTTCTCTTCACATACCCTATTTGAATTCATACTCCTCCCTTCTCAAAATAAATCATTCATTCATTTTTCCTGGAATTACAGGAGGGAGCCATCCCTTCTATTGCTGCTGCTTTGTTTGCAACTTTGATAGCTTGTAGTAGGAAGCATTCTAGTTATAAAGAAACTATCCAGAGACTTTATTGATCAGTGTCCTGTCACATTAGGCGTGATGTTTGATGCTCAAGAAGGCCCACAGATTGCCAAAATGTGAATGCTCCAAAACCTTCCTTTCACTTTCAGAAAATAAGACCATGTTGAAAATTAAAGTTTCTATGAGTCAAATTTGCCAGCCAATTATGTAGATGTTACTCCTTCTAGGACTAATGATGATGGTAAAGAATTTGCCAGTGTCATGCCAATGAAAATTTTATGAGAAATTGATGATCTTCTAGATGTAAATGAACATCTGTCTGTATCTGCATGTATATATGTTTATACCTGCAGTATAAACTGCAGTTTGTTTATAACATTTGCAATGGTTGCGGTGTTGATTATATATGTTCAAGAGCATTCCTGTCTACGGAATAGAAAGCCCATGTTTGAAATTGTTCTTTCTTGGCTGGTTTTTATGGTCACGTGGTAACCTACCAGCCTAGGAAAGGTTCCCTTGGTGAACAGTCGTATTTATAATTCACTAATCCTCGTTTTGTGTTTTCTTTTTTTTAACCTTTCATTTCATAGCATTACATAATCAGGTGAAGAAAGCCCAGTAGAAAGAAAATATTATTTTAGCTTATATTGTGTATTTTCTGTCAAAGGAAAACAATTCTCAAATAGTAGCCCTAAGAATAGATTTACTACATTAAAGTAAAACTTTCATTTCAGATGGTGGAAGGAAGGTACAAAGAGAAATTCTAATTATTTGAGGAAAAAGTCTAAGGTGGTCTCAAATTAGCTTGCCATGGGATTTATAAAGAACAGCTATATTGGATTTACTGAAAGGAACTAAGGCTTGAACTCTAGGCTTTTATTTCCAGCAGATTTTAATGTTGATGAGCTCTGGCTTTTTGTTTGGTTTTTGTTTTGGGAGAGAAAAGGGAGGCTCACCTAGAAGTGGCCCCTGATGACAGACTTTTTGTAGCAGTTCACACTCCATGGCACCTTTTTTATTTCATGGTACCTTTTCACAAAAGTATTACAAATAAGCTTGATTAGCCCATTTTGGGAATGCAGGTCCTACATTTTCAGCCTGACAATACTTGTATGTAAGTATTGCCTTATTGGAAATCCTGGAAACTTCTGATATTTGAACTTAAAATGTAGGATGTTTATATGGCACTCAAAAGTAATGATGTTTGTTACTCTCCACTTTGCACATTGGCAGAGTCATTTTCAGCCCATTTTAAGTGTGAGCAAGCCTCTTTTGAAAATTATGTTCTTGCCAGTAAACTTGTAAATTACAAAGACAGCATCTGTTGTAAACAGCTTTATGAGATAACTATCCACTTTTCTGGACTCCCTTTTTAAAACATGCAGAATACTGTGTACTGTTGAAAACAGAAGTTCATGAAAGAAGCAAAGAGTAGAGCTTTCTTCCTTGAAAAGTGGATAGTTATTAAGATACCATTTGCCTCACAGAGGTGTTCCACACTCTCCCCACCCTTATTGCTGGATAATAAACGAAAGGTTTAATTGAAAAAAATGACCTGGAGCAAGGAGCTCGGGATCTTAAGTATATCTACAGAACTTCGTAGGCAGGCTGCACCGTAGTTCTCTTACTGCATTGGGTAAGCATTAACTTAGGTTTTGTTGTTTGCTCTTTAACTTATATTTTCCAAACTATCGTTTTTATGAGCAAGGTGAGTGTTCCTGTTGCATGATATGCATTTGTCTTGTTCCACGAATTCTCCAGTACTGTACAAGGTTAACAGAATAATGCCTGTGGTATCCTCCTCTCTCACTTTCATACACTGTGATCTTAACACAGTTGAGTGCTGCGAAGACCTTCCAAGTGTTCTCCCTGATTTTCCTTCCTGGGCTGTTTGAGTGTCCTGTGATGTTATTTCATTTTATGATTGACCAATAATTGTTTTATTCTAATTTTCAGAAAAAACATGTCCCAGTATTAGATTATGGCAAATAAGTCTATCTAAAAACAATGTTTGATTCTGCCTGCCTTACTATTTACTGGGCAAATGATGCCCTCCCTCCCCGACCCATGCCATTTTTAAGTTGGGTGGGGGGGGGAAGATTCTCATGAGGTGTTTTGTCAGTGTGGCAGACTTAGATCTAATTCCTCAAACTTTTTCCCCTTGAGCCAGCCAGTGGGGAGAGTAGGATGGTACAAACACGTTTTGTCTTCTCCAAATAGTTTTATCATGCTAAATAATTTTCATTTTTTTTAATTTGTAGAGTCAGCTAAGTACCCATCATTTATATTTAAATGCTGCCCTTTTTTAAAAAGTTTTATTTGTAAATAAGGTAACTGGGCAACCAAACACCTTTTGGGAATCCTGGCTTTAGTATTTTATCAGCCATTTCAAATTTAAATATAAAAATAAATCCTTTGTGGGACACTTGCTTCGTGGTTTTTCTTTATTGCTGTTGAGTGTAAATAATAAAGACAATGTAAAACCTTCCTAATGTCTGATATAAACTGGGCTATAGCAGGTTGCCCTATTTTTATTAGGTTTCGAAGGTTTTTGTGGGATTTTTCTTTCTTAAATGTACAGTAGAGTGGTGTCTGTATAAGTGTTAACTGTAGTGGGATTTTGTCCAGCAAGCCTGAGATTTATACTTTGAAATAAACTACTGGGTTTTTAACATTCTGAGTACTCTGATTCATTCTGATTATTCTCAGCCCTTGTGGGTTTGTTTTTATTTTGGAAGTCTCTCACCTTGTTAAGAACCACCCATTATACAGAAATATGGTTTATTTAACCTACTTGGCAATATACCACTCACTCAAACTACATACAGTTCTCCAGCTTTGAAAGAAAAGTTCTGCAGAGTTGCTTCAGATTGCTATCCATTCAGGTTCTGCTATATTGTGTGCCTAACTTGCAAAGACCCAGCTAACACTTAATGTTGAGAAAAATCTTCAGTGTATTTCTATTAAAGGTCCCTTTTAAAACAGAGCTCCACCATCCCCTAGGGTTTTGTTACTAAGTATATCCAACCCTGGATATGGTGACGACCATGGAGAATTACAGGTTCTTAGGGACCAAGCCTGGAAGTGGCACTCAGACTCTCTTGGCAAGAACTCTGTCATGTTGCACAACTACCTAAGGGAACCTGAGCGATGTCTTCCGGCCAGTGAAAATGGAGAATGTATGGATTTTGGTTAGCAAGGGAGCAATTTCTGCCATTCCCTCTTGCATGTAAACTTATGTGCTGAAACCTAGGATTGTTTCTTACCATATGTGATGTTTCTTCTGTAGTGCTCCATCCTGTAGTGAATACTTGTCAAAAACAAAACAGTGGAAAATCAAAAGTAACAAATTTAATATATTTTATTAAGACTAATTCTGAATGGAAAAACAGCTAAAACAGTGCCTTTGGTATATTTTTAGCCTTTTATTGCCTCATTTCCTTTCTTCATTTTATGTCGGGTTTCAAAGTTGGTTTCATAGTAATAAAATCAAAGTTGTAGGCTTCTGGCATTCCCTCATGGAGAGTTTTGTTGAAACGTTTCCAGTGAAAAACAGGCAGGCCACCTTGCACTGTGGGACCACTAATGGCATGGGCTGTGTGCTCGGATGCTAGGAATATATCTGCCACCTGGAAAGAGGAGACATGTTAAAACCATTTGGAAAAAAAAAACGACTAAATTTTTTTCTTGTTTTTTTCTCTGTTCTTTTTACAAAGTCACAATATATTAGCCTCCTTTAAAAGAAAATCTCAAGGTTCCACAGCATGCTGTTCTGTATCCATTCGGCATTCAAATGTGAATTGATTACTAGAAGTGTGTTAAATTTGCATAGCAAGTGTGACATCTGGAGTCAGGTTACTCATATTCAGAATTCTCAGGCCAAAATTTAAAGTAATTCCTTTGTAACTCAGTTTTCTCATTTGTGAAAGTAGGGTTACTAGGCTACTTTGACAATAATACTAATAAAAATGTTTAGTAATAAAAAAAGGCCAGTAACCCTTCTTCACAGAAGAGTCGTCAAGAGGAACAATGAGGTCCAATACTTGGAGAAGTGCCTAGAATACATTAATTCCTCAAAAAAAAGTTTTCTTCTCATAAGGGAAGTAACGAGCTTTAAAGTAGAAGAAATTCAGTATCAAAAAATGAGGTCCATGCTTCTCAGAAGCACTTAACACTAGGTAGCAGTAGATCTTACCCTTAGAGAGTAAAGAAAAAAATATCTCGTACTTCTGATTTTCCCCATATTCAAAATTGCTCAAAAAAAAAAAAAAAGATTTTTAAAGTATATTCTTTAACACTTTTTTTGAGACATCAACAGGCTCCTGTCTGCACAAGAAAGTAATATTTGCTAGATGAAAGCTTGGCGTGGGCTTTCCCAGTCATGGCAGCAGAGGTTATTCTCTGTGTATTCTGGAGTGGATATATCACTTTTTGCACACTTCATCGAATGTTTGCAAATACTTTGCAGTACTTTGGAGAAAGCACACATTCAATTCCAGACCACCACATTAAAGCAAATATTGTAATAAAGCTAGTCAAATGAATTTTTTGGTTACTCAGTGCATATAAAATTTAAACTTACACTATACTGTAGTCTACGAAGTGTTATATAGCATTGTGTGTAAAAAACAATGTACATACCTTAGTTAAAAACACTTGGGCTAGTTTGAAAAAGACAGATGCACCCTATGTTTATCGCAGCACTATTTACAATAGCTAAGAAATGGAAGCAACCTAAGTGTCCATCAGCAGATGAATGGATAAAGAAGATGTGGTACATATACACAATAGAATATTATTCAGCCATAAGAAGAAAACAAACCCTACCATTTGCAACAGCATGGATGGAGCTGGAGGGTATTATGCTCAGTGAAATAAGCCAGGCAGAGAGAGACAAGTACCAAGTGATTTCACTCATATGTGGAGTATAAGAACAAAGAAAAACTGAAGGAACAAAACAGCGGAATCACAGAACCCAAGAATGGACTAACAGTTACCAAAGGGAAAGGGACTGGGGAGGATGGGTGGGAAGGGAGGGATAAGGGCGGGGAAAAAGGAAGGGGGCATTACGATTAGCATGTATAATGTGGGGGGGGCATGGGGAGGGCTGCGCAACACAGAGAAGACAAGTAGGGATTCCGCAGCATCTTATACTGGGGGACAGTGACTGTAATGGGGTTTGTTGGGGGGACTTGGTGAAGGGGGGAGCATAGTAAACATAATGTTCTTCATGTAATTGTAGATTAATGATACAAAAAAAAAACAAAACACTTGGGCTAAAAATGCTAACCATCATCTGAGGTTTCAGTAATTTTTGCTTGGGGGATGTTGGCTCAATGTTGATGGCTGCTGAAGTCTGGTGGGCTGTGGTTATTTGTTAAACAATGAAGGTTGCCACATTTATTGATTCTTCCTTCCATGAACGATTTCTCTGTAGTATGTGATGCTGTTTGATACCATTTTAACCACAGTGGAATTTCTTTCAAAACTGTGGTTAATCCTCTCAAACCCTGCCACTGCTTTATCACCTAAGTTTATGTAATATTCTGAATCCTTTGTTGTCATCTCAGCTGTCTTCACAACATCTTCACCAGGAGCAGATTCCATCTCAAGGAACCACTTTCTTTACTCATCCATGAAAAGCAACTCCTCATCCATTACATCATGAGATACAGTAGTTCAGTACCATCTTCAGGCTCTACTTCTAATTCTAGACCTACTATCTCCACATCTACAGGTACTTACAAATAACCCACTAAGTATTGTTCTAAGCAGTTTATAGATACTAAGTGTTTATTCTTCATAACAACCCTATGAGGCAAGTACTGTTGTCTCCACTTTACAGATGAGTAAACAGAAGCATTACAAGATTTAATGATGTACTATTAAGTGGCAGAGCAGGGACTTGAAGTCAGGCACTGGGACCTACCACCAGAATCTGAAAAAGCTGAATGCTGAACGGAATTGATTTGAGACATGATTGCGCTTCATGCCACAAAAACCTCCACTTCTTTACCTTTGATTGGGCCAAGGTGCCGGTGAAAATTGAATTCAAAAGCCAATAGCATGTTACCTTTGTGTCGTAGCAACCTCCAGGACTTGGGCTGAGTGGGTTCAGGTCCTCACGACAGCAGATGGTATTGCAGGGATCACCCTTACTATAAGGGTCCTTCTTGTAATCTAGGAAACAGCCATGGGGCAAAGAGTGAGTACTGGCTATTCTGAGATGCACTTGCCCACAGTAAGCTTCCTGGGCTTGTGGGAGCCTAAGCAGAGCATATACCCCAGGGGCCTCCTCCCAGACCCAGAAGTCCCCTTTGGTTTGTACTAGGAAGGGGCAACTGTAGTTCCCAGCCCCAGGCCCAGCCTTCCAAGAACCTTGCACAGTGAAGAGTAGATGGAAGAGAGATAATAGAGGATAAATGTGCATCAATTTTTTTCAACAAAATATATGCAGATTTGACTTTGAAACTATTCAATAAAAATTAAGTATGAGTAATTTTTGTTTTATTAGCTGCTTGTGTCCTTGGAAGGAAACCTGTGTTTGGGGTGAGGGGTATAAAAGGGCCCTGTTTGGATTATTTCCCCTATTTTTTACAGGTAATTTCTTTACATTAAAAATCTGTAGGTTCTTCTCTGTCATATTACAAAAAGGAGGACAAAATTCTATTTGTTGAGTACAAAATATGTATAGAATTAGTTGAATACTAAAAATTCAGTAACTTTTTATAATTCCTTCTAGTACAGAGATGATAAACTTACATGGACTCTATCCATAGGGAAGAAAAGGAGTTTTGAAGAATGATTCTTGAGAAACGTGCTACGTACTGTTGTATCGCATGATGTATTTCATGGAGGCCATATCAGTCACCTGCCCGTGGTCACGCCGGAAGATTTTGGCTCGGGAAGCCAGATCATAAGAGTATTCCATACCCAGCTTCTGAACTAACATTGGATAGCCACTCCAGTTGTAGATTTTTTCATGGAAAGGAATGTTGTAGGAGGGCCAATATCCTAATGTGGAAGGGAAGGGAAGGTAGGATTGACAGGGAGAGAGACAGAAGGGAGCGGGAACAAAAATGTTATTAATGATAGTTTCTTTTGCAAGCACACAGGTGTTTGTAATTACAAAATGAAATCATATAGAAAATAAAGCTTTGAATGTGAACCTTGGCAGTCAAACCAATCCTTTTAAATTGACTGTGTCAGTATACCTGTAGATTAAATTCCATCAGGGGAAGAAGAGCATCAGAATTCTTTGGTTTTCACCCAAAATTCATAAAGCAATCTTAGCCAGAAAATGACATTATATCTAGAGCAAAATGAACTGTCTAACACAAAGTGGTGGGGAACTCATCTGCATGGACTTGGTTACTGAAATGCCAAATGGAGGTTTCCCAAAGTGGCCCTTGCAAGGAATATGCCAAGTGCTAATCATGGATAGCAGAACACAGGACCAGGAATCAGAAAACCTGCATGCCAGGCTTAGGGCTGAATCACTTGCTCTTAGGCATTAACCTCATTGTCTTTCTTTTCCTAGCAGGGGGAGGGAATGGGAGAGTCCATAATGTGAGAGGAATGGAGGTGACTAGGGTTCCGGCAGGCTGTAAGCTCCTTTGACTCTAAACATTCACAAAGGCTCAGCTTCATTCGAAGCTCCACAGTGTGTGAAGGCCACAGAGCCCACTAGGCACTAAGCATCGAATATGTGACACAGATCTGGTAGAATTAACACTGCAGGAACATCCCAGATGATAGTGTCCTGGTTGCCTGTCCATAGGACAGTCAACACAGAGGCGTCTCCACCATTCAGGGATGGGTCCCATCTGCCCCACATTCTCTTGGCGCTTGTCTGCCTTTCTCCCTTTTTTACTGTTTTATAGGATCCCCTGCTCAGGGGTGAGGCTATTGAGACCAGATATAATAAGACATTCAACCTTGCTGATTCTGGGACACAGAGCACACTGAAAATCAGAGGCTAAAATCACACTTATTACAGTATATCCAGGTTGTATAGACTTTGGAGTTAGACTGTCTGGATCTGAAGCCCAGGCCCACCCTTATTAGGTATGTGACCTTAGACAATTATCAACCTCTCTGTGCCTCCATGTTGTCATCTATAAAATGTGAACAATGACAGTACTTAGTAAACATTATTGTGAGCATTGAGGTCAAACAGATGGGGTGCTTACAACACTAATATTTGGTAAGTATGAGGTGAATGTTAGGTACTATAATCATATTTCTCTTGATGTGAACAGCTTGAATGAATAATAAAAATAGCTGCTTTATACTTCACATTTTCATAAAGCTTTATGAGATACAAAAGCATTTAAAATAGAGTTATCATGTATGAACTCATAACAACCTGATGATGTGTAAGTATCACCTTCCCTCCATATGAAGGAAGAAACAAGTTCAGAGAGGTCAAATGCCTCCCTCTGGACAAAGTGCCCAGGGCTCTGTCAACACACCACAGCTGGAGGTGCGGCATACCACAGCATTCCAAATGCTAGGACGTCGTGGGACATTGTTTTTAGTGACTGTATGATATCACTTACTTGGGTAAATCACGTTTCTAAGCCTTTTGTTTCTTACAGTAAAATGGTAACAATACTATTTATCTGGGAGTATGTTACAAAGATCAAACAAGACAATTTAAGTAAAAGGCTCAGAAGTGTGTCTAGTATGTAGTAGACACTCAGTAAATTTAACTCTCTGCTCTTTCCTCCTCTGGCAGAACAAACAGACAAGAAATGAGAGGCAGATCAGTATCAGTTTTTTTTTGTCTCTGGGTAGTTTTTTCATGGGCTCTCGGAATGAGACTGTAAAGAACCCTCCTATAGTCAGCGGCCGTCTGAAGAAGAAAAGGCCTTGGGTAATCAGTCCACCCTAACAAGCACCCTCCTGGCGGGCACGCTGTCTGCTGGCTCTTGGGCCCAGCCTCCAAGGTCATTCCGCTACGTCCTCGGTCCTGACGGGCCACGCCCACCAAGTAACTGCCTAATGGTTTGACTTCTCCCATGGATTTCCTACAAGAAAAGGAGGCAGATCCACTACTTAGGAGTATCTCATCTGTTTGGAAATTGACATTTACAGCTTCATTCTGTCTTATGCACATTATATGCATTTAGTTGGCGTGAGCCATTCCTGCTGAGATGGCTCACTCCAGGTGTCACACAAAATCAATACGGGTACCTAGGAAACTGAGGACCAGGCCCCGATCCAACGGCCCACACCTTATCTTGGTTCTGTTCCTTGCAATAGTTTCCTTCTTAGTCTCCTCTCTTCTCTGATTTCCAGTCTATTCTCCCTTTTCAAAAACTCCCATTTTCTGAAGAACAAAGGCCACACTGTTTAGCAGGATACACAAGGCCAATATTCCCCAGTGCCCACCATCTGCTCTGTAGCCTTTCCTCTAGCTGTCTTGAACCGAGAGTTTCTTAATCACACCAGTTTTCATGCCTCCACTTGTTTGATCTTGTCCCCTTGTTGAATTGCTCAGCTCTTTTTAGCCTTTAAATTTCCACTTAGACATCATCTTCATTTCCATTTATTCAACAAATATTCAGTGAGGACTAATTGTGTGTGCCAAGCACTATGTTCCACATAAGATAATAGTACTTGCTTTGTGGCAGCTGTATATTCAAAAGTTTACAAGAATTACCTCAATTAACTCTCATGACAGCCCTGTAAAATTTTAAAAATCCACACTCACACATCCAAAATCTCTTGGGACACAGATGTGTTCAGAATTCTGGGATTTTCAGATTTTTGAACAGCAATGGGGTGCGTACGTTCTGCATAACACTGCAGTCTCTGTGGGAAGCATCCCATAATCAAAAGATACTGATATTTCTATAGCCTAACCTATAATCGTCTCCTGGGAGGAGAGGAAACAAAGATGGTAAACAAACAGTACATGTTAGTGTTTGCTACCAAATGAGTTCAGGTCAGGTCTTACTTTACTACCAAGTTTGCTAGGACAAAAGAAACAAAGCCAAACAGCTTTTGGGTTTAGTTTTAAGATTTCAAAACTGCAAATAAGTGATTGTAGACCTGTCACATTTTATAGACAAAGAAAATGAGGCTTGGAGAGTAGATAACTTGCCCAAGATTTTGAGGAGCAGAGACTCAAATCAATGCAGTATGATTCCAAAACCTGGACTCTGGCTCTGCCGCTGTCTCCCATCCTCCCCCCTGACAGTGACTCCCACTTGGGATTCACCACCGGGATTCCCACTTGGGGCAGCAGACGTGAGGACTGACCTTTCTGGGTTCTAATGGCTGCTCTGTGTGCACTGCTTCATTACTGGACTGAAGCTTGGGGATTTTGTACCTCCTTCCATGCTTTTCCAGAGTAGCCCTCCCACAAATATTTGCTAAATTGAACTAAAGGTCATAAGATCATGAATGCCTGGCTTTGTCCCCATCTACACACTGTCACAGAAGAGCTGGAGGTGCACATATATGTGTTGTGCTGAACCTGGTCATTCTTTCCCAGACTAGCTAGCGATGGGGTCCCATCAACTTTTCCCCACCACACTGCATCATGCATTCACACACATGCATACTTGTCAGACTTCCGGCAGTAACAAAGTACCTCTCCGCAGAACGTGAGTTTGCTCAGAATATTCTACAAATGTAGGAATCTGCTCCACAACGTACAGAGTGCCATTTTCAAGGCTCTGGTTCAGCTTCACCCTCTTCAGGTCCAGGATCATGTACTGATTGTTATAGGTGCCTGAAATATCGGGAGACACGAAGCGGGGCATGGGTGTGGCTTCCCAGGCTAACTGGAAACCTGAACATCCGTACATGCTTAAAAGTCATGCTGCAGGGCCACTTACCAGAGTTGTATTTTGAGAAGATCTCTGCCCACTGCCTGCCATTATCTGCCATCATACTGGCCACACGGACTCTTTGCCAGGCCAAGAGAGACTGGGGCACCACAAGCTCTAGGAGGGTCTTATTATACACGCTGTTTGTGGTCTGCAGCAATACCAAACCGCTGCTAAGAATGTAAAAGTCATCCAGAGACTCCAAAAACCCTACAGGAAAAAAAATACAAAAATATCTTCTGTATACTGGAATACTGAACCATCATTATGTACACAATGCATTTTACGAAGAGTAGCAGGTACAAGTACCCTTGATTTGCAGTGGCCTCTGCCAGCTTTGACCCAGGTCAGCAGCAGTAACTCAATAGCTGGTTAGAAGGGTGCCAAGGGGACCTCCATGCCTAGACCCTCCATTGAAATTTTTTGATTTTATGATTGGGAATGTCAAAAATACATTAAATCAAGATTATTCCAGTTCGCCAAAATGATGAACGGAAACAGATTCCCACTTGCTAGGATAGTGCAGAGCTTTTAATTGGGGGGGATGCGAGCTGGGTTCCTTGTGGGATAGTAAGAATGGGGTGCCTTTTTTCTCTTTCTACTTTATCATATTTTCCAAATTTTACATAATGAATCTACATGATTTTTATTAATAGAAAAAGTCTACATTTATAGCAGTGAACATGGGATTTAAACTAGGGTCTTGACACTCCGGGTCAATGATTCTTATAAATGTTGGAGGCAACATACTGAAATCAGTGAAGCCACACGTCTTTTTCAAAGGCTTATTTTGTGCCTTCTGCTGTGCCGAGTGGTACAGATCGGGAATGTCAGACCCAGCTGTAACAGGGAGGATAGACAGTCAGCAGCAGCTAATGGTGACGGACAAGCTCTCAGTGGAAACACCCCCGAGAAGGGCCCCAGGGAGACAGAGGGGCCGGGGGCATGAGGTCCTCTGGTGCTTCCCAAATGTCCACTATTTTTATCCACGATCATTTTTGCCATTTCTGATTACTACCTGTACTATTATTTGCTTCCAACTTTTCCTTAAATTAACTCTCTCCAAACTTAAAATAAAGCCTTGTCGCATACATTAATAGCCAAGGAACCATGGGTTTGATGTTTTTGTTTTGGTTCTGTTATTTCAAAAAACACATAATTTCTACTAACATGCAAAAAACGACTTGTCCACGAACTACCTAATACCCCCTCCCCAGCACTATGCCTGCCACGCATGGAGCAACAGCAGTGCCGTCCGATGCTTTTGTAATTGGGAAGAGCAAGATGAGGCTCGGAGAGGTGAGGGCGTCTTCCCAAGGTCATACGCCCAGCTCCTGGCAGACCTGGGCCGAGAATGCAGGCCCTTGATCCAGTGCTCTTCCCGCTAAGTCTGAACACCTATGCTCAGCCGTCCCGGCCCTCTCCACTTCTGGCTTAATGAAGGCTGCGGCAGAGAGCTTCTTGGAGGAAGCGGCCGGAAGCGAGTCTGAAAGCTTGCATAAATAGCGCTGACCAGGAAGACAGCGCTGAGCGTCACAGGTGGAGCAATAATAGGGGAAAAGATACACAGAGGAACAAATGTGGCGTTGGAGAGTGGAAGTTTTGAGTGGCAGGGCCAAGAAATATTAGAAAATACAGTTGGCTAGTTATTCATTCATGCAACTAACAAGCTATAGTTTAGTCGTGGTAGGGATAGGTGGGGTGGGATCAAATATTGGGATACCTGACGCCTAAGCTAAGACTTGCCAGCATGCACCGGAGGTCAGAAGGCCTGTATTTTATTAGTTCCCTGCATTGCAACTAACAAATTTGGCACTTCTCATTTTGCCTCTCTGTTCCTTGTTCCCTTCTCTGATAACCTGGGACTAAGTGACATCACTCAGCCCTAAGAATCTAATTTTAATTTTAATTTTAATTTTTATAAGTTCTTGACTAGGAAAGTCAAAGATGAGGGCAGCGTCCAGCTAACTTATGTGAACCTCCACAGACTGTGATTAGCATATGCAGTGGTTTGTATAAATGACAGAAGGTTGCACATTCCAGATAGTATAAGGCTTGAAGAATGGCTGGCACCCTTTAACAAAATTTTGATGGATAACCCCTCTTGGAGACAGCTTGGACGTAGGACACGTGGCTTGACAAGCAAAGCACAGGATGGACTTCAATAGCCATTCATTCACCTCTTGAGCTGGGGTCATTTGGCAGTGTTCAAACTGTAAAACCATACTTTGCAGCCTGTGCAAGCTCCCTGTACAAAATCTCCATAGGGTGGAATGCCAGAGCTGTGGCATGGTGACCGGCTAATTCCTTCCTTGCTGTAGCAACCTCTGTGGACACAAGAGGGCAGGCATTCTTTACTACGTGTGAGTGAATGACTAATCCAAGCATGTAAGGAGTATTCTTTCACTCAAGAGCAAGACTGTTTATTAAAGATGGACAAATACAGGGCACCCAGAGTTCTGCAACAAAGAGGAGGCTTGCAAAAACGATGAGTCAAGGAGGTCAATTTCATAGTTCAGAGTTTAAGTTAAAAAAGAAAAGAAACAAAAGGCCCATGGGACAAAGTTCCAAAACATTGCAATGTAAGAGAAACAAATATTCTTTGTGTAAAATTATATTCTTACTCTTATCTGTCATTAGCAGCTTTGGAAGGCAAACTATTTTAGATCAGGAGAAAGTGAAACACTTGAGTATGAAAGCCAGCCTGCAAATAACATTTCATAGTAAGCTTCTTAATGAATTTAACTGAGAAATAAAAGGGAACACTTATAGTTAATAAATTCTACTTCGAGGCTTTAAAAAAGTAACACTTGAATCAGAAAAATGAACAGTGACCACTACCCTCCGATGCCATTGAGACCTGCTACTTAGTACGACCCAGAAAAGCTTACCCTTATTATCCTACCCAGCATTTAAAATGTGTCCATTTGCACACTGCATGCATTCACTGCCCCAAGACTCCAAAGACAAAAATCATTTCTTCCTTCCAAAGGGTAGGGTCAGCACTGACCAAGGACGTAAACAACATAAAACTCAGGGCCAGCAGTACAGCTCATGACTGTAAAAATAGCTATGCTGCATTTCTTTACCCCTCCCTCTGTCCATAGCCTGGGCAAGTGACTTTGCAGCTTCTCCCATGAAAGGATGTCTGTTCTTCACCTCTTACACTGGGGCTAGATTTGGAACTTGCTTCAGCTAATAGAATGTGCCAGGTTGGAGCCCGGGCCTTGAGAGACCTTACACACGTCTGCCTGCTCTATTGTAACCCTGTTACTGACTCATAAACAAGCCTAGCCTAGCGTGGTCTCAGGGATGAGAGACCAGAGACCATGTGGGGGCAGACAAGCAACCTCAGGAAAGGCCAGCCTCTAGCCGGCCAAGCCCCAAACATGCAAGCAGGTTCCAAGGTCAGCAGCCTATGGCCAACGTATGTGTGCCTGTGCCCGGCGGAGGGGTCCAGAAAGAATCACTCAGCTGATTTGGAGAGTCAAAAGCAATGACAACCACATACTGTCTCCAGCCACAAGGTTTTGGTGGTTATTTTTCACACAGAAATAGCTAACTGATCCGTTAACAGGAATCCAATTAGACAGTGTATTCTGTCTAGAAATGTCTTACTGCCATTTGACGTTGACACAGACGGACGTGACACTTTGGGAACTCTTTTCTTTCCTTTTTTTTTGAAAGGAAAAGCAAATTAACAACATTGCACCATCCTCAGCCTTTCTGCTCAGTGTGTTCCCACTGCTGAAGAGGGAAAGAATCACCAATCTGTGCTGGGTTGGCTGACTTCTCTAAGCCAATCTGATAATCACTCAATAAATGTTTATTAAATATATTATAGCCCAAGCACCACACAACGGTTCCCAGTCCAGAGACTGTACCAGAATTCCATCAGGAGCTTGTAAAGGCATGTGCCCTGACTGCCCCACCTGCCCACCTCTGCTCGCCTCGGAGTCCCACCTGAACCCCTGCCCTAAGGCTGCTGTCTGCAGCAGGAGAATCTTCTTCCCCACTCTGAGAAAGGGAAGGCTGCAGGCTCCCTGTAACCCCAGGACACAAAATCCTACAGTCATTTATTTTGCCTACTCAGCGATGGGCTTGGTCTTCCCACCTTCCAGCATGGCACTTCTCTGATTCTCTTACTGCCAGGATCCTAGCCGGTACCAATAAATGTCCATTCTCCTTCCAATGACTCTTCTTCAATCAAGTATTTACTGAGCGCATTTCTACCTAATCCTGCAGTGGGGATGCGGTAAGTGGAGGACTCATCCTATTAGGTGTTCACACACATCAGCTGGACTATCTTAGAGTGGTCCACAGAGAGGAAGTAGCAGGTCTTTTAAAAATAATATAGAGTAAATATAAAGAAGGTGGGCTTATATTGAATCAATATCCTGCTGTATTCCACATCAAAATGAAATTTGTTTCTCTTCAATAATAAAGTATCTTATTTACTTCAGATTATGTCATTTATTTGTTTACTGTTTCCTTTTCCATCTATCGCATAGTATGTAACATCTATAGGGAAGGGACTTAGTTTCTGTCTGTTCACTCCAGCACCAAGAAAAGGAGGTGACACATAGTAGTTGCTCAGTAGATAACCATTCAATCTAAGGAAGAAAGAACACACCGTGCTGACCAGCATTTACCATGCACCTATGCACACCAGACACTTTACTTTAGAAGGATGGATACCACCATTTGATGATCACAAAAAGATCTCTTAGATGAACTATTTTAAAAACATATTTAGCAATTTAAAGCCAATAAGCAGCATTGTCAGGAATAAATCTAAGACTGACTCTCAGCACATGCCTTTTCCACTGCACCAGATGCCTGACAAAAGCAGTGGGAACAGATACATAGTCAGGCAAATGGCGACGACAATTACACATTCAGTGGAGCATATACAGCAGAAGTGACTGAGAGGACTGAGTCATGGGGAGCTGCATGGGTAAACAGGGTGCAGCTGGGGAAAATCACTATATGACCAGTTAATCAAGACAAGTATGGAAAATAAAGTGGGATTTCTGCAAAGATAGAAGGGAGGGAGCCTCTTGAGCTAGGTGAGAGAAGACAGGTGTGGCCTGGCCGAAGTCAGCAGGGTCTTGGATGGTGCCAAAGAACAAAAGAAAAGTATTTAGGAAAACAGAAAAGAAATGCTACAAAATCTGTGTGTAATCTTTTGGAATAGGTGCTCTAGTTAAACTTTTATTTCTTTTCCTCCCTTGGTTCTACTTTTTAAAGGTGGAAAAGACAAATCTTGGCATGTACCAACTCGCAGCTTCGTGAGCAACATGTCTAAAAGGGGTAACATAAAATTAATAAAGTAATTACAGTACATTAAAAGTGTTGACAACATACATGAATTAAGGAGGCAATTTCTTAACCTATGACAAATGAAGGAGACTTGATTAAATTTTCTTGGGGTTTGGATGCTATTCTTTTATCTTCCTGTGCACCTACTTGCAAGTATTTTAATTTCAAACAAGAAAAGGTTGAGCAAATAAATCTTTGCTTCCGAGACCAGGAGGGCTGCCAGCGTCTCACTGGGTGGTGGGGCTTGGACCCCGTCTACTCGAATCACCTAGGCTACTTTGTTACAGATCCCCCAGCCGAGGTCAACTGAGTAAGAATTTCAGTGGATGGCACACTGGAATCTCCATTTTTAGCAAGCTCCACAGAAAATTTTAAGTGTAAGAGGTATAAGCTTGGGGCGGGAGGGGATGACGGGATTTCTGAATGCACTGCATGGCAGGAGCGCATGCGTGCTTGCTGAAACACACCCGGTGCGTCCCACGGAACCTCACCTGTAGATAATTAAGCTTGGAGCTGCAGCCTCATAGGGATCATCATTACTGGAACCCTCAATTAAAACACTCTGATTAGGTTCCAGCTTTTGTTCCCACGCAAGAGCTCCACCCACCTGGCATGCCAGGAGGTCCTGTGAGTTCATGGCTCTTCCAGTTTTAACCATTTAACTTAAATGCAAACTGAACCATTTCTGGAAAACAAGTAACACTGGCTGATAGACTACTGTGTTTGAATGAACGCAGTCCCTGACCCCCGAGTTAGTATACTTTTGAGTATGCTATTTAACTTTTCTCAACCTGTTTCTTTATTTGAAAAATGCAGATAACAATACCCTCCTTGTTAGGTTTTCATGGAAATTAAGTGACACCATACACATCAAATGTTTGGCCTAGTGTCAATCACAGTGGCAGGCACGTAAGTAGGAGCTAACAAATTAGTTTGTCTCTTTTATTTCAGTGACAAGTTGAACACGAACAGGTTTATAGTAACTTACTTAAAACTTGGGTGTTGCCTAATCCCCGTAAAACTGGCTAGGTCCTATTTGTGTCACTTATAATCAGGCTGGCTGCGAAGGATCAGCCTCAAGGTCCAACTCCGTGTGCTGAACATACACGTTTGCTCTGAAACGCCATCATAACAGTTCCTGAATGAGTTGGACTCTTGTTTTCAAATCAGGGGTATAAAGAGGGAGAGTGAAACAGATGGGAAACAATGAGGCCGTGACAGACGTGAAGATCTCTTGGGCAGCCCTCACCCCCCTCGCACCCCGCTCTCCCCCTCTTCTCTGCAGTCCTCACCATGTGCACATCCATAATTGTCTGCCTGCCTCCTTCCCTTGCATTTTTCTTCCTATTTTATTTTTTTCCTTCCTTGCTTCCATAAATATTTATTCAGTGATCACCATGTGTAAGGCTCGGTGCCGGCCCTGGGGACCCAGGTCTGAATATGAAACGTGGGCTCTGAAGAAACAGCCCACCAGTTACCAAGGAAGCTCAAAGCAGGGAATGCCTATGCGGCCTGGGGGTGGCGACGGCTTCCGAGAGGGGCATGTGGGGTACCTTTTGATCCTATAGAAAGCATTTGGGTAAAAGGTATGAAAAAGCAATAAAAATGTTCATACTAGAGTCGCTACTCCAATAACGGCAGCACAAAGGAATTGGATGATTTCTCGCACAAATAGAAATGATGAACACTGTATAAAATTATTCAAAACAACAAGGTGAAGGTACTAGAAAATGAGCCACGGCAGGAGACACTGAACACGGGCGGCTCCCGTTGAGAATATGAGTGTGTGGGCTCCTTGCCGGAGTGGACGCTCTGCCCCCAGCCCCAGCTCTGACGGAGGAACCCCCACGATGACTCCAGACAGCAGAGGTCAGAGTTCAGGGCTCCAGAGCCGCTGAGAATTTGAGGGGGAAATTGTGAGAGCAAGAGAGAACTACAGAAAAGCAGAGATCCAAAATCTGAACACAAACTCCGCCCGATTCCCTGGCTGACCTGCTGCTAACTGTGCAAGAGCGCGAGTTGCCAGTGAGCCCTGAGTCAAAACAGAAAGAAGTGAGATATTCATTCTAGTAAGAGAATCGTTTCTTGCTGAGATACGCAGCTTTGCTGCCACTTTGAAAGAGGGTGTTCCCCAGCTCTGAGGCGACTCACTGCTCAGGCTGCCCAAGGGCAGAGTTCAGAGCCAGAGGAACAAATGGAAATTTAGAGGAGACCTCGGATAAGCAAACCACTGAGAAAGTTACCTCTAAAAATCTGAGTTAATCTCTGCCCAAATCCTTACTAAACTATGCAGGGGCTGTACGGGCCATCTCCAGGAGACAAGTTTGGAAAAAAAAGCAGTTAGAAGTGAAAAAAAAAAAAGACTGAATAAAGATATCAGCTGCTGCATACTGTGAGGGAGATACATTTTGAACTCTGAGTACAAGTAATTACCTACTGTAACAAAACACCAACAATTCTCAGAAAAGCAAATTCTAGAGTCACTCTAATGCACTATCTTCAATGTCCAATTTCAACCAAAAAGTAGACATGAAAAGAAGCAGGAAAACATGACCCACACTTTTAGAAAGTCACACAAAACTATCTCCAAATAGGCTTGTATATTGGATTTAGGAGACAAAGACTTCAACCTCAAACTGCTCAGAAAAGGAAAAGACAGGCTTAAAAGTTACCAGAAGGAATATTAACAGAGAAATGGAAAATAGACAAAGGACAAACTGGAAATTCTAGACTTGAAAAGTATGATATTTGAAATAAAAATTTTATTGGACAGATTCAGTACCAAATTTGAGATGGCAGAAGAAAGAATCAGTAAACTCAAAGTAGATCAATGGAAATTATCCGATCTGAAGATTAGAAAGAAAAAAAAGAATGAATAAAAACGAACGAAGTCCCAAAGACCATAGGATAAGATTATGCATCCTGACATACAGGCAACCGGAGTCCCAGAGGAGAGGGGAAAGGGTATGAGAGAAATATCTGATGCTATAACAGCTGAAGCATTCCTGAATTTGATGAGAAACATTAATTTATAGGTTTTATAAGCCCCCAAAACCCCAAAGAGAATAAATACAAACAAAATCAGAGCTAGTGTAATACATAGCCAAAGATGAATACATATCACAAAGCCAGATACAATATTAAAATTTAAATATATTTATATGCAATTTATATATGAAGAAAAAATATAGATATAAAATATGTGTTCCCCCTGCATTCAGATTTTTATCTTTGACTTTGTGATATGGTAGCTCAGATTTTCTTTGTATTTATTCTATTTGGGGTTTGTTGAGTTATATACATATACTAGTTTACTATATATATATATATATATATATGTATTACATAGTATATATATGTTTGTGTATATATATATATATAGTTTTAATTTCTTTAAAAGACATTATGTTTAAATAAAAATTATGAAACTGTATTGGTGGGTTTACAACCATATAAAGATGTAACTTATGACAATAGCAAAAAGAATAGGGGACGCTAAATGGGATTATTACCATTGCAA
Organism: Manis pentadactyla; assembly: GCF_030020395.1. NCBI lineage: Eukaryota > Metazoa > Chordata > Mammalia > Pholidota > Manidae > Manis > Manis pentadactyla. The sequence continues at coordinate 71,893,424 of NC_080032.1, forward strand.
AGATTCCTATCTTTTTTATCATAACTAAATATTTAATTTATGTAAATTGTGATAAGTTAAAGATGCATTTTACAATCTTTACTGCAACCACTAAAAAACAATGCAAAGAAGTATAGATAGAAAGTCAACTGGGGCACTAAAACATGGAATATTTTGTTAGAATACTAACAAAACATTTCTCTCAACACAGAAGAAGACAGAAAAGGAGGAAAAGAGAAGTAAAACAGAGGTTACATAAAGAAACCCACATAGCAACATGGCAGACCTAAATTCAAATACATAAATATTAATACTAAATGTAAATTAACAAAACACTCCCATCAATAGTAGAAATTGTCAGGCTTGATAAAAAATAAAAATAAAAAGACCCAAATACTTGTGGTCTACAGAGACATACATTAAACACAAAGACATAAATAGGTTGGCAGTAAATGGATATAAAAAGTACAAGATACAAACAGTAAGCATAAGAAAACTACAGTGACTTTATTAGCATAAGACATTACAGATTTAAGACAAGGAGTTTTACTAGAGACACAGAGGGACTTTTAATAAGGATAAGTGAGTCAACATAATAGGAATATATAACAATTACAAATATATAAATGCCTAATAACAGGATCAAAATACATAATGCAAAATTTCTAGAAAGGACATGAGAAAGGAACAAATTATAAACATTCCTCTCTTAGTCATCCCAAGGAAAATCCCAAGGAAACTGCAAAAAGGCTACTAAAACTGATAAATGAAGTCAGAAAGTTCTCAGGATAAAAACTAAAAAACACACACACAAAAAACCACATTTCTATATTGTGGTGGTTTTAAAATTTCCCCAAATTCTTTGACACTCTTCCCGTAAAAGATAGATTCTAATTTTCTTTCCTTGAATGTGGGCTGATCCTAACACACTTCTAATGAATAGAATGTGGTGGAAGTGACTGTTGTATGACTCCTGAGACTAGGTCGTAAGGGGCATTGTCACTTCTGCCTGGTTCTTTTGGATCGCTTGCTCCAGGGAAAGCCAAGCACCCTGTCATGAACATATGAGAAGTCCTGGGAGAGGCTCAAGTGGAGAGGAACCGATCTGCCAACACTTGTCAGCTATTACATAAGTGAGTCACTTTGGACGTGTATCCTCCAGCTTCAGTTACACTACTGGAGATTCCAGCCCTTCTGTCTTTGGGTCTTCAGCTAATGAGTAGAGACAAGCCATCTCCATGTGCCCTACCTAAATTCCTGACCCATAGAAAGCACGAGATACTAATGTTCTTTGAAGCCACTAATTTTTGGGGTGATTTGTTATGTAGAACTAATGCATATATACAAGCAATGACGAATTGGAAAAAAGAATAAAGTCAGTACTGATAATAGCAACATCAAAAATTATTTAAGAGTCTGGGGGCAAAATTGCAGTATTTCCAGAATATCTCGCCTGGCTTTAGTACATCTGCATAGCAATAGGCATTCAGAGGTGGAAAGAAGTATGGCTTTAGTGTATTTGCATCATTCCTCACAGGTAGAGAGAAGTTCATCTCCATATCAATGGGTAATTACCTGGATTAGAAGGGCTAACCTGAGAGGTGAGGGGAAGGCCAGTTTTGCTTCTGCTGGAGCAGGAGAGATGGTCCAGGACTGCAGTTTGTGAGCAATAAATGGACTTTAAACTTTATTTCTCCCTTTGATTGACTTTGGTTTTTAGAGGTATTTTGCCCCGGGATTTCCTTTCCCCAGACTTACAGAGTCAAATTAATTAAATATATTATATATTTATAATACATATTAATATTTTATTCAATGCTAACTAAATATTCAATACCCATATATATGGAAAACTACAAAATATAGCTCAAATTGAAGAAGACCTAAATAAATATACAAAAATCATTGCCATGTTTTCTCAGAATTGATTAAGATTTAATGCAATTGAAATCACTAGACCTTTCCACTGAGGTCTCCCTGCTGTAGCCCTGGCTGGCTGCCAGTGCCGTCATTCCCTGTAGGATTTCTCTCTGTATCTTACTTCCTTAGTTCTGGCTGCATAGTCAAAACCAATAGTCAGTTTTGTATAGAGTATCTTGGGGAAGGACTAGTATAAGGCTTTTATCTTCCTTAACCTTATCAGATCATAGCTATTCAATATCCTCCTTGTGCAGGAAGGAATGCTTCTAGAACAAGGTTATCCAAGGCCACCTTCCTTAGAGTTCCCAGAGCCTCAAGCAAGCAATTTTTTGTAGAGCCCCTGCCTATATAAACAATTTGATTAAGAAGTATATTACAAAATTCACAGACCCATGAGAGGAATAGTGATTTATCAATGAAGATTTAGAATACCGGGTAGAGAAAAATACTAATGTATTTGTCTATTGTCCAATCAGTGCTTGTGAAGATTCTTTACAGTGTCCAGGTACCACCTTGGTATTATTAACAAATGCACTGTTCCAGAATGATTTTTTATCTCTCCCAGGAGAAAAAGGTAAATACTGTTATTATTCACAAAGCCACAACTCTTTGTTACCTGCTCATAATGAAACAACACGTTTCTTTTTCTCTGCAGTTCCCAACATATTTACTTAGTGACTCTACAACTTCCATCAGGCCACCTGCGAATATCAGCTTCTACTGATTCTCTCAAAGACTGTTACTGTGATTTGTTAGTGTTGGCTACAAATGCAGGTCTTACCCAGCGTGTTAAGGAAAAAGTGAATGATATTTCATTTTCAGGTCATTTAAGTTACACTCAGAATTTTATAGTGTAAATATGTATCAATGTATTTTCCAACTGGGTCTGTCTTCCCTTGGACTCCTTATGCTATAATCATTGCATTCCTAGAATGCAATCTATCTCCATGCTGACTATAGCCCTACCTTCCATACACCCCCACCTGAGGGCAGGATAGGTGAGAAGCCTGTGGGCAGAGCCACAAAAGCAGTCCTAACACACAAGGATTATCCATCCAGTGTAAGACTGACCCGTGAGAGCAGGAACCTCATCAACTGGAGGCACGAGATCTGTTGCAAAGGATGTCTGTGTTGCGGAGCAAGGTTCTCAAAAGCCCTTATAGGGGCCAGACCCAGCTCTCCCCAAACGCCTGCTGACACCTGGTACAGAGCCTGCAGGGGTGAGGGGACTGCCTCAGGGGCCAGCAGTGGAGCGCATGGGGTGAAGTTCCCTTGTCACCTCCCCTGCTGCAGAAGGGACGCAGCACACCCGTGAGAACAGAGGTGAAAGCAGACGCCAATGTACATGCGTAAGCCCAGGGTAAGTGTGGCCTTTGGAAGCCTAGAGCCCTGAACACCTGCTGTGTGCGACATGAGGGTCACCCCCAAACATCACATTACCTACATTCTATCAGCTCAATCATGCAAAAAATACACTGTGAATTCTCTCAGAGAGCATCCGCTCACCAGGACTACCCCACAGGCTTCAGTCCAAGGCTCCTCACGGCATCTTGCTGAACCCCTGTGTGAGGTAGAAGGGAAGAGACACAGGGACCAGGACCCATGTCTGAGCTTGGCCCCACATGGATGGCTCTACCACCCTGGAAGGTCTTGGGTACTGGAAGGATATTTTTAAAATTTCTAGAAAGGTGCTTCCTAAATCAGACACACAAGGGACACAGGATACCCCAGGACTGCTAACCTGGCGGTCTTGGTGCTGGAGGGGGACTGAGGATATTCTGAGGACAGCACTTCAAAGCCGGAAGCCCACTCGCCTGGGCCTACAGGTGGCACTGAGGTCGTCAGCACCGGGCATACTTGTGGTGCACTTCTGACTCTCAGGACACTTCATGCCGGCATCTTCAGGGGAAATAATTTCCCCAGGAGTGGAAGAAATTCCTATTCTGGTTTTTAAAAAAGGTCTGCAAAAGACTGAACCTATTAAGCTACCAAGTCACCTTAACTCCTTTCTAGATTAGGATGGAATTATTACACTAATTTGTTTCCTTGATATAACCACCTCCATTTTTATGGAGTCAGTTGAGGTTCTGATAAACACAGAGTGCAGAATTGGCTTAGATAAATCTGGGTGTGCTGGATGCAGCAAATCCTTTTGTAATACTGACAAATGCACTGTGAACAATTACTAGTATTCCTTCTATTCTCTTATGATGGAGTGCCCTATAATTTTGGGAGTGCCCTTCTGACAGTTCTTAATAGGTTCTTATCCCTCAAAGATTCTGGCTAGGACAGGAGGCACGCACAGAGTCAATATTTGCTACAGTAATGCAGCAGCCATTTTTGACCTTTTGTTTTCTTCTTGAGGGTGGATATCACTCTTTCATCCATATTTTGACTGACCATCTGCAAAAGTTATGTGCTTTGAGTCATCTGGATTATTGCCTCAGGCTTCTACATGTGCTGGCAGTAGCCTTCTTCTCCTCTCATGGACCAGCTAATTCTAAAATATAAATCTACTAATGTCACTTCCAATTGTCACTTTAATGGCCTAGCATTACCCTTGACTCCCTCTCTCTGACCTTCTCCTCACTTTCTCTTTCCTACAGGTCTTCGCACAGTCTGTTCCATGGCAACACTCGACTACCCCATTACGCCCACTGGCCCGGCTAGTTTATTCTTGTCCGTGCCTCAACTTCAATTTTACTGTCTCCTAGAAGCTGCCTCAACATCCCCAAATTACTCTTCCCTATTATTACAGAAATCATACTTTAATTATTACTTTTTATTTGTCTCTGTTTTTCACCAGAATGCAAATTTTGTTAGAGTAGGGAGTGAACAGTCTGGTTTTTCATCATACTTCGCCTAGCAAAACAATCTAACGGGAAATTGTAGATGCGTACATAAATCACAATGTTTACAACTTTATGAAGGAAGCATTAGCCTCATTTTAACAGATAAATAAAAGTGAGGCTCACCAAAGTAAAATAGCTGGATTTCATTTGCTGAGGAACAGTTCAGCAGCTGTCCAAGCCCTACCATTTTCCTTTTCAGAAATCTCAAAAGAATGTCACCGCGTCTTGAAGTTTTAGTGTTTTTCATCATATTTTAGTGTTTTCCATCACAATCCTCTTGGTGGTAACTTCTACAGAGCTTGGCAGAAGGCCACAATGTAAACATACGGGTAGGTGCATATGAAATCTTTAGTTATTTGCATCTTTAGTATAATGGGATCTGTACCATCCCAGTCACTGTGATCTTTCACATGTACCTTAGACAAATTCTGAGTATTTCAGGCTTTATCTGTGTACTCTGACTCAGCAATTCTTAATATCCTTCTCCATATCATGCAGAGGCTTCAGGTCCTGCCCTCTCAAATACAAAAGTAACACCACAGTCCTAATCCACTCAGTCTACCTTGGCACTCTTCCATCAGAGAAAATCAAGCCATTCAGCTTTGTTCTGGGATCAACAATGCACACCGCATGAAGTTTGTGGCAAAGCCTAGCTCCCTATCTATTGGATACATCCAATAGATTCATGTGACTGATCCCTTAACCAAACAATCCTTTGTAATATACATAAGATTCTTTGAGTTTTACATGTATCACATTGTTTCACTGCCTCTTGTAAAAATACCTTGGGGTAAAAAAAAAAAGTCCTTTGTTTTCTCTCAGCTTAATTGTTCTACAAATCTCTATTATCTATGTATCTATTCTGGAAGGATTTATAAATTTCAGAGAAAACCCCTCCAAGTCCTTCCCCCTCACTACCTTTGGATCCAGGATTGTTAGGGCTGTGGAAGAACCCCATTCTGCAGAGACTTCAAAGCGGTGGGTAACATCTGAGCATTGCATTTTAGCACAAATAAGAGGAAGAGTATGAATATTTGACCAGTCTGTGTCTTGCCATCCTTAAATTTCAGTCTAAAGGAATATACAAGAATGAAGGCACAGTCAAATTCAGAGAGTGGGGTCCCTAGTCCTCCTCAATTCTAAAACAATTAAGCAAACTACAATAAACATGAAATCAAAGTGATCTCAAGGAAGGATCAGGTCACAATAAAAGAAAATATTGGGTTTTACCCCCAGTCAGCATCCTTGATGGGGCGCTGTTAGTATTGCCCGCAGCTGTAGCACCAGAAGGGTATCACACTCTTACCTAGGTTGATAGCGATGACAGATGGTTGGTATAACCCTCCTGAAGTTACAGATATATGGTAAGTGGCCCAAAGTGTCTACCCAGTGGGTTTTGTTTTTTTCTATCCACATTTCTGTCAGAGAAGTTGGAGGATCTGGCAACACTGATCTCCACCTTGCTGAGTGGCAACAGTCAGTGGGAGCTGAGCTGATGGGCCCCTTTCAGGGGGCCATGTGTTTGCTACAGTTGTTTCCACTTTGATTTCCTTATACCAGCCGCCCCTATTCATTTACATCATCTGACTATCTTTTTAGGCATAGGAGTTTGCAACCCCTCCTCTGCAGAGACTGTCCTTCCCATCCGTCTCTACCTGTTCAAATTCCAGTCATCATTCAGTTCATCTCAAATGTCAACCGCTCTTTTCTCCAAAACACTGATGTGACTTCTCCCTCTTGAAATGTGATGTTTCTTAAACTTCTTTTGCAGCATACACTGTACCCAGTAATAGCATTATTCTTACCTGTACTGTATGTATCTTGCTATGATTTGTAAGCTTTACACATTCATTCATCCATTTATTCAGCAAAAATGTATTAACTACTAGGGGCCACACAGCAAACCATGTTAAGCACTGGAGATATTGCGATGGATAAGAGAAACAGGGACAGGCCCTCAATGAGGTACTGAGAGCAGGATCTGTCTCGCTCCTCTTTGCTTCCACCGCAGAGCCAAAGAAAGTGCTTTGTGCTTAATACTCGGTTGGCATTTTTTGAAGTCAATTTTTAGCATTTCTATTAACTTTGTTTATGCCATTCTTAGTTACGTTTCTTCAAAAAGCATTCTGAAAATCAATTTTCATTAACGTACAATAACCACTAAACATTTCTTCTCCCATTCCACCATTCCAGTTACTCTGAATCTCCAAGCTTTCAGCCTGAAGTAGTACTCAGAGTACTCAGAGGTCCCTTAAATGTATTTACCTGGGTAACTGCTGAAAGAGAGGCGATGACTGCTGGTGTCTTTATCAATGATATTGAAGTCCCAGTGTTTATAAATCCTGAGCATGGCTGCGTATGTGTACCAGCTTGAGTGAGCAAATAAGATGTTCTCAAATCCAGGAAGAACCTATAGCCAGAATTGTAGTGAGTGACACACAGGTATACAGATAACTGACTACAAGTGCAGGAAGTGAACAGGGATTGTGCCAATTTGGGTGTTTATTGCTATATTCATTACTGGAAAACACAGCCAAGGAGTCCAACATTAATGGTCAATGTGCACAAAACAGACTCTGTTCTTCAAATATCCAACATGGAAGATTCTGGAAGGTGGGAGTGGTAGGTGCATACAGCATGGGAGGAATGGTGGAAGAAAAATCAGTAACATCATGTACTTCCAATTCCCTCCTTCAGGTCCTTCAGATCCTTAACTCTGATAGAGGAACTATGAGCTGATGTGGAGCTATGACCAGGAGTGATTAGATGTTGTCATACTTGGGTGATACAGAAAAAGTCTGTGTGGACCAGAACACGCAGCTGTGTGTGTGTCTCACCTTGATAAGAGCAGAGCAATGTCCCATATCCCATTTCTTCAAAAACTTCAGGCTGGTGTTTTTTGCAGGAGAAAGTGAGGGAATCAGATCCAACAGATCTCCCACGGCATTCAGGAACTGAATCTGGAACAGGGTCATGGGCTGGGACAAGACAGACTGCACTTGTAAAATTGGCGACAATCAGACGTCATTTTCTGTTTTTCTTATTGTCAGGGCTCCATGAACTCACTCCTCTGTGAAGGGGCCCTAATGTTAACAGCTGTGCTGGATTTTATGGTAGCTTACAACATAATTGTTACTGCATTATAGTTTATAAGAGATGTTTCAACAGGCTCTGATAACCAGAGATTTGGGATTTTACTCTTGTAAAAGTAAAATTTTACAGTTTTTGCTCAGAGTAAAGCAGAACATTCTGTTTGCATTCCTCCACAGCAGGTTTTCTCAGTCTCAGCACTAGTGACATGTTGAGCCAAATACTTCTTTCGGGGGGAGAGGGGGCAGACTGTAGGGTGTTTAGCAGCATCCCTGGCCCCTCCCCTTTAGACAGCAATAACATTCTCCCAGTGCTAATGACCAAAAACTCTCCAGGCACTGCCAAATATCCTCTGGAGGGAAATCACCCATAGTTGAGAATCGCTACTTTCCAAGCAAAATATGCAACTAAAGATGCTTTTGATTTTGATTGTGTGTTTACTGTGGGGCAAAGTGACTTTGCAGTATTAACCCCGAGGCCATGATCAGACTTGGAAATGAACTCCGTGCTAACTGGAGAGCATGGCTCCAGCAAGCGTCAGTCAGCCAGAGGAACCCAGGCATCTACAGGCATGCTGGTTCTCAGACAGAGGTGGTGAGAAGACAAACACAAATGACATTTTAACCAAAAAAACAAAAGCAAAAGCAAAAAACACAACTCAATTATTCATGTACAGAAATATTCTGTTTTGCTTTCCAAATAAGTTTTATATTTATTATTCAAGATTTTAAAAATTACAGTCAGATGCATAGTGGAAATTCTCCTGTTCCTATCCTCCATTTGCCTGGGTCCCACCCTATCTCCTGTTTACCACTTTTATTGGTGTCTTGTGTCTCTCTCTGGATCTTTTAAAGTGTCTTTATTCTTTTACACAAATGATAATGTATTATATGCACTATGCTTCACCTTAATTTTTTTTCTCTTTTTGCTTATAATTTAATATCTTGGAGACCTTGGATATAAAACTCATCCTCATTCTTTTAAACAGTATTCCAATGACTGGATGCATTGTATTTCATTTTTTTAATTTATTTTCCTCAATGTAAAGTCAGTTTGTATCTTTGTAACAGTGTTTCTTCCACTAAAAGAATCTATATGAAGGTAGAATTCATGTTTCTGGACAGTTTATTAAATCTAAGGTAGTTTCAGCAGAGAGAAAAAGCCACATACCTAAAAGACAGAGCTTACTTAAGGTATTTACTTTGCAGTTAGCAATAAATAGAAAGTTGCATTGTTAACCTCTCTTTTTTTCTAGCCAGAGATAAATGGTTCCCTTCTGACCCTCAGATCATATCTGAAGGCCTCTATACCATAGCTTTTGTGCTCAGCTGTATTTTACTGATGGACTTTGAGGTGGCTTCTAGTCTTTTATTGCTATTATACCAGTTTTACATGTGTGTGAGTCTTAATATATGGTAGATTCCTAGAAGTGATTTTGATTTTAATAGGTAATTGCCAAATTATCTTCAGTGGGCTTCTTTCAATTATACTCTTAGAGCCTCAACAATATATTGAACGTTTTTATTTCCAATATGAGTCTTATAGTTTATATTGGCATTTTGTTTTGTTATGAAAATGGCTGAACGTATGTTTAAAAATGGTTGGCTTTGTGTGTGTGTGTGTGTGTGTGTGTGTGTATGAACTGTTCATATGCTTTATTTTTCTTCCAGATTATTCTTTTTCTTAAATTTTTTAAAATTGAAGTATCATTGATATACAATCTTATATTAGTTTCAAGTATACAACAGAGTGGCTCACAGTTTATTCTTTTTCTTAATGATGTTTAAGAGTTCTTTAAGTTTAGGTAATTATTTCATTGTCTCTCATACGAATTGTGAACATTTTTTCAGTTTGTAATTTGCCTTTACTTTTTAAATTAAGAAGTATATACATATGAAACAATAAAGCTGTATATGCACAATTTAAGTTTGCAAGTCTCTAAACTCATCTACCTCCTTCCCTCCTGTAGCAACCACTTTGCTAAATTTCATGTTGTTCATTATCTACTTTTCCATTATTTTACCTCTATGTATGAATCCCTAAACAATATGTATTTTTATATTCGCCTGCTTGTGAACTCATACAAATGGAACTCATACAAATGGAATGCATACAAATGCGTTCTTTTGCTCAATATTACTTTTTGACACTGATGTTAACAGGGTAGAAATAGTCCATTTTCATTGCTATATAGTATCCCATTCCATGAATTTATAGTATAACAATATACTTATATGAATGTTTGGGATATTTCCAGTCCACAGCAAAACAATTACACTGTGAATTTTTATGTACATGGAACCCATGTACAAGAGTGGCTCTAATCTCTGGATTGATTTCCTAAGGTGTAGAATATGCATTATCTTCAAATGTCTACAGTAATGCCCAATCTTTCCCAGAGTGGTTATAATAATTTAGTTACTCCAGCAATTGTTGAGATTTCCCAAGTCTGGTATGTAATACCATCTCATTAAGATTTTAATATGTATTTCCTTGAAACTGACCATTTTTCACATTTATGAGTCACTTGTATTTCATCTTATGTGAAATTCTTGTTGATGTATTTCACTCATTGCTCCTGTTGATGTATTTTGTTCATTGAGTACTTTCTTTTTTTAAAATTTATTTGTTGATGTTCTTTATGTATTTTAGATGTAAATCCTTTGTCAGTTAAATGTCAATTTTTTTCTCTTGGTTTATATCTTATCTTTTTACTCTCTATATAGTGTCTTCTGATAAAAGGAATTCATTTTAATTAGCTGAATTTATTGATTATTTATTCATGGCTAGCACTTTTGGGTCTTGCTTAAGACACTGTGGCCTACCCTGAGTCATAATGTCTTAGGGAAGGCTCAGTGCTACTGGGTCATTGCTATTATTGCCATTACTTCTAGGCCTTTTCAGGGAACAATGGAAAGAAATATGTAGCTTTTTAAAAGAAGCCAGAAGTAATTATTTCCTACCTATATAACAACTTTAAAAAATACAGGGTCTTTACTTCACTGATTTTTCTTATGCTGAAAATCTTGATATCCAACATATTTACTTATTTGTTTTATCTTGCTATATTTATCTATCAAAATCTATCAAATTTCAAAATAACAATATCAATAGCATTACTAAAGAGTGATTACTAAATACAGCTTAAGGTTGTTTTGGTTTTGTTTTTGCTTTTTTTGTGGTTCTTGTCCTTGGGACTGTCCACTAAGGATACACAGTAGTAACTGTCTCTTAAGGTCACTTGAAATAACTGCTTTCTGTGTGGTTATGCCATGAACTTGATATACAGTTAGATAGATTTATGTCAATTTGTTTTTCAGATTTTAGGGATTGTTGTTTTTTTTCTGTAACTAAATTTTGTTTCATAATTACAAGCAGCATTTACAGGGTTCCAAAGTCAAATTGTATAAAGGTACATTAGGAGAGATATAGTTTTCATTCCCGTCCCCTCCGCTCTTATTTCTTCCTTTCTCATAAGTAATTTCTTAAGCTTTTTTTTAAGTTTGTGGCTTATTCTTTCATTATTGTTTCTTCTTGGAAAGATAAGAAAATCTACCTACCTACTTCCTTACCTATCATCTGTCTATCTACCTATTTCCATGTTAGATAAAAAGTAGCAAACAAGACACTGGTTTTCACTTTACTTTTTTACACTTAATAACAGATCCTGAAGGTCACTCTATAAGTTTATGAGGTCTAGCTCATTCCTGTCTATGCCTACATCATTTATGCAGCCAGGCTTCTATACAGTTGGCTGTTTTCAGTCTTTTGCTATCACAAATTAGCTGCAATGAATAGGCCTACACATATGCCACATTGTATTTTTGCCAGTAAACCTCTGTGATGATCCTAGAAGTGGGATTGCTGGATCAAAGGGTAAATGTATATGTGATTTTGGTACCAAACTCCAATCTGTCCATAGCAGATATGCCTTTTGTATTCCCACCAGTATGTTAGGAAAGTGCCTTTTTCCCCCACAGCCTTGCCAACAGAGTATGTTTCCACACTTTGGAATTTTTACCAAAACGACAAATGAGAAAGTATTTCTCAGTGTGGTTTGCATTTGTATTTCTAACGAACAACGCTGAACTTATGTGATTAAAATTTTGTATATCACTGTTATATGAACTGCCCATATATTTTGCCCAGTGCACATGTATATATGTATGTCCAGTGTGTGTGTGTGTGTGTGTATGTATATACCATCAGGAAGCAAAATCTCTGTAATTTTTGAAAGTATAGTACACAATATCTTTGAATCTTCAATGATTCAGTAATGCTTTCTAAAAAATATTATGATGTACATGCGTGTGTGTATATGTACATGTGTACTTTGTGGAGAATGGGAAGCATAGCACTTGTACACTGAGACATTTTGCCTTTACAATTGTATTATCTACAATGCCAGCTTTATTAGGTGAAACACTCAGTGCATTTTCACCGATCTACTCCAGAGTGCAGCATTATGAAAGAGATGGAGAAAGTACCAACAAGTTGGTTTACTCATATGTTAAACTTGAATTGTGTGTCAGACAGTGAGTCAGGTGCTAGTAATGATAAGACATGTGTTTGTGTGTAAGGAATTTATACTCTAGTCCTAATCTGATGTGCTGCCGAACTGGAATGTTAAGGATACTTTTCAATATCGTTGCCACACCATATCAATTCTGAGTAGCTTCTTAAAAGTCTTACCTTTGTCTTTTCTACTGTAGCCCTTTTCATTGCTCCTACATACAGCCCATCCATTTGTGCCATAACATAGCCTGTATGTCTCCAAAATGGGTCATCCTTGTGGTATTTGACGTTACTCCGGGTCCACTGGTCTTGCTTCCTAAAAGAGAAAAATCAGATCAGCAGTGGAAGTCTCCATGCTTGCTCATGCAAAGCTAAACTGAACCCAGGCATTTAGAGATTGTATGTTCAGATACTTATGCTGGTATAATTTAAATTCTGGATCCTGTAACATTCAAATCACTTTGAAAATTCTAAATGATTTTAAATTTCTTAGGATGATGGCTCTTCCTTTACAGCTTCTGCCTTGCTCTATCTCAAATTCAAACACAAGTCCAATATTTACCTACCTGCGCCACAGAGGCCTAAGAAAATCAAGGATGGACTGTCCAGATACATGTCATATAAAATAATGTTGCCTCACTAAATCAGTAAGGATAAATTGATAAACTGTATTTTTGTATGTACAAGTGGTGAAGTTCAGCAGGAGCAAGTAAAAACTCCTAGGGTTGGGGTGGTTTTATATGTTTCTGTTCTGCCAGATCATTTCCGTAGTTTATGGCTTTTCCATCTCAGTCTGTTGCTAGTTAAGTGCCTCAATGCCTCTGTTGGAGCAGGCTTAGCAAACACGTCCTGTTTATATGTATACAGTTCTTGCATTCTGCCTCTCCTTTCAGTTCTCTGCATTTTACAGGGGATAATATGACGTAGTTTTGTATACTGAAAGCTCTTTCTGACGTGTTCAGGCTATCTCTAGTCAATCTTGGAATACAATGTCGTTGCTTCACAGGACTTAGCCCAGTGATCTTGAACTGATGACTTGGAGGACTTATTTGATCAAGAAGTTGCTTAGTGTGAGATTTGGAGGTCCAAGCCTAGGGTCCTTCTGTCCCCAGATTAATCTCATAGTCTGCAATCCCGCAAATACTAATCAAATTTTCTGAATATTGAGAATTATTAGTCTTCAGAAAATTTTATTAAAATGGAAATATTCCCAGGGATTGTTGAGAATTGGCTTAGGTATGAGGTAACACTCCAGCTAAGATTAGTCACCAGGTCAATGAAAAGACAGGAGGGGTCCCTGCAAGGAGAGGCATCTCCAGGTAGAAGCGATCTGGAGATCTAACCCTGTCTACCTTACACTGGTGGTGTCTCTTTCTAGATGTCAAGCAATTGATAATATGCTATTCAACCTAATGCTTGAAAGAGCTAAGTTAGAGGACATGTTGTCTGCAACCAGTTTTCATGTTATACCCCAAAAGGCTCACCATTACTTACGAGGCCAACCCCAGCGTCCTAAGAGATAGAAACAGAAATTGCCAAAGGAACACTGTTGGAAATGACAGATTCAGGCCCTGCAGTCTCAATAACAAGAGGAAGGCTATTATACGTACTCCATAAACTTCTGCACTTTATCCATGATGGATGATTTCGTAATCAGCTGTGGGTAGAGGTTAACGAAGTGGTCATTCATGTGTCTGCAACAACAGATGAAAATTGTTACATTCCTCTTTTTCTTCTCGGATTTCTCCATCCCAGTAAATCACCCAATCTTTTGCCTAATATGTCCCCTACTGCAAACCTTTCCTACTATTTTTTTAATAAATCAAACACATAATTTAAGATTGGGAACTATTTCCAACATATTAGAGAAGCACAGAATATAGCAAATACCCAAATACCCACTACCTCACTTTATTAAGTTATTATATTTTTCCATGTCCATTCATTTTTAAAAAGAAATGAAACATCACACAGAGTTGAAGCCCTGGGTACACCTTCCTGATACTAATTACTCACCCTTCTCCTGAGGTAACTACAATCTTGAATCAGTGATTTTTTTACCCTTATGCATGTTCTTATACCATCACTATTATGTATATTTAACTATAAATAATGTATTATTTCTGTTTCAGAAAAAAATATAAGATATTACCACTCTAACTTGTTTATTTCTCTCAACATGACAGTTTTCAAAGAAACATCTGTTACCATCTGCAGCTTTATTCCTTTCATCTACTGATTCCATGATATGACTATATAAGAATTCATGGATGAATTCCCCTGAGAGACATTTAATGGTTTTTTAACTTTTACTATTACAATATAACTTGAAACACTGTTGTAAATGACTTTTTTTACACATTTGCATCTTCATCTAGGATATATATAATACATAAAAAGTAGAATTGCTCGAGGGAATATTCTGTATTATCTGTAGTTACTAAATATTGCCAAATTGCTCTCCATGGTGACTGTACCAATTTATATTCCCACCAGCTACATATTAGACTTCTTGCTCCATGGCCTCACCAACACTTGGCATGGTCAGACTTTTTAATTTGTGAAAATTTGAAGTTATAAATGGTTTCTCATTGTTTTCATTTCCATTCCCTTCAGGATTATTGGCTATTTGGGATTCTTTATTTTACAGCTTCCTTAAAAAAAATGAAATATGTCTCATGCTCTACAGCAAACTTTTTTATTGAGATATAATTGACATATAACATTGTGTGAATTACAGGTATATAATGTAAATGTATGTATAATTCAGCACATTTACGTACTGCAGTATGACTGCCACTGTAGCCTTAGCTAACACCTCTATCTTGTCACATAATTACCATTTCTTTTTTGTGGTGGGAACAATTAAGATCTAGTCTCTCGGCGACTTTGAAGTTTATACTCCAGTATTGTTGACTATCATCACTCCATTGTCTGTCATGTACTTGCAAGTCTGAACCCTTAAACAAGATCTCGCCAATTAAACATTTTTTAAACTGCATTATTATTATTTTGTTGTTAACAAATCCACTTCTATGATTGCGAGGAATCCCAGGCTGGGGTTAGAGTGATGAATTCTGGAGGCAACCACACCTCAGTTTGGACTTTCTGGTTATAACCACTCTCTCTATATTTATATTAACTGAAAGCCCAGGCTCGGGAGTGCTCTATCCTTGTCTTCTTATTTCTGGAAGATATTCAAGCCAACTGTCTATGGGGGTTTTTCAGAGTAGAAGACAACGTTGTCCTCCCAGCTGACAGACCCTCTGCTTTGCTTAGTAAAGCAGACAACAACCCCGAGCTCTGGGCAGGTTGGGACCTGTGCAGGCCTCAATCCCAATTAAACATTTTTAATTGATGAAAATAATCCATTAACATTTATTGGGATTTTTATGTGCTTGGATTTATATCTACAATCTTTTCTGTTTTCCATTCGCCATTCCTTTGTCTCCTTTTTTAGATAACTTTGACATTATCCATCTTTTTCCTTCTGCTGATTTAAGTGCTATAAGATTTTTAATATGTAAGACAAATATGTAAAATATTTCTATTCTTTTAGTAATCATCATTAAAAACTTCAAGCATTCTTAACTGTGTATTTTCTTATAAAGTCTAAATGAATTTTGTATTTCTTTTGTCTACCAAACATGATACATATTTTTGCAAGTTTTAGCTTCCTGTTGACATCCCCTATTGTTATTGTTCAGATTTAGTTTTACCTTTTTAATTTAAAAATTATCTCTATTTTAAAATTTTCTATTTTTTTAACTTTATAATCACATTTTATTAATCTGTTTCTTGTATTAACTATTGCTCCTTAGATCCCAAACTTTTCCTGCTATTCTTGTTAGCATATATCCTATAATAGTTTAACAGATGTCATGGGTGGCAAAATATTTAACTTGTATATCTGAAAATATCCTTATTTTGCCCTTGCTCTTGGATGATTTAAATAGTTATAAAGTCCTAATTATTTTCTCTTGAGAATTTTAAGCTATTATCCTTAGATTTTCTGGTTCCATTATTGCTACTGAGAAGTATGCTATCAGCCTAGCGAGATCCCTTTATAGTCAATGTCTTTTGTTTCTGATCACTTTTAAGATTATTCTTTTTAATCTTCATTGGTCTGTAGTTTCACCCACTGTGTTGTAGTAATTTAATAGCTATGTTTTCAAACTAAGGACTCGTGTCTTTTTCGATTTTGATAAATTCTCAACTCTTACCCTGTCAACTACTGTTTATCTGCAATTCCCTCCAGCCTCTTACTGGGATTGCTAATAGACATATGTCAGAGTTTCTCAATCAAACTGCT
Source organism: Manis pentadactyla (assembly GCF_030020395.1). Classification (NCBI taxonomy): domain Eukaryota; kingdom Metazoa; phylum Chordata; class Mammalia; order Pholidota; family Manidae; genus Manis; species Manis pentadactyla. The sequence goes on from NC_080032.1 coordinate 71,910,092, forward strand.
CTATCTACTAACAGCTTTCTCATTATTTTTGTTCTTTATCTCTTTGGGTAATGTATTATATAAATTCCTCAATACTAATTTCTGATTCAGAATTCTTTTTCTGATTGTGTCCAGTCCAGGGTTTGCCCAATTTATTTATGTATTTTTCAAATTTTCCCTAATTTCTATTTATAATATTTCAGGCAGGTTCTTTTAAACTGACTTATTTCTCCTTGTTTCCTAAATTCTTCAAGTTTTACTTCCTTTGTACCTTAGAGTGTCTTTCACATTTAAAGTCTTTATTAAACCATTCTGTAAAACGAAACTAGAGTGTGTTCACGATATTATTGTTGATTTTCTTAGCACTCAATTTTCTTGTATATTCTGGAACTTTAGTGTGCAGACATTTTATTTATTTGCTTGCTTAAATTCTCATATTGCTCTCTCTCTCCTCTCATTTTTCCCTCCATGTGACACCCTGAAAATCAGGTCTTGTATGGTGGCTTTCTGAGACTTCTTTCCTATGGAATATTCCAGATATATCTGTAATTGAGCCAGTATGTGGATGATTTGATCCTTGTTCCCCCACCCATCCTCCCTCAAGCTCATGGTTTCTTACTAATCTGTATACTGCAATGTACATCAACAGAAGTTACTCTGTGGCTTCTTATTTTATAAAGAGCCCAAAACAGCAAGGTTATTTCAGCTTCCCAGCCTTGACTTAGCTCACTGAGAGCACTGAGGCCTTCACGCATCAGCAGGGGTGTCTGTCTCTGGCTGCTTTGTGCTAAGACACCTGCAGATTCATACTTCATCACATTGTTTTCTCTTCCATTTCTGGTTCAGGAGATATTTAATCTTGTTTTGGAGCCCAGCTCTATCACTACAATGCTCTCTTTCTATATATTTTATCATTTGCTTTAAGTCTGGAGCAAAGTGGGTCAAACCATGGGCCTGTTGTACCCTCTGGACTGAAAGTTTACCTAAAGTCCTAGTTCTGGTTTTTTATTGATGATTAAGTTGACCTAGGGAACTCAGCATTGCAAAGCGGGTCAGACTTTGAACCTCTGGCCTCTTTACCCTCTATATTGAAAGTTTAGCTGAAGTCCTAGTTCTGTTTTTTTATGGATAATTTTAATTGACCTAGGGAAGTCAGCACTGTAAACACGAGGTGACACAGACTTCAAGAACAGGAATTTGCCTTCCTGTACTCTGGAACTTCAGATATCCTTTATCTAGTAGTTAGTTTTCAGAACTGAAACCAATAAAATGGAAATAGTTTTACTGAGAGATAAGCAACATTAAAGTCTTTTTTTTTTTACAGTCCTTAAATGGCATCAACTTCATGAGAACTTTTCCTTCAAATTATTTGTAAATATATTTTAAAATTGAATTACCACATTTAACTTCTTTTAATGTATCTTTTATGTTGCCACATCTATTCTATCGGGTTGATTGCTTTCCCCTTTCCACCACTTCTAAAACTGAGGGAGAACACAGCAATAAAGCTAGACAGGTATATGGGTGACAGGAAGAGACCCTCTGCCCTGGCCTCATACATCAGGTGGATGGAATGCAGAAACCCCAGGTGAGTTGGAGCACTGGGTTTAGTTGCCCAAGGAGGCAGCCACACCACAGTTTCCCATCCCATGATTGTATAGGGAGGTAGGGATGGCTGCCTAGTCTTCCTCGGTTCATGAGTCAAATGCAGTAGCCCTGCACACCTTAGTGAGTTTTGGGGAGCAGTCAACATTTTCTTGTATGGCCTAGGGTGGGGTAAGTGGACATTGGGAGCTGATGGACCTGCTGGAGGAAGAGGACTTACATTTGTGGGAAATGCTATAGCCTCAGGTGGCACTGATTGTGCATCTGGAGACCATAGAGACATGGAACTTCATCAGATGTCAGATGGGGACTTACCCATGCTAAAGTGTAAATGAGATTGTTCCAACTTGCTGGATGCCAGAGAGGGACACACCACTGATAAACATCTCTCTTCCCCGCAAGATGCCTCAGTAACACCAAAAATTATGGGAAAAAAATGTTTGGAAGAGGAGTGGACTCAGTTTAAATGATAAATTATTTTGTTTATACGGAAATGAGTAGGTAGTATTTTCTGCAATCAGGAGGAAAGGGCTCTTAACATTTAGATGATTTATACTAAAAAAATGTTCTATTTTTTGAAATAAATTATTTGTAGACTAATGACCTACAATTCTCACTTAGGTGAGGAAACAAAAAAGCCATATTTTTACCCAAAGTCTCCATCACTGTACCCTGCCTAGCTCCTTGTAGGGAAAATGGAAGTTACCACGGCCAGGATCCACACCTGACCCTAATCTACTTGATGATGTAATTGGCCTACTGTGTTGGCTAATGCTTACACACCTGATGGTAATGAGCCACTATTGTCAGTGTTATTATATAAAGAGCTCCTCCCAACACTCTTTCTGGAGGCAGAGACGGAGATGGACTGCAGACTTTTTGGAGGCAGATGTGATTCTAGCACTCAACCTGTCACCATGAGAATAAGCTTGGTATAAACCCTCTTACCCCACCATGTTCCATGTTATTCAGCCCCACTGAATCGAGAGTGAATTTTCCCAGGGCAGAAATCCTCAGACACTCCTGTACCCAGAGTTCCAGATCCCCTCAGTTTTTCAGTCTATTACAGAATAGGGCTGTGTTTCTCAATTGGAGTGATTTTCCCCTCCAGGAAGCATTTGGCAATGGCTGGAGACATTTTGGTTGTCATGCTGTAGGGAACTGGGGGGAGTTATAATTGGCATCCAGTGAGTAGAGGCCAAGGACGCTGCTAAACATACTGCATGCACAAGGGAGCCCCCACAACAAAGAATAATGCAACCCAAAATGCCAACAGTGCCTAGGTTGAGAAGCCCTGAAACATAGGGACATTAATCTTGACTTGGAGGTAGCCACTGAGGATGTTTACCCAATGGCAGACAAAACAATGGAGATATAGGAAGACAACTGAGTTAGATTATTGAAAGTTTTCCCTTGTTTTGAAAAGAGGGGCCAGATTTTTCAATTCTGACATTCAGAGCAAGGGAAGAGAAACCTCCATGTTGAGATTATTGAGATCAGAAGTGGAGGCCTTGACTGATCCTGCCCCGTTCACAGGCCCTGAGGAATGCAGTCTGTGTGCAGTTTCATCAGGATGAGGCCCTTCTTTGATCCCTGGGCCTGGGACCCCACAGTTGTGTGCAGTGGAGCAATACAGTACAGCAGTTAAGAGTAGAGGCTTTGAATTTCGAGTTCAAAGCTTGACTCCACTGCTTCTAAGCTGTATGACCATAGTGAGATTCCCAACTTCTCCGTGCTTCCAAAATCTTATCAAACAGAGCTAATACTAGTATCCACATCATGGATGTGTTAGGTTTAGTTTCAGCTCCTCTGGTATGTAAAGTCAGCAAGTTGTCCCCCAACTTGGCTGAGACTTTGCTCACGTTTCCATCCCTCACATGCATTCATATGTGAGAATCATGAAGGTACATGTACACCCACTTTTCCTGAACCTTTTTGCATTATGTAAATATCACATCATTTAGCACTTGCCATGTGCTGTCTCCTACTCTTTCCTAATCATTTTGACTACCTGGGACTGAGACTGGATCAGCCTCCTTTAATATTTCCCAGTGATTAATCCACTGTGTGTGTATGTGTGCACACACACGCTAACTCTAGCTAGACAACCTGGTGTCTAATCCCGGTTCCTGCCTACTAGCTCCATTACTTTCAGCTTGTTGCTTAACCTCTGTGCCCACATTTCACATCAGCCATATGGGGATAATAATGATATATGCCTCATAGCATTGTTGTGACTTAAATAGTTTAACATATATAATGCTTTGAACAGTGTCTTGTGCATTTAAAATGCTGTATGAGTGCTAGTCATCATCGTCATTTTCATCGTCACCATCTCCATAACTATTTTGTGGTTTGTGTTAAGTTTCAAATAATTACCAATTTATAGGTCATTTGATACTTTTGAGGGTGGGACTGTGTCTTTGCTTTGCCCACAGCCTTGACGCAGAAGCATATTTAGTCTCTAACATCAAAAGGGGCGAGCTGGGAGTATGGAGGAGATCCTTGAGGTGTCCTTGGCAGAAGGCCAAGGACAAACATTGTACCACCTTGACCCCTTTCTCTGCTGGTGTCATGATCTCGCTAGAGCCTCTTTTCATCACAGTTTTAGTGATTGTGTCAACATACTAACTGAAAAGGAGTCCTCTTTGAGGAAGGTACTAGGAAAATAGCTTCCCCCTCCCTCCCTCTCCATCCCCACAGCCTGGCACAAGGTAGTGTAACAAGTGGCCATTACACTGAATTCAGTCACTCAAACTGGGTAACAGAGGAGGTCATCTCCTCAGCTGCCTCTGCAAACCAAGAGGTCAGCCGCTTTATTCAGTACTAGAGCAGACCGGGTCTCCACAGCCTCACCACCATGCTTTTTCCAGAAAGGCATCATGATTCATTTTATTAAAAATCTATCTATGACTATCAGCTTTTACATCATTAGTGACATCAGACAGTCTGAGTTTGCAACTCTTAGGAAACCACTTATAGAGTTAAAAAATGAAGGAAGAAACTCTTTGGCTAAGGCTTCCAGACACCATATTACATGGAAATATGTACCCCATACTTCTGATTCATCTCTAACAGAACTGCAACAACAGGAGGATTCAATTAAGCCTAAGAAGTATGTAACTAAGTAACTGCTGGGAGCAGAAGAACTGTGCCAGGCGTCTGAGGAATATAAAGATGGACGAGAAGATAGGGAGCTCCAATCCAATAGGAATGACATCAGAAAAAGCTCCATCAAGCAGATAGCATCTGAGGTGGGACTTGAAGGTTGAACAGTAGCTCAACAGGAGGACATGGGAAAGGCAGAGACTGGTTCTCAGGAATCACAGCTCCAAGAGTTGCTAGGAAGCAGATATCAGAGTCTGAGGGGGCATCAGTATAGCTCGGGAGCCCACCTGGAATGAATGTTTGTGTGGTAATGTCAATATCCTGCAGCGAATGACTCCTCAGGAGACGAGCAGGGGCAGGGACAGTGGAAAGTGAGGGAGAAAGGGAGTGTGAGGAAGGAAAAGACAGTGAGAGAAGTTCCTGGAAAGATCTAGAGGATCTTTAGGAACACCTGCTCCCCGCAGTGGCCCACTGGATGTGCTGCTGGCTGCAAATGATGAGTAACTCTACAGGAGCCACACAGGTAGATGGCCAGGAGCTTCATGATAAAGGACAAAGGGCTGGGCCCAGGACCCAGTTGTTATCTGAGAAGTGATGTAGAAGTTCAAGGTAACAACAAATTACTGAACATGTCAAAAGAAATGATGGTGGATTGGAGGTTTCTTCTTCAGGTGTTTTCATTTGATTTCTCAAGTATTTCATAGGTTGGGAAGAACAAATCATATCTTCCGAGGTGGTTAAACCATCTCTTTATCTGACTATCTCAATTGTTCATCCCATAATACCAGTTGCCTCACACACCTGCTCCCCGCAATGTTAAGGAGAATATAAGGAAGACCACTCCATTTTTAAAGGTGGTAATGCGGGGAAAAGTGGCCACCCTGAACTTCCCGCTGCTCTTTGCAGCTGCCTGAGCGACTCTGCAAGCTGAGGGGAAAATGAGAAAAGGCGGCTCTTTCTTCCGGTCCCTGGCATAAACTCACCTCCTCAGCCAGGCTCAGACGCCCTTGCTCCAAGGCTGTGTCTTGGAATGTGGAATCACACCTTGCAAGTATGCACAAGCAACAGTCCCCTGCAGTGTATGTTTTAAATTGATAAAATGATGTTTTATGTATGAAGACACGATTGCATCTCAGACAATTGCCTGTGTGTAGCTGAAAACAAACAAACAAAACCTAGGCTGGGATGTGTAGTCCTTCTCCTCTGTTGGTTTGTGGCTACAGTCACAGCTTCCAGATGGTTGACATTTTAAGCCTTCTGCTTTACTCCAGGGAATGCCAAGTACCTTTCCTCACAGGGATCCACATTGCCTGTCACTGCTCAGATGGGACAGCTTACGATGGGCTGGGCAGCTGCACTGATGCCTATGACAGTGGCCTTTGGTCTGGGAGTCGCAATCCCATGCGTCCTTCCAGAATCCCCTCTGTTCTGTCTCCTTCCCAGAACTCTCACTGTGAGCCAAGCTTCCCTACTCCACTTGGCAGATCTCCTTCCTTCAAAACTAGCTCCTGGGCATCAGAATGTGTAACAAACCTACATCTCCTGGGCTGATCAGAAGAGGAAGGGGGAAGCCATAGCCTCTTCCCTCTCCCCCCTGGTCACCAACCCCTTGCCAGGGGGCTGCTTTAAGCATGATGGGTCACATCCCTCTATTCTGAGCTTAGAGGTAGGTGCAAAGCAAGTCCTTTAAATGCAAGCTGATTTAGAAAGTCCCCTACTTATTTGATTTTTTCAGTAATGCAATTAGAGTGATAGCCCCTGAAAAGCAGCTTCTAAAGTGTCCTTCTGAAAATGAAAACAGTTTCACTGTAATTCTTCTCTCTCATTCTTTCCTTCCTTCCTTCCTCCCTCCCTCCCATCCTCCTCCCTTCTCTCTTTCCCTCTGCTTTTTCTCTTTCTCCTTCTCATTCCTCTTATGTAAATACTGACCCCTCTCTTCCACCAGCCCCCTCAGGTCTTTATCATGCCTCTTCCTGTTCACCAGTATCTTCTCCTGTCCAGTGAGATAACCCAAGTCTGCAGGACTGAGGCCCAAGACAGGAAGCCCTTTCTTGAGCACGTGAGCAGAACTGTCACAGTTAGGAATACAAAACGACTGCTTGAATGGGCCTCCATCCAAGGCCTTCTGCAATATAGGCTTTTTTAAACCTTTGGTCCTCTGCTTGCTCAGTGGAGCCTCTACTCCTTGCTCATTGTAAATGCAATGTGAATTTCAGACTCAGTGCTTTTTTCCCATACTCTGTTCTGTTTCCTGCCACCCAGAAGTTTTCCACCTCTTTCCAGCCAAGCCAAATGGTTCTCATCTATCAAGCCCTAGACCTACAACTCACTCTTTCCACCAAGCCTCCTTTGACTGCTCTGGCCCACTAGGATGGCTTCCTCCAGGACTTCCCCAGTACTGATGATTAAAGCACCCTTTTCTCTGCTATCAAGGGTTTCCCGACTTTTCCGTAAGGACCCAGTACTGACTGAAGTTACCAGGCCGCCTGTCCCTCACCCCTGGCCGTTACTCAAGCACTTGCCACTACTGGTCTCAAGGGAAGGAAGATTCAGTTGCCAGATCCTCAAAATGAGTCACAATATGCAGGAAGTTGTTTGTTTTAATCTTGTAAGACTTATACATGTTGGATTTTCTTTGAAAGGACGCAGTGAAAAGGCAAACAAAGTAGTTAGTGAATTATAGGGAAGTGGATTTAAGAAATAAAGTTAATTTTTATTCTAATACAGAAGTATTGTAAAAGTTCATAATAGAATGCATATTAATCCATATTTCTATGGATTGTCTCAGTCAATGGTTAAACATACTCAAGGACAGGTCAATGCTTTATATTAAGAGTAAAATGAAATGATAAAGTCACCCCCAAAAGTGAGGCGTTAAAATTTATGCTGTTATGAGACACAGGAATATTGGAAGTGCTACCCTCGTTAGAAGCCCTGACTGTCAAACTCTCTGGCATGATGCCAGTGTCCAAGGAAGGCCTGCTTATCCTCACCAGTCTCAGGTTAGATCTGTTCTCTTCCATCAAGAGCTTCCCTGAAGAGCCCATTAATGTATAAGCACTTGCAAGTTCATCTGTTTATATTCACACAACTTCAGTCCAAATTACTTTTCCACACTTTCAACTCCATTTAAATCATGCAGTCAGAACCAGTGGATATATAAGCAGACAAAGATGTAGATGAAAAGTTCAGAGTTTACATGTATAAATACAGTTTTAAACATATTTTTAGAATCTTAAACAGTTTATAAAGCTTTATTCATCTCCATCTAAGTATACTCTTTAGTGGACTTAAATGGTAGGGTAACAAAACTTGGTATAACAAAAACAAGAATTTCTAGTTTAAATAAAGCTGGGCAGCCAGAGCCCAATAACTAACCATTTAACATTTGATATAATCTCCAACACCCGGGACACAGGCTAAGACCAGCATTGCTCTTACTATGACTAAGGCAGCAACCGTGCACAAAAGGGTTTGGTTGAAGAGCACTCAACGATCTAGGTCACAGAGAATAAAAGAAGAAAGGCAAGTCATCAAGACACTTTTTATATCAAAGGAAGGATGAGGCTTGATTAAATGAGTTGCGACTATCTCTTCCTTAAAGAGCTTTTCTCTGAAAATGATCTGTTCTGATGGCATTATTATTAACTACAGCCGTGCTATTTTTATAAGACAAGGACACAAGAATCAAGTAACAATAGAACTGGAAGGAACATTAATATTAGACATTAAAATTTCAATTTAAAATCTTTGCTCACTCGAAAGCATTGTTTTAAGACTACTGAAATGCTGTTACATTTTATGTTTAATTAATTTGTGTTCTGTGGTTCTTCCAACCTCCCCTTTTCTTTCTAGCAGATAATAAATGCCTAGGAGGATGAACTGGCTTATCTGTCGGTCAAAATAGTTTCATGAGAAGGACAGATTTAAAAAGTATCATGAGAACTGAAGAGCGCCACAATCAAGGTCTTTGTTCCTTCTAGGCGGGTACTGATTATAGGTACAAATGTAATTCTGATGATGTTTCTCTCACATGAGAAGGACCCTGGCTATTTTTTGGTTCTAGTGTACCAAGCCAGGAAGTCAAGAGCCACTGGTGGACAAAGAAAGGGACAAGGGTTGCTGGTAGTTCTCCATCATGACTGAGGTACTTACGGGGCAGTGAGGTAACCCTCCAAAAAGCCGGCCACAAACATGATGATGTCATTGCTCAGCTCCTGAGACCCGTACCCCGCCCTGATCTCCAGGATGCCCCAGCCTGTGGTTTTCACAGAGTCATTATAAAAGCCATAGGCATCCCCACTTCTGTCCAGGACGTTTTTGACTTGTACTGCCTTTTCAGCAGGCATCCAGTATGCAGTTGCATAATACATTTCTGCAAGAAAAGAAAAGGGAATAATGATTGGATGCCATTTAACTGATTTTCTGATGCATTCATTGTTTTCCCAAGGAAACAACAATTTGTTTTTAAAGCGTTTCATTCTATTAGAATTGGGAAATCTGCCACTCTAGTGTGTCCTCCTTACAAGGAGTAACTAGAGTCCTGATCAAAGGGAAGGAGCCCAGAGACCAAAACCAGGCCGAAGGCAGGGGGGGTAGTTGGAGCATCAAAGCTGTGGGTCTCAGGGCCTCCTCTTGACGGACGGCATTCTAGGCAAGGCCAGAGCTGGGCGGCCCACCCACCCCGGAACTCAGCCAGGGCTGGGCTCTTGCCCCTGTCAGCATCGTCTTCCGTTCCCCTCAGCAGCTGGGCCAAAGCTCCCATTTTCTGCGGTTCCTTATCCCATCCCTCCTGCCTAACCCTTCACACCTGACATTTGATTCCTATTTTGCAGAAAAAATATAAACCATCACTAGTCTTAAAATCCCTCTCAAGCACTTGGTGATTCCGGGCCCCGCCCTCACATGCCCTGGGCCCGCCTCTCCCTTCCTGGGCGCCTCAGTCCCGCTCCCCGCCCCCCACTTTCTTCAGGAGCTCTGGCTCCTCCTGTCTCTCTGGCTGCGGAATCCCACCGCTCTCTCGGCAGTGCTCCCCCGCCTTCAGCGTATTAACAGGCCCCGCCGTCCCACAGCTAACAGCCAACCCATCCCGGGAGCTCTGTCTGGATCCTGTGACCAGACTTGGCTTTGGCCAGACTCTCCCCCGCCCTTCATGAAATCATTACAGACGTTACAGCGCATCCGCACTGGGGCCATGATCGGGGCTGGGGACCCAGCTGGGCCTGGCGCAGTCCCGGGCCTCCCCCACTGGGACGAGGGGTGCTCCTACACGCTTCTCGCCCCACCTTCCTCACCTGGGCCTGCTGCAGTCCGGCACCCATTCCCCCCCATGCCACCCACACTGCTCTGGCTTGGGCCACGAATGAAATCCTTGAATCCTAATGTCACGTGAACTTCCAAAAGCATTTGGCCCTGGTGATCAGTTATGCTTCAATCCCCTTCCTCCCGTGCATCTGGGACAACGCTCTCTCCGGAACCTCCTCCTCCCGTGCCTGCCTTTTCCCTCATTCCTCCCATGGGCTTCTCTTTATCTTGTATTCACCACAGCACACTTAACCGCCTCTGGATGATTCCAAAGTACTAGAAATTCAAAATATCCAAAATAAAGCTCATATGCTCTCCCGACCCATCCTCCCCCTTCTGCTTTCTCTGTGATCTTCCAGCCTGAAACCCCAGGCCATCCAGACTTCCTCTCCGCCTCACACAGCTCATGTTTAATCAAAACCTCCTCAATATCTCTCCCCTATCACCATCCCTTGAGCTCTACATTTCTTTTTTTTTTTTTTGGTTTCTATACTTTTTTATTAAGGTAGTATTGATATACAATCTTATGAAGGTTTCACATGAAAAACAATGTGGTTACTACATACACCCGTATTATCAAGTCCCCCCCACACCCCATTGAAGTCACTGTCCATCCATCTGCATAGTAAAAGCCACAGAGTCCCTACTTGTATTCTCTGTGCTACACTGTCTTCCCCATGACCCCCCTTATACCATGTGTACTAATTATAATACCCTCCAATCCCCTTCTCCCTCCCTCCCCAACCCTTCCCCTTTGGTAACCGCTAGTCCCTTCTGAAAGTCTGAGTCTGATACTGTTTTATTCCTTCAGCTTTGCTTCGTTGTTACACTCCACAAATGAGGGAAATCATTTGGTACTTGTCTATCTCCGCCTGGCTTATTTCACTGAGCTCTACATTTCTATGCTACTTTAGGTATCACGACCAGCCTTAACTAAAAAGGAAGCTTTTTTCAAGGTCCCTCTTGATGCTGGGGTTCTTGTTTGTGGAGCCCAAGAATGAGCTTCACAAACAAGTCAAGGTAGGAGAGCAAGGTACAAGCTTTTATTTAGAAATAAAGTGAGAGAATAGAGCCCCAGGCTCACGCCAGGAGGGGACAAGAGAGCCTGTAGTGGAGCGTTGTCTAGGGGGTTTTATAGGCAGCTGAGGATTTTTCAGAACATGAAAAAACTTAGGGGTGTGGACTTGTTAAGTGGTCTCTGAATATTTAGAATTAACTTAACATAAGCAACTTCCTCTGATGATTTCTCCCTGAGATACCAGCATCTTGGTCTGGGGGCACAGGAAACAAGGCCACCTGCTCAGCCCCCAAGGTGGGCTGAGGTATTGTTTGCTAAAGAGTAAGTTAAGAATTTCTAACTTTTTAACTTCTTGGGTATTAAAATGCAATCTTATCTTTAAGGTGGAATCCTTCCTGCCTTGTACTGTGTTGTTTACGCCTGGGCTTACTTGCTAAATTAGTTGCCCAGCTTGCAAAATCACTTTATCAGATCTGAAGGAGGAGAGACAGCACATAGGCCTGGGCCTTTTAGTATGCTAAAGAGAACCTTACACATGATTATAAATGGTTAGCATAATAAAACATGTGCTACTCTTCTTTATCTGGAGAACATTAACTGATCTCAATGAAGAATGATTCTAGAGCTCAATGTTTAACATAGAGTTTTAGCAGGGGGGGTTTCCTTGCATGTAGTTACATTGTTCTGACTGCAAATATCTCGCCCTGCCCCCTCCAGGGGCCCTCACCCTACTCTTGACTACATCCATGGTCCCTGTCTCACTGACTTTTAATCCATTTTTCATACTGTGCCAGCCAGAGTGACCTTTCTAAAATGTAAAACTTACTTTGTTTACCTGACTACCAAAAATTTTCAATGGCTTCTGTTTCCTGGCAATAAAATTCTTCAGCTTATACTCTTGGCCTTTATAATCTGGCTTCCGCCTCCCCATCCAGCTTCACCCACCTCCCCATGCACTTTGTGATTGGAAACAATTACACACCAGTTTCCCACCTGCCATCACTGGGCCCAACCCTTCTGACTACATATGCTGTTTCCTCTGCCTGAGAGTTTTTCTCTTGGTAACCACCTAGCAATCTCAAAATTGCTATTTAAGACTCAGGAAGGAGGACCCTGTTTGCAGGGGCTGAGCTGCTCTACAAGCTCAATGTAACTTGTATGTATATCTTCTTTAGCTCTTATCACCTTATACAGTCTGCCCCTGCTCCTAGCCTATGAACCCCTTGAGGCCAAAGATTCAGCACCATGTGCCTGACCCACACAGAGAAGCAATAAATATTTGTGAAAGGAAGGGAGATTTAGGAAGAGAAAAAAAAGGGGGGAGAAAGATGGAGAAAGGAATGATATGTATTGCATTTGTTTCTCTGCCTAAGAAACATTGCACAGCTGCTCAGGTTAAAGGCAAACTTAACATTCAGGTCATCAAAGAGGTGGGAGGAGGCCAGCCTGACTCAGGTTCTAGGTTGAGACTCAGTGGGTGGGTGTTAGCTCATTTGCTAAGAGAGTGAACAGATGGGGAATAGATCTGGGAGGCAATAACAAGTTTAGTTGTGGACATACTGAGTTTTAGTGGTTAAGATACTAGAAAGTTTGGATTAAATAAATATGTAGGGTTATCTGATGTCAGCATTCAAAATTGACTCAACTTTTTATTATTCTGACACAAAGATTGCCTATTGAATAGTACTAAGACTATAATCTTAATACTAGAGCATCATGGCACCTTGGCTCTAGGGGGCTGGCTGATTGGTGGGGACTTGGTCGGGTTTAGAAGCTGATACTGACTATGACCCTTCTCTGGGCAAGAAAGTCAGTTTACTTCTGCGTAAAATCATGACGATAATGGTGTGCCTTCTTTAAAAACGTTTAAGTGGGAGTAATGACGTTAATAAACATAGGTAGGTGCAGAATACACTGTCAACAGACTCCCAGTGACAAACAATAGTCTAATTATTAATAAAGCCGGCATGCCATAATTTGACAATTGTGGGCAGCATTCCCAGAAACTTCTCTTCTCTTCCCAAATATAATCAACATGTTTTCCATTGACTTGGGATCACACATGCCATCGCCTCGGCCCTTCCCCTGCTTTTCTCACATATCCTTTTTCTATCTTCACATCCAATGAGTCTCGTAGGAAATGAGAGGGAATGGCTGACTGGAAAAAAGTAGCCACAAATCGCTGCAGCAGGGGCTGGCTCATAAACAGGAACTGTAAAACATCTAAGGAGGAAGCTGGGTAAGCCTTGTCAGTCTCTTCCCTTCTAGCTCCACCCATACGGCACGACTTTATCTTTGTTACCTTTTCGAAAATTTGGCATTTCTCATCTTGCCCCCTGGCCTTCCTTCCCCTCACCTTCCATTCCAGCAGCCCTTTTGCTAGAAGCTGTGCCTTCTTCTCAATCTAAGCTGCCCGGGCTGTGTTTCCATGGCCGCTGTTGCTATCTTGTTTCCAGACCACAAATAATAAACTTCTGCAAATCTGTGCTTTTTTTGACACTAGTGTGCCTCCATGCATGAAAAAAAAAGAAAAAACCTTTACCCAGTTCTCGAGGGGATTTGACCATAAAAGTGTGCTAACAAGCCGACTGATTTAGCAAGAGCTTTGAGAAATAAGCCGAAGCTGAGTTCCTCACTCCACCCCTAACTGATGTCCTTCATGCCTCATTGCTTTTGCCATGGATCAGCTCCCTCTGGTTGTCCCAGTACCATGTTAGTTTCTGATTTTCGTAAATCCTTTAATACTTTAACCATTATATTTTTCTAATTTTTGAAAAACACTTCCATGTTGGGTGGTGGATGGTGTGAAAAGTATACTAGTGAAAAGATAGAAAAACAGTACGTGATTCTGATCCTAACCTACCTTTATACTAGCTCTGTGAAGGCAGGGCCCCCTTCCACTCACCACTACCTTGGGAGCACTCTGTCTAGCACAACATGTTTGTGATGCATCTAGGTGAATTGTGTGTGTGTTCTTGAGAGGCAAGTGGTGTTTATCAGAACATTCACAGAAGCTAGTCTAAAATAAGTCATTGTGTCCTCAGGTTCGGGGAAGGGGCCTACAGGATGGTTCAGTGGCCCAAGTGCTCCATGTGGGTATTTTCTCTGGCATTGTGAAAAGAAAAATGAGATTTAAACATTTTTAGTAGCAACATCCTCAAAATCAAAATCACCTGATAAATATTTGTTGAAGGAAAGGGAATGTTACTTAATAAAGACAGTGTTTTTCTCCCATAAATACAGAGAAAGCTCTTATCATTTTTCTATTTCTCTCTATGTAAAAACCCAAACACTCAAATTAAATCTTTTATTTGTGTAGTCTGATGAATATTTTCTGAGTTTATTGTTTTCTGTTGAAAAAAAAGTCCTAACCCTGTCTTAGAAATGGTAAAATAATCAGAAATGGCTTAAATCATTCTGTCCCATATTTGGAACCTAATTTTCCTAGCACCTTATTTATGATAGAGTAAGTGGTTTTCAAACCTGAGCAATAAAATTTTGCCTAATATATTCAGTAAGTTAGAGTAAAAGAAAGAACCAAGAGAATAAAGACAGAATGAGTGAAAATGTGAACAATTAAAAATTAAGACAGCAACTTAATCTAGTTATATTGAGTTTAGCCGATGGTTTGCTGATCTGACCCTTGAATTGCTTCTCCCCTCTAAGCCCACTGAATGTACCTTTGGCATTTTGCACTTCCATTTATTGAAGGGCTCTCAATGAATTGATCTCTAATTTTCTTAAATCATTTTTCGACTTGCTCTGACTCTTCATCTGTCACTGAGAAAATAACTGATTCATAAATTAACAATCTCTGGGCAACAAAATCATAAGTAGGTGAATGGTTCAGCTCTTATTCCCAACAGAAATCAGAGCCTAGGACTCTTGCTGAAGGATTATTATTTTAGGGAGTGCTTCCAGGGACCAGGGATGGAAAAGTGGAGTAAAACAGGGAAGAAAAGCTAGTTCAAGGGTGCCTTCTGAGCCCTCCAAGGAGGGATGGAGGAGGGAGAAGGTGCCCACCTGCTCCCGCCCCACACAGGTTTCCCTATGAAGTGTTCGGTCCCTCTCTCCCAGGTGGGCATGCACCCTGTCTTAACAGTTACGGTTTCAGAGACACTGAAGTAGAAAGCAAGGGATTCCTCTGTAGGGCTGAAGCAAGGCTCCTCAGATTACACCTGCAGGAAGCTGGACTAAAAGGCAGGTGGGAGGCTGTGAGGGGGGGATGCATAATGTGCCTGGTACACCAGGTAAGTAGCAAGGGATATCACTTAAAAAAAAAAAAAAGCTTCAAAGCAATGAAACACAAATGCAGAGAACTGCTGCAGAGTTTCTTGAATCTGGAATGATCCTTTTCTTCATTCCCAAGAAATGTACCTATTCTTCAGAGTTGCCAAAAGTCCTAGCAACAGAAAGTCAACTTTGCCATGTTCTGACTTAGCACTCTCTCAGCCCACTCCTCATCTAGACCACTCTGTGTTTGGTCTAATGATTTAACTACAAGCTCCTGGAGAATCAGGGATGGCATCTCATATTTCATTGTATGGACTCCCTTGGGCTTAGCACAATGCTTAATTGATTGTGTGGCTCCCAAACTTTCACACCAGCTGGGAAGGTTACTCTTGAAGACAGATTTATATTAAGTCTATAGTACATTAATTCTTGATTTCTAATTGTGAATTAGAATTTTGGTATCTTAGGTTTGCAGAGGTTGGTTTGACTACCTCAGCACTATGTTATGTTGGGCTAGAATTGCATTTGCAAGGCTAACTGACAAATTTCAGAGCAAGCCTGTCTCTTTCAATCAAGAGATTTTCAGTTTCCCATTGGAAGATTATAACATGATACCTATTATTTGTACAGACACAGAGTTTCAAGTTTCAGACTAAAGTTTCCTCCTAATTTCACTACTTCTATTAGTTTCATTTTTTACCACATTGAGTAAATTCCTGTTTTGCAGTAGTACAAAGAAACTACATAACATTACTAATAAATTTCCTAGCCACATGTTACAGCTAAATTTTCAAAAGACTGCAGTATAAGTTGTAGGAGCAACTAGAATCTACTCCACTAAAAAAAAAAAAAAAAAGACGAAGCTTAGATGCATTCAAAAAACTTCAAATATTGAAAATTCTTTAAGATTCATTCCATTCTTCATGCTAAGTTCTTTGTGTTCGCAATAGCTAATGCTTTATAATTTAGAATCCAACACACCAAAAGATAATAGTTGACAAAAGTAAAGATAAAGCCTAAAGTAGTGTGAAAACAAAAATTTCTGTTCTGCATGTCAGAGCAAAGTTCCAAGGTGAAGGTCATATGATTCATTGCTTACATATTATGACAAGTAAATCATTATGAAAAAGTTTTAACAAATGTTCTACTTCAATTGAAAGACTGAAGGCGGATCTGTTTTAATTTTCTTCTGGAGAAAGATTTTGATCTTTGTTATCAGATTCACATTTCCAGAAGGACCAGGAAATGAAGTTTAATAATAAAGATGAATGGGTGGTTCTCCTAAAATTATTCTGGAACTTATTTTGTATACATTTTTATAAGCAAACTAATATAGAGAGTGCACTGAATTCTTTTGGGTCTGAAACACCAAGACAACGTGGATGAGCTGTAGAAAGGCTTAGTGAGGCTCAAAAAGATGGAAAAGAGTTGGGAAATTCCAAAGCAGGCATGGTTAATAAAATTCCATTTAGGAAAAAAACAGTCAAGGTAATTTCAGTCAATCAGTTATAACCCAGGAAAGTGACCTAGGACAATGCTCTCAGAGTTAAAGTATCAACTAAGATGGGCCTCATTTCCTGGTCCTTCTGGAAATGTGAATCACTTCTGGAAAGTGACCTAGGACACTGTTCTGAAACACCTGCTTTAACGTGCTCATGTGCACCGTAAATTTCTGAAATGTTGGGCCATGATTGAGGAAAAATTTGTAACAAGTTATTACTTCATGGCACAGAGATGATCATCTGCCATCCCGGTTGCCTTATCAAGAGATCCATGATGGCTTTCCAGAGAAAAGCAACTCCAGTGGCCGATAATAATGGCCACTCAATTATAGCCCCTACTGTATGCCAGTCACTGTGCCTCACAGCCACCTTAAGAGATAGACATCATTTTAATACTTACTTTACAGGGGAGGTAATTGAGGCATAGAGAGATAACTGACTATAAAGGTCACACAGTTAAGTATTTGGCCACAATTCCAACACAGGCAATCTGGCTCCATGGTTTTTATTTTGGAAATATACTACCTAATACTAATACTTTCAAAAATTGTAGGATGGAACAGAAAGAATGAGCATGTAGAGCAGCCACTCCAGTGTGTTTGGAAATAAGAATGCTCTCAGAGTTAAAGTATCAACTAAGATGGGCCTCAGCTGAAGGTTTGCCAAGTTACCTTAAGGGGCCAGGAGACTAAGCGCCTCGACGACCCCATAAAGGTCTTAGCCTGTTTATAGAGGCAGTCTGTCAGTCTCAGGTGGGCACTGGTGAGGCACGGAAAAGGCAGTGTTCCAGAGCCGGGGCCAGCCATGCCTGGCGAACACTGTCCAGTGGAGGGGACCCACAGGCTGCTGACGTGTCCAGCCCTTCCTGGGAAACAGATGAGACAGGCTTCCAGCCTAAGAATGCCTGATATTATCTATCTCCTGGAATTTGATTTCAAGAGTGTGCTTAGAGCAGGCAACTTGAATATCTAGTTGCTAAAAATTAATAATTAGTATTTTGGTGAATAGACTTGTGTGTATATGGGGTGAATCAGCTTCATTGTATCTGATCAACTCTCGAACACTGGAAAGAACGAATTTCTGGAATCTAGCCCTGCAAATCTGAGGGCCAGATTTGAAACCAGTTTTACCAAGGCACATACCACCTGGTAAATCTCTTGGCAGCCAACTCATCTCCTTCCCTAATGATGTGTCTTCACTATACACACGGCTTAGGAAACTTTCATGAGACTTCCTAAAAACAGAGGGTTTTCAGTCTGGAAAAATAAAGGCAACACTGTTATACATCTGAAGTCCACAGCAGTTTGAAAGCTATGTCTAGGATGTATGTGCACTTGTTTGCCAATTCCTGGAAAATCGAAGCTACAAAGAAACCTTTTAAAATTAAATTGTTTTTGGATTAGTAAGTGCATGTGGGCACATAAAACTTCACTCCAGGGGAATGAAAATGGAATCCTTTTAGTGTTCATTGGGTACTTGCTAAATACTGGCAAGCATTGCCCAGTGTTGTGTTTATTGGGTACTTGCTAAAGAGTCCTGAGCTGGGCAGTTCAGAGAAAACATGAAAAGCGAGAGGTAGCAAAGGCCATGTTCTCTGCCCACAGGTTGTTGGCAGTTTCGTAGAAGGGAAAAACAAAGAGCTAAAAAGCCACCCTGGAAAACAGGTTAGAAGGGACGGAACAAAGCAGATAGAGATCATATGTGTTGGACATAGTCAGCCATCCTTCATTGCCATAAGTCTTTTCTAGATGGCTGGGCATCCTGCTGTCAAGACCACTTGCAGCAAAAATGCCTTCAGTCTCTGCCTTGACTCCCCCACCCAGCTGGCGGCGTACTACCAGGGGAACTTAGTTTAAGCAGCAGTTTCTTGCCAGGCGGTATCTTCTTGGATAAACAGTGCTCCATCTTCAGAAAAGCAATGCCTCCACCTCCTAATCAGGTTGCCCACTCTATCCAACACATATTTAAAACAATCCCAACAATCCAGAACGGAGGGGAGGGGAGGAGAGGAGAGAACAAGCCCAGATAAGCAAGAAAGGTTTCGGCCAACATTCCCAACACCTTCAGGAGCACCCTCTAGCCAGCCCCAGGTGTGCCTGAGTGAACAGTCTCCTTGGGCTAAAAGGTGGCACTAAGCACCATAGTCCAGGCAAGGAACTGAATGTGCAGGTAAATCAAGAGTCAGGAGTAAATAAAGTACTGACTTGATTTACTTCTGACCCTAGAAGCCCAGGCAGGTTAAAAGACTGCAAGTATTTCAGGGTGGCAAGTGGGCAAGCTGAGAAGGCAAACCTGGCATCTGGTCCCTCCTTGGAAAGGGGTAAGCTGTTCTGGACCCCACCCTCTTCTTACACAAGATCATCACAGAAAAGGTATTACGAAATAAACCTAATCCTTCTTACTGCGATTTTTGAAAATTTTCTAGTTTCATAGTTAATCTTGCTCTTACTCATTGGGAATGAAAGTGACAAACCCAAAGCTTTTTTTTTTTGAGGCAAAGGATAAGTATCAATTCTCATAGGCAGAAAACCTGCTTACGGAGAGGGGAGTAGTTAAGTAAATGCCCTTTGGCATTTCAGCTCTGCCTTCACTTGCAAATTTTTCTCCCTGCCCTCATTTGCAAAATTATCTTTATGCAAATTACCGAATATCTCTCAATTTCAAATTCGCTCACCTGTAGAATGGGGATAATAATCCTATTTCGGATTATAGTGGGCACTGTATGAAGAAACCTAAAGCCCGTAGAGCACCGCCGGGAGGGCATAAAATGGACAGTAACCTGGCTGCATTTATCATTTGAAACCAGTCATTATCAATTAAGAAAAAAGAAGCGGCAGCCTGGAGTCCTTCCTCCCTATGATGAGAAAGAATATATTTAGATGCCCTTTGGCAGGCGCTTCGAGGACCAGCCGAGGCTCAGCCGGCCAAGGGCGGTGCAGGAGCGAAGCGGAGTCGGCTGGGAACTCCGGCTAACACTTTCTAAGTTGCAGAAGCGCCCCCCGCGCCCGTCAGCGGCCGCCCCGAGCCCCGCGCGCTGCGCCCCCCGGGACCGGGCGCTGGACGGCGGCGAGAGCGCTGGGCGGGAGCGGCGGCGCGCGGCCCCGGGGACCTGCGGGGGGGCGCGCGGCTCACCTGCGCGGCTCGGCGGCGCGGCGGCGGCCAGAAGCAGCAGGAGCGGCGGCAGGAGCGGCGCGGGCGGCCCGGGGCGTCCGGCCCGGCGGCGGGACATGGCTGCGCGGCCGCGACCTCCCCGGCTGGACGGGGCGGCGCGCCGGCGGGGGCAGCGGCCGAGGGGGCGGCTCCTGGCCGGCAGCGGGGAGCCGCGTCTCGGGCTGGGACGTCCCGAACTTCCCGCTCGCCTGAGCCCGGCCGGCTCGCGGCTTTTAGGGGCGAGGGAGCCTCACGTGGCCGCGGGAAGGGCGGGTCCTGCCTGGCCCTCCGGCGCCCCGCGGGCCGGGCCGGGAAGGCCCCCGGCTGCCTCCAGGGATGGCCCCGGGGAGGAGGCGCCCTGGGCGCCGGTGCGCTGGACGCCCTGCCTCACGCCGCCCCGCCGCTGCGCCCCTCCGGAGAGGACTTGAATCCACCCGCGGCAGCCCGAGACGTCTGGTCCTTCGCTTTACTCTTCATTGGCTGGAGGCACCGCGGGAGGCTGATTCAGACGCGACTGAAACTAGATACACCCCTGAGCGCCTGGGCAGGCCCCGTTTCTGTGCAGGGTCAGTCGCCGTTGTGACGTAGGCAAAACTATGCCTCGGGGGACATTGTGAAGTTAGCGAAGGGTGCCCTAGGTGACACTGTGAAGTAGGCAAGCGCATTTTATTCGCTCATTAAGCATTTACTGAACCCGTCTGTGTGCCAGGTACCAGCGATGTAAAGACAGTGAAGAGCAGCCCTACCACAGGTGACAAGGGACAAAGCCACGGAAACAGGTACTTAGAAGTTGCCATGATTGTGTAGTGGAGCCATGCTTACGGTACGGTAAGGGAGACCCGGACAGGGACAAGCCACCACACAGCTGGGGGCCCAGGCACCCCACCCTCTCTTGGTCTTCAAAGCTTAACGGAGGTGTCAAGGGGAGATGGGAAGAGAAGGCAAGAGGCACTTTTCCTAGAAGGGAAATAATTTGTAATTGTCAAGGAAGACACAGAACAATTACATCAGATCTCTGCAAACTGTCAAACATAATCCTATGTCATAATTTCATTTGGTGACAGCACCTATCCTAGCGCCTGGATGATACCTTTTAATGAACAGAGGAATTGAGGACATTGTAAAAACTGCGTATGTGTCTTCAAGTTAGAAAATTAAAGTGAAGGAAAATGATGAGCATTTTGATTGTGCCATGTGGGGAAGAGAACTACATTAGGACATTCAAGGAAGGGTATCCCCCAAATACTTGAATCTACCACCCTGCTTCACCTTACTAACGCTTTCAGTCCAGGCAGCCAAGCATTGGGATGCCATCATGTATGTAGGAATGCCTAGTGTGAACTCCCAGGCACTCATTCACCTCTTATTTAGTCACCAAATATTTGTTGACTTCCATGTTCCAGGCATAGAGCAGAAACAGGATGGACAAGGTCCCTGCCCTCACAGAGTTGGCCTGCTAATGGGGGAAACAAATTCTACATAGAAACACAGACTTTGGCTCAGGGTTCCATAACCTCAGCACTGGGACATTCGGGACCATATAATTCTTTGCCATAGGGGGTTGTCCTATGTGTCTCTTGGCCTTTTATCTTAGATGCTGGGTATCATCCCCCACCCCCCACCCACCCAAGTGTTATTATCAAAAATACTTTCAGATATTTCCTAGGGGGCAAGATTGCCCTGAGTTGAGAATCACTAAATTCAATGATGGTAACTCTTGCCTTTCTTACATTGTGCAGGGTTATGTATCTGGGACGGAAATGAGCAGTAAAATCCTATTTTTAAGCTTGAGGGGTAGGGGACCAAAGAGGATGTTGACTGTGAAATGCTTTTATCGCTTCTGGAGTAGACATGTGGTGGTTTGGGGCACTTATCCCCATTACCGTATTCCTCGTACTCGTCTTTTATGAATCTAGACTCCCCTGGTTCAGACTTCTCAGGGAGCAAGGGAGAGGCTATGTTTCCACGAAGACACACAATAATAGTTTCACTGAATTGGAATAGCTGCCTGCTCCTTATTGGGCTTATCTGAAAAGAAAATGGGCAAGAATAAGATGATGGTGTGGGTTAGAGTGAGGAGCCTGCCTCTCCAGTGGCATAGCAGGCTGCGGAGTAGGAGGAGGGAGCAGTGCGTGGAGTGCAGGGAGTCCCTGCTGCCTGGATTGAGAAAGTGCTGTCCCCTCTCCTAGGCAGCCCTGTCAGGGGCCCAGGCCCCCATCTCAGTGGGCAAGGAACTCCAGCCAGCTGGGATGCAGACCCAAATCTAGAGTCAAATGCTCAGTTGTAGAAACAGATACAGGGCCTCTATCTTTATCCTTGCTGTGACATATATGTGGTGGTTTCAAAACTGTACAGTTCCTGAATGAAATGAATGGTGTATAAAAATGTTCCTTTTCCAAAAGGTATAATTAACTTAGCACTCACTTATCCACTGATGGTAGAAATTTTACAATGTCAGATTTAAGGTTAGTGTCATTTGGGCTAAATCCTTAGCACCCCCACCTGCTTGGGGTCTGTCCCCCTTTGCTTGAGGTTGGTCTTAGTCTCAGGAGGCTTAGGTATTGACCTGATATTGGATACGGGGCATCATCTACTCTGAGAGTCATCCTGTTGGCTTGGGTGGCCTCCACTGAGTTGTAGTTTCTCTCTCTTGTCCTTTATCTGTGGCTTTTGGTCTTGGGTCTAGATTCCTATATACTTTGTGTATTAATTAGGGTAATGCTGGCTACTTGACAAATAAACTCCAAAAATTCAGTGAGTTAATGCAACCGAAGTTTATGGCTCATATACCAGTTCAATATGGGAGTTCCTTAATTGGTTGGGTGGCTTTCCTTCAAGTGGAAATTTAGGAGCCTAGCTTCCTTTCATCTTGTGGTTCCACCATTCCTTGAGGCAGAGTTTCCCCAAATCTCTTGGTTGGTAGTGCCCTTACAATCCCAGTTATATATTCTTGGGTCTGCAGATAGAAAGAAATATCTAACAGTTCTGTTGATTAAGTAGTTAGGGCCAAACAATGTAATAGGAATTGCCTAGTGTACTGGATGTTACTAAGTTTTCCTAAAAATTGTGTAGTATCCTAAATACCTTCTTGGGTTCACTATGGTATGCTGATAGTACTATTTTCTGTGCATGTTGAATATATCCTAGGTGCCCCTTGTGAATTCCTTCCTGGTGGTTGTCAAACTGTATGCAGGAGCCATGACCCTAGGGCCTTGGAGGCTTTTCTCCCAGCCAGAAGAAGGGGATAGAGTGTGGGGGAACCACTCTTGCTTTTTAAATCACTTCTGCTCACATTCCATTGACAATAACTGGACATATTGCCATACCTATATTATATGTTAAGGAGGCTGGGAAATGCAGCTGTCAGCTGGGAAGTCACCTTTTAGCATAGAAATAAGATTTTTGGTAGGCAGCCAGCAGTTTCTTATACTCTTGGTGACTGTTCCATCCAGATTTGGGTTCTGTTGGGTCTTTGGCTCACCCTCAGACCCCTCTGAGCTCTGGGATGTGGCTGTAGGGCCTCAGAGGTCCTCTGATTGAATGTGTGTCAATCAGAGAGCCTGTCCTCAGTTCATCTCCCAAACACCTCCCTCGGTCACGGCTACTCTACAACTTGGTGCCTCTGAGACATGTAACTCCTTTTTAAGGCTTGCAAATTTATGGGCTATATTCTGGACAGTTTAAAAATAATCTTCTCTGCTCTGATAATTCTAGACCTCTCTTGAATTTCTATTACCAATCACTCCACCCTGCCCCACCCATCAATAGACAACTCATCCCCTATAGGAAGATGGTGTTGGCCTTTGTTTCAATCCACCATGTACTTCTTTTATCAGCCCTTCAAACTTTTTAGTACTTCAAGTGAGAACTAATTCAACATTATTATATACCTTCATTCTAATTGTTCTTGAATATATCTTGTGCACTTTTATTTCAACCTGTGTCTTTCCATTTTCCAAGCCAAGCTTTTGAATATTTCAAAATATTTTGCTCTCCCAGATCTGACATTCTAAAGGCTTTGGAAGACCATGGTCTCTGTCCACTCAAAACTTCAAAAAGCCACAAATTTTACTCTTTCACTTTTTAGTATTTTTGTTTTCTCTCTCCTTGAGTAATTAACTCTAGACCCTTGGCATAAAATTAGTCAGGGAAGATTTACTAGATGAAACAAGAATTTAACAGAAGAAAAATGTGTAGGGTAATATTTTAGACTACAATTCAACTACCCTTCTGTATAGTTACTGCTGTAATTCATTTTCCTTTTCTGTTTTTTCTTCTATCATTGTCCTGTTGGGGAGGAAAAATATTCCTCTACCTTTCAAGGTTCTTCTAACCGGTTTAAGAATTAAACTGACAGATTAAACAGCAGGAAAAAACCAGAGCTTAAGGGCATGTGCACAGAGGCCCAGCTATGAAAATGAGACCCAAAGAAATAACTAAGGGAAGCAGTTTTTATAATTTTTAGAAAAATAGACAATAAATCTGTGAAGAATTGACAAGACACAGAAAACATATGTTCAGGAGCTTTAATTAGTAAGGAATTATAAACAGTAAATTAATAAAAATAACAAGTTTTATGTAGGCTTCTCAGCTCCGAATTCCCTCTCTGGTGATAAGGATGTCTCTTTACCTCCTAGTACAGGGAGGTACCTTCCACGTGGGAAATTTATTTCCTGATTTCAGAGGAACTGTGGGCACAGGGTGTCCAGAGTGTTCTTTCAATAACTAAGTAACTTTCAATTCAGAATAATCAATATGCGAAAAATGTGGCACTTTTCGGGGCAGCCTGCCCTTGGCCACTACGGTGTGTAGGTGGTGTTTTCCTCCATTATTGTGCATAGCTTGTTTCAGTAGTTCAACTTACCATTTGTTCCATAGGTATCAGCATATTGAGTTCAAATTCCTGCAGGACAGAGAAAGGATGGACATTTCTCAGAAACCCTGGGCTTGGGCTTGATGCTGTGAGGCTTGTTTGGATCGCTTATAACACGGTTGTGTACCTCTGCTAGCCTCTCTTCCACTTGCCCCCCCTCTGTATAAGCTGCTGCCCATTCTAATTTCCAGACTGCACGTGTTTGTAAATTGGGTACAAAAGAGGGGTTGCCACTGGTCAGTGACTGTAAGGCTGCTGGCACGTCTTGGCATTAGGGCCGTGGTTTAAGAGTGACACACGATTCAGGAATGGATTGGCTGCAGCAGGAGAGGTAGAGGTAGAGATGAGGAGAGAAGGTTCTCTTTTACAAGCTGAATGCTGATCAAGTGGTTTATTATTATTAATTTCCTACAGATGACAAACATGAACTTTGTACCCTGCTGACAGGCATCTTTGTCCCCATGTTTCCCTCCAAAGAGACTGAAAAAGGCACTCTTGGGTCCTCTTAGGGCCAGGAGCATTTTCTGCCTTTTTTTAAAGGGATGTGGTGCTTCTTTTCCCATCATTTCCCTAAACCTCTTTTCCTACCTTTTTCCTAAATGTAGTGAGTGACCACATCCTGGAGTAGCTGCCCCCAACTTCCTCTATCTACTTTTCTTCTTCCACTGTTAGTATTTTAGTATCTTCTATACGTTTGACAGGCAGAAGTAGAAATGCGAAATAAAAACTTGCAAAGCACAGCCCTTCCTTAAGTGGTGTTTAACCTTGACTGTAAATGCAAAATAATCCTGTATGAAATGTTCCTGCTTTTCTTTCAGGTTATAAGAAAGGATTTAAGCCTGAATGGTACATAACAATGAATAAATGAAAAGTGCTTGATAAATATTTAATGAATCTGGCTGCTACAGATATTTTTAAATGAAGACAATAAGAAGACAAATCTTAGGCCGTTAATTCTTGGAAAGTGGCTAGAAACTCACATTTAGATATAATCTAGGGTCAAAACTCCAGGAAATGTTACTAGGCAAAGATCTTATTTCAGTCTACTTGAGTAAACTAGTAACTGAGTTATAAACTCTCCCTTAACTGTCTAAAAGAATTTAGATAGGGACCTAGCTCAGAGAGAGAGAGAGCTATTACCAAAGATAACTTTGATCTGAAAGACATATATATATAGCAGGACAAACATCTAATGACCCAGCTTCCCTTTGGAACCCCAGGCTCCTGTCCTATTTCAAAGGACATGATTTGTCAGCTGTCCTACTCACCCTTACGACTCATATGTATATATATTTATTTAAGTTAATTAATTATTTTATTCAGGTATTATTGATATACACTCTTTTGAAGGTTTCACATGGAAAACAATGTGATTACTACATTCAGCCATATTATCGAGTGCCCCCCCCCATAACCCCATTGCAGTTATGTCCATCAGGGCAGTAAGATGCTTAGGACTCATATTTTTATGGGGCTTCTGCACATATAAAATTATATTTTGTTTTCTTTTGTTAATCTGTCTTATGTCAATTTAATTATCAGGCAAAGAACCTAGAAGGTTAGAAGGAAAATTTTTCCTCCCCAACAACATGGAGTCTTTGAAAAATATTGCAGAATAAGGGAAAGGGGACATCATTCTGAAATCTCTGATTTCTAAAAACTACCAATTTTTTTTTTCTTTTTTGTGAGGGCATCTCTCATATTTATTGATCAAATGGTTGTTAACGACAATAAAATTCTGTATAGGGGAGTCAATGCTCAATGCACAATCATTAATCCACCCCAAGCCTAATTTTCGTCAGTCTCCAATCTTCTGAGGCATAACAAACAAGTTCTTACATGTAGAACAAATTCTTACATAATGAATAAGTTACATAGTGAACAGTACAAGGGCAGTCATCACAGAAACTTTCGGTTTTACTCATGCATTATGAACTCTAAACAGTCGGTTCAAATATGAATACTCATTTGGTTTTTATACTTGATTTATATGTGGATACCACATTTCTCTCTTTATTATTATTATTTTTAATAAAATGCTGAAGTGGTAGGTAGATACAAGATAAAGGTAGAAAACATAGTTTAGTGTTGTAAGAGAGCAAATGTAGATGATCAGGTGTGTGCCTGTAGACTATGTGTTAATCCGAGCTAGACCAGGGCAATAAAACATCCACGTATGCAGAAGATTTCTCTCAGAACGGGGGGGTGAGGTTCTAAGCCTCACCTCTGTTGATCCCCAATTTCTCACCTGATGACCCCCCTGCGACTGTGCCTGTCTTAGATTGTTCCTCCCTTGAGGAATCTTACCCGTCTCTGGCTAACCAGTCATCTTCCGGGGCCATACAGGGAAATGTGAAGTTGGTAAGTGAGAGGGAAGCCTTATTGTTTGAAAAGGGTTAGCTTTTTATTTCTTTGCATATTTATGCCCTGTAGCTTCTATGCCCAGCATTTGTCTTGAGGTATCTTTACCACTTGGAAGAATTATGATACTCGGTAAATTTGATATGAGGCACGAATTCTATTTAAGGGTTGTAATTAGGAAGGAAGAAGAAAAGCTATAGAAGTAGCAGGCGGAAGAAAACATGGGAAGATTGATTATTTCTTTGACATATCTTCTTGTAGAGTAACTTCAGCATGTATAGGTTTTAAGCTACTACTTAAATTGCGCACACACATTAACATAATAGGAGTATAGTTACATAACCAAAGCATATCTGTAATTACCAGCCATCTCCAGTGAAACCAAGAAAACCACTTAGGCACCTTAGGCATTTGTGAAAACTTATCTATGATATGCTGGATATTGTCCAACTGAACTTGAACAGTCTGAGAGAAATCAGGCAAATTAAAACAACCCATTCCTGGGGAATGTTCACATCCCTTATGTTCTATTAACAGTAAATAGTCTGTAGTTGTGAGATCTTGGAGCGCTACAATTTGCACTTCTCCTAATTCTTGGTTGAGTTCCAACAGTATAGATCCAGTCCAATTTGTTGTTTTACTGTATGCACAGGCCAGCTTAGATATCTCCTTTCTCATTCCCATGGCAAGTCCAGGAACTGGTGGGATGAGTGCATCTACAGCTGTAGCAGTGCGTGGATCTTTGTTGGGGTTTTTTGATGATCATCTTCTGGCATGAGTCTTCCAGAGAGTGCTGATGTTGGAAGTTCTTTTTCATATCGTATCTTAGTTCATTTTCGGGGTAGCCCAATTAGGCTTTGATCCTTTGTATAAACACAAACAGACCCTTTGCCTACACTTTTATATGCCCTTTATACTCTTGTGTAGAACTCATTGGAGGTTACCACACAGGAACTGCCCTTTTTTTTTTTTTTTGGTATCCCTAATCTACACTTACATGACGAATATTATGTTTACTAGGCTCTCCCCTATACCAGGTCTCCCCTATAAACCCCTTTACAGTCACTGTCCATCAGCATAGCAAAATGTTGTAGAATCCCTACTTGCCTTCTCTGTGTTGTACAGCCCTCCCTTTTCTCCTACCCCCCCATGCATGCTAATCTTAATACCCCCCTACTTCTCCCCCACCCCTTATCCCTCCCTACCCACCCATCCTCCCCAGTCCCTTTCCCTTTGGTACCTGTTAGTCCATTCTTGAGTTCTGTGATTCTGGTGCTGTTTTGTTCCTTCAGTTTTTCCTTTGTTCTTATATTCCACAGATAAGTGAAATCATTTGGTATTTCTCTTTCTCCACTTGGCTTGTTTCACTGAGCATAAAAAACTACCAATTTTTAAAACCAAAAAAAAATTTACAGAATGTTTTAACATCTTCTAGAGGCTCTAAAAATAATTTTTTTAAAAAGGGCTCAATTTGCTAAGAAAAAAGTTTGTAAAGAAAAACAGGTTGAGAAGACAATGAATGAAGTGAAACAGTAAGAAAGGGTTGATAGGAAACTAAAAATATAATAGTAGAATCGACATGTCTGTTGGAAGCTAATAGTAAAGAGTGGAAATCAACACTGCTGAAAACTGAGTCAGTAACTTGCAGGATGAATTGATAAGGCCCTCCAAATATAAAGGGGGAAAGGTTAAAATGAGAAGAAAGATAAAAATGTCTGACACAAAAGACCTCACAAGTCAACCTAGGAATGATAGGTATTCCTGAAGATAAGATCAGACCAGTTAGAGTAGGAGCACTGATCAGAACACCATCAAAAAACCTCTTCTGAATTGAATAAATAAATCTGAGTGTTTCTCCTGATGAATGAGGTGGTGGGATGTACACAACACCACCTATGAGGTAGTTTTGGAACAGTGTTGAACCTTGGCCAAATCAGGACAAAACGGGGCTCAGCCCAGCTGGAGGAGCACAGGGCTTGTGCAAACACGCCCCATCCTTAGAAGGGACTGTGCTTGGTTTTATGCTCTGCTGCCGCTGTCTTGAATTCTGACTAATTTCTGAACAAAGGCCCCTTCATTTTCATTTTGACTGGGCCTCACAAATTATCTAGCCATTCCTGAATCTGACAAATCTAGATGGTTGGACCTTTACAAGACAACTGGCCTTCAATTTTTTAAAGCATTAGTTACTTAATAGACATGCCCTCCAGCAAAAAAACCTACCATCCCAGAAAAAACATGAAAAAAACCCTGCATTGACCCTTCAACAATGCCGGGCTTGGTGGCGCTGACCTCTCCCCATGCCCCCCTCCTTCTCTATGCAGTTGAAAATCTATATATAACTTGTGTGACTCTCTCCAAACTTGTCTACTGCTGACTAGAAGCCTTACCACTAACATAAACAGTCTTATTGAAAGGAAAGGAGCGACACACAGCAGCAATTCAACGGAGAATTCCGCTTTATTAGGGAAAGGTGCTGGGTTATATAGGAAGGGGCATGGGGTGATCGTGGTGTTACTTCTACGGGGCTGGTGGCTATTGGCTAGGTGCTGGGATTGGGAGGGGGGCGAGGGGTGATTGGGCTTCAGGTGGCACCGGCGGGAACCGAGGACCCGGAAGAGAAGCAGGAGGTTCGCCATCTTATGGGTGGGGGCCCTTCATTCCCCCCTTTCTCCTCTATGGGGTGTGGACGTTGCTTTCTCTCTGACTGCTTCCTGCTGAACGGGGGCGGAGAAGGGAGTGAGGGCTTGAGGACTGGGGGGAAAGGGTTGATAGGACTCCCCACAGTAAGGACGAGTAGATGTGGGCTTCCTCAGGTTGGAAATCAATGAAGGTTCCCTGTAACCATAGGTCGAGGACTTGTTGATTCTAATGGTGCCAAGAGGATACGGGTGCCAGAAGCCAGGCGTCTGCGGCCATTGTTTCCAGGAACAGTTTCCAGCGGAGAGAGGGGTCCATCTCAGCGTGTGGTGAGTAGGTTACGTGAGGATGAGGGATCTTCTGTGGCTAAAAGCTGGTAGTTCCTGAGTAAAGGCTGGTTGAAAGTTTGATTAGAGATTTTACCGACTTGGGATTTGATAAACTTTACTATACAAGGTAAGAAGAGACAGGCGAGAAGAATGATTATTATAGGGCCTGCAATGGGCCACAGCCAGGTGAGGAAGGGGTTTGTTAGTATTGAAGAGAATGGGTTGGAGGAGTAATACTGTGGGTACCGGGAGTTACCCATGTAGTGAATGGCGCAAGACCAGTAGGGACATCCCCCGTAGGTGTCTGGCCATCGCCTGCAACAGGCTTGTTTTTGGTCATAGCGGAAGCAGAGGTAGGGAGAATAAAGGTAGCTGCTAGTGAGCACTTCGGTGGAGGGAGGACAGTGGAGGTATAAAGGCTTGGAGCAGCCTTTCGGAGGGCAGTCTGATGTGGCAATGAGGGCAGTAATTTTTGTTTGATGCTGTGTGTAAGTCTGTCTGACTTTGAATCGCCATACAAAGGAGGCTGGGGTGGCGGGGAAGACAATAGGAATGAGGGAAAAAAGCGAGAGAGAGCGAGGGAGCAGTAAAGGAGGAAAAAGTCATGATTCGGGTATGGATGGCAAAGGGGGTGAACGGGATTTTGGAGGAAAGAGGACAGTAAGGTCAGGAGTCTGGAGGGAGGGAGAGTCTGTAAACTTTTGTAGGTTAAGAGATCCTTTAGGTGATGTGGGGACAGAATGGTAAGGGGCGCCCCGAATGTCAGTTTATGAGCTTCCTTCTGCAAGAGCTGTCCAGCGGCTAATGCCCATAGGCAGGGGGCCCATCCCCGAACTGTGGGGTCTAATTGCTTGGAAAGATAAGCTACTGGAGCAAAGGATGGGCCATAATATTGGCCTAGGACTCCGAGAGCTTGACTGGACCTCTCATGAATGTATAATGAGAAGGGCTTCGACAAATCAGGAAGATGGAGAGCTGGGGCTTCCACAAGGGCTCGACGGAGCTTAATGAAGGAGTGTCGGGGTGAGGAGGATAATGGTTCTTCAGGGGGGCCCTTGCTGAGGTCGTATAGGGGTCTTGCCAACAGGGAGAAGTTAGGGATCCACGCTCTAAAATACCCAGCCAGGCTTAGAAAGGAAAGGATTTCTGTCTTGGTTTTGGGAACGGGCAGGTCAGAGAGGAGCTGTTTTCTGTCTAAGGTAATGGACTTTGTTTGTTGAGATAGAAGAAATCCGAGGTAAGTGACAGAAGGGGAAGAGATTTGAGCTTTGACAGGGGATACCCGGTAACCTCTGGAAGCTAGGACGTTAAGTAGGGAGGCAGTGTCAAGTTGAGACTGTTCCCACGAGGGACTGCAGAGTAGAAGATCATCCACGTATTGTAATAAGGTGGACTCGGAAGCCTTGTGGCAAAACTGTCCAAGTGAGTTGTTCAGAATGTCTTGTGTATGGGTCCGTCCAGGTGAACGCAAAAAAATCTTGGGAGGAGGGGTCCAGAGGGATAGAAAAAAATGCGTCCTTGAGATCTAGGACTGAGAAGTGGGAGGCCGAGGCAGGGATCCACGATAAAAGGGTGTATGGATTTGGGACTAAGGGATGGATAGGGACGATGGCCATGTTGATGAGGCGAAGGTCTTGGACGAGGCGGAAAGATCCGTTGGTTTTTTTAACAGCTAATATGGGGGTATTAAACGGGGAGTGAGTGGGTCTGAGGTAATTTTTGTTTAAAAGATCTTGAATGTGGGTTGGAGGCCTATGAGGGCTGAAGTGGTTAGGGGGTATTGGGCCTGACAGATATACTGAGAGGGGTCACGTAATTTGATAGAGGCAGGAGGACATAGAGCCACGGAGGGGCTTGTAATGTCCCAAACTCTGGAATTTACAGGGTGTATGAGGGCGGAACTGGAGCTTTCATTGGGTAGAGGGGGGTCGTTGGCTATGAGGGCCATCAGAAAGGGGGTACTGGGGGCTGTGGGAGTGGATATAGTTATGGAAACATGGAGGAGAGAAAGGATGTCCTGTCCTAGTAAGGGGATGGGACACTGGGGCATAACCAGGAAGGAGTGGGGGAAAGGTATGGGATTGTCCTGGATTGTGCATAAAAGGGGTGGGGGTTTTAATGGGAAAATCTGTTTACCTCCTACCCCAACTATAGGAGTAATGGCAGGCGTGGTAGGGCCCCGGTATTCCCACAAGACTGAGAAGGTGGCTCCTGTGTCTAGGAGGAAGGAGATGGGGTGACCGTCTACTATTAAAGTAACCCTGGGCTCTTGTTTGGTGATGGAAATGGTCGGGCGAGAAGCCCCCGGGCCCCGTCAATCTTCTTCTGCCAGCCCCACTATGGAGGGCTTAGGATGGGGGTTGTTCGTCCAGCCTCCCCTTCGGGTGGCTGGGCAATCAGACCCCCAGTGGCCCTTTTTGGGGCATCTGGGGCATGGGGTGGTGGCCCTTGACTAATGTCCTTCTTGTCTGCACTTGAAACAAGCTCCTGTGGGGGGCTTGTTTGTAGAGGGGCGCCCAGGTTGTGGTTTTATCAGCTGGGCCAACATTTGGAAATTGGCCTGATCAGCCTTTTGTTTACGGCGTTCTTTCTCCTCCTCCTGGTTATGGAAGACTTTAAAGGCCACTGTTAGGATCTCAGTCTGTGGGGTAGCGGGGCCCTGTTCTAACTTTTTGAGTTTAGCTTTAATGTCGGGGTAGCTTTGAGCGAGGAAGTATGTCCTAAGGACATGTCTCCCGTCAGGCGTTTCTGGGTCCAGGCTGGTAACTGTAATAGGGCTTGAGTGAGTCTGTCTAAGAACTCGGAGGGTGTCTCCTCCTTCCTTTAAATTATGTCTTGGAGCTTCTGAAAATTGACTACTTTACGAGCTGCGTTTTTCAGACCTGCTATTAAGCAGCAGGCGAAGATATCTCGAGAGCGGAGACCCACGGCGGTGGGGGACTGAAGGGTTCTGGCTCAGTCTGTGGGGGAGAAACAGGTGATGGGGGCAAAGACGGAGGAGGCTCCTGGGACTTAGAGGGGGGCTGAAAGGCTCAGGCTTGATCTGCAGGGGAGGTGAGGTGGGGGAGGAGATGGTGGTGGAGGAAGGGGGAGGGGCTGTTGTGGGAGAGGAGGGGGAGGGGAGTGGGCGGGAGGCTTTTGCGGGGGGGACGGCTTGCAGGCCAGGAGAACTTGGGGGAGGCGGGGGGAGGAGGCGGAAAGCTTTGGTATAGGGAATCTCCTTCCAGTTTTTCAGGCGCTGGCAGTAGTTAAAGGATCGCGAGTGATGTTAGGATCAAGAGCTCCCCCTGCGGGCCATTGGTTGTGATTGTCTAGGGGGTATGTCGGCCAATCTTGGGAGCAGTATTTGCGGAGAAGTTTTGGTTTTATATCAGGCGTCAGGGAGAGGGTGGCTAGATGCTTGAGCAGGCATTCAAGAGGTGAACTTCCAGGGAGGGATGAGGAGGCTCCCGTGGCTAAAGGACAGAGAAGGAGACACACAGGGGAAGACGAACGGAGACCCTCGGACTGGGAGCAGACGGCAAGGAGACAAAGGGCGTCTCCGGTGATCCCTGGGGGTCTGCGGAAACTCATATACGAGTCGGTTTCTTAGGAAGTGTGGGTCGTCACCCAGGCTTCTCTAGGAAGGCAGAGTGCCGGAGTCCGAGGTGCCTAGTACTAGGAGTTCTCGGCGGACGGAACGGAAGGAGGGGTGGGGGGAAGGGAGCGTTCTCATCCGCAAAGGAGTCACCTCGTGTATGGCTGTTGGAGGGGGGCCTGAGGGTCCGCCGCAGCCATGAAGGCCTAAGGAGGGGAGAGCTCCCTCCTCGTCGGGGAAGAGCGGCCCGCTCCGGGGGAAAACTTACCTAAAGGCCAAAGAGCAGTGGTGAGTGTGAGGAGCCAGCGCCGGAAAAAGAGGACGAGGGCAAGCTGCTGCTGGTGTCGGGGGAAGACGGGGCCCAGTTGGGGTGTCCCGTCTCCTGGGTTTCGGCACCAATGAAAGGAAAGGAGCGACACACAGCAGCAATTCACCGGAGAATTCCGCTTTATTAGAGAAAGGTGCTGGGTTATATAGGAAGGGGCATGGGGTGATTGTGGTGTTACTTCTACGGGGCTGGTGGCTATTGGCTAGGTGCTGGGATTAGGGGGACGAGGGGTGATTGGATTGGGGTTCAGATGGCGCCGGCGGGAACCGAAGACCCGGAAGAGAAGCAGGAGGTTTGCCATCTTATGGGTGGGGGCCCTTCACTTATTAACATGTTTTGTATGTTATATGTATTATAAACTGTATTCTTAAAGCTACAGAAAAGAAAATATTTTTCCAAGTTGTTGCAGATCTCCAAAAAATTTTCCCCTATGTTTATTGAAATAAATCCATGTGTAGGTGGACATGCACAGTTCAAACCAGTGTTGTTCAAGGGTCAACTGTACTCTTGTAGGTTAAATGCATTTTAAAAAGACATAACAATCAAAACTTATGTGTGATCTTTAATTGTATCCTGAACAAGGTGTATGTTGGTGGGGAGGTGTGGGGGGGAGGAATATCTACCATAGTTATTTTGGGGATACTTGGAGACATTTAAATAAAGACTTTTTATCTGGTGGTATTGCAATTTTTAAAATTTGTTGAGTGTGAAAATGGTTATTGTGGAGATGCAAAAGGATGGCCTAGTTTCTAGAGGACGCACACACTGCAGCAAAGCATCAGGGTATGTGTAACTTACTTTCAGAGGGTTTGGTAAAAATAAATGTATATATGGACAGAAGTAAAATAAATGTGGCAAACCCACCCCCAAACAATAGCAATCCTTTCAGGAAACTTTTTTTTTTTTTCTATTTAAGGGGGTTAATTTTTTAAAGTATTTACTCACTGGCGTCCTACCTGGCTTTTTACTTCTCTAGAATCTCCCTTTTGGTGCCGTCACCAGTACCAAACATCTGGGAACTTCCTCCCTCTTTGTCAGCAGCCAGCACATTCCTCCTGTCGGCACAGACACTAACTGCCATCCATCGGTCCACAAGACTTGGAGGCTAAACCTTTACCTTTCAGGCTTATCAAAGCCCCCTCTCAACAAAAGTGGGTCTTTCTCTGGGGTCAATGCATATCAGCTATTAAGAAATAGTAGATACTGAATTGCTCAGGAACCAAAACAACACTAAAACCCAGAACGGTGAACATTCCAGTGGGGGGAAAATGGGAAAAGGTTACCTGCAAAGCATTAAAAAGCGGACCGACTTTGCCAGTGGAGAATTATCTACAGATTTTTTGAGGGAAAAGGTGGTGACCATGAAATTTTATTCCGAGTTAATTTTCATTTGTTAAGATAAATCTTCAAGGGCTCAGACAAATAGAACTTCTATGAATCGTTTTTGGAAGTATTACTTTGATATCCTTCAACTGACTGACTGACAGGTCAAAATGAAGGCCTGAAGAATAGGGGAGTCATAATGTAGATATGTAAAGGAGAATCTTTCTTTCACTCAGCATAGTAAATTCAAGACCCCAAATTCAGAAATCAGGTTGGCTAGGTATTTTTAGCTGAATTCTGCAACTTCTGGGTGTTTCCATCAACTGAATTTAAAAAATTTTTCTGCTTCATCTTCTTTCCTGGTGACACAAGATACATTTCTCAAGCTGCTTTCTTCACACCACTGCACAGATGAGTGCCTTGTTGTGGCTGATGGCCATTTAAAAAGCAATTGCAGCAGCTTTTCTGTTCCTCACTTGCTGCTAGTAACTTGGTGGTAAGACAATGTCAACAAGAATTATGTAACAGATACAAAGTTGCACGAAAATCATAATGGCCATTTTCATTACCAAATAAATTGAGCAATGATTTTCTACATCTTGACAACCCCTTCTGAATAAGGAGTCATCTTTTTAAAATTTGGTCAGGAAAAACAAATGACTCAGAGGCAGTCTATTAACAGTCATGAAGCCCATCCTCTTATTGTTCATCATCGAGAGAATGATCTTAATTACACGGAGTGAGTGTGGGCTCTTTGGCTGAGCTAAACTAGGATTCATGTTGGGTGTCTGATGAGTGCATGTGTGCACGTGTATCCAGGTCTATCCGAGTTGGTTTGTACTGAGGAAGGACACTGGAGAAGTTGGTGTGTATGTGGGCAGTTGTGGGAAAGCAGAATGGGTGGGGAGAAGGAAGAAGGGATGGGGAGAAAAGCATGGTGTCTCTTCTGTAACTTGCCTGCCTTGTTAGCTTGGTTTGAGCCACTGGAAGAGAAGGAGGCTTCAGGCAGAGGCAGAAGTCGATTTCACAGAGTTTGTGAAGGGGACCATGAGAACATTGTTTTGATGCCAGGTGACAGCCCTGGCCATGGAGTGGGGAAGAAAAGCAGACTTTCCTCATCAGCTTGGCTTCCACTAAATAAAAACTGCAGGGAGGGTGATAGGGGGTGGGTGGGGGGTGTAAAACCCCACTGTAATGCTATAAGCAGAGTCCAAAAATTAAATTGTTTAATATAAGTGATGTACTTTTGCAAGGTTTATGAGATGAAAATGGTGGCTAGGGGAATGATAGGAATCACTTGACAATTGTATCAAAAACGTGCTTTACTCCATGCTCATTTATATAAAAATTGTTACATATTCAAGCATTTACAATTTTTAAATGTGATGGGGAAGGGGAAGCAGGCTCAACAAAGGAACAAGTTATGTTAAGCATGTATTTTATAACGGATGTCTCTGTGTTGTGGGATCATTTTCTGGAATTTTTATAACAAAAATGCAGTAGTGCTCATCTGACATTAAAATTTTTATTTTAAAATATCCATAGGAAATTTCATTTTGTATAAAAAAATAAAAAATTTGAAGTTATCCTGACTGAACAAATCCTCTTAATAGATGGTAACTAAAACCAGGAGCTGTAAATTGGCTACTTTGAAACATAAAGTGTATCTTAAATCAAGTTTTCTCACTTTGAATAAACACTTGGATTGACATTCCATTCATGTCATTTTTGTACTTGTTACACTTTTTTCCAAAGTCTCTTCATTCCCAAAAGCAACAGTTGGGTTTACAAAACATCTAGGAAGCATTTTTAAAATACTCTTGGCTGCTTAATGTCCCACTGTCAATCTTATCTTATCTGGGCTGGGATTTTAAAAACCGTCCCAGAACACTCAAATTTGCCCTATACTGTGTGAAAAGGAGTAAAGGAAATCTTATGTAAATGCAGTCGGGAAGCCCTGTAGGGGGCGCTCTCGCGCACGTACCGTTCCTCGCAACCTGCAAAGCCAATAGGAAGAAGAAAGACAATTCTTGACAAGGGAGGTCACTTTTCACATAAGAATTTTATCTCCTGCTTTTAAGAAAAAGAAGGAAGATCTCTCCAGGAACACAATCACTGCTTGCAGCTAATGAGAAACCTCTACAACCCCAAACTCTTGTTCTTCTCTAATGAACTTTTGTTCCAAACAACTGTCCTCAAAATTCTTCCTGAAAATCTCATAAAGGCAGATCTTCCTTTTGTCTCTTTGGATTTGCCTATGACTTGCCATAGTTTGCTTGTCCTGAACTGCAATTCCTCTACCATTCCCGAATGAACTCATTCTGCTAGTCAAGTAACTTATTTTTAAGGTTGACATCTGCATGTTGAAAGCCATCAGTCTCTATGAAAAAGTTCAAATGTCATAGGTTAGCTTTCCCAGTATGACGCTCTATGCCTTTTATGTCATTTTTATCTCTCTTGGGTGAACCTTCTGCTTATCTTCCACTGGTTCTGAAATATCTCGCCCTTTCTATTTTTGATGAAGTTATTCTCTTAGCTTTCTTTTCCTCTCTTCCTTTCCAAATCAATCTATCATTTAAGGCTCAGCTCTAGACCCAAATCAGATATGTTCAACAAGCACATTGGAGGGCATAGTAAAAAATAAGTCACTATGCTAAACATGTAAGATTCCCAATTAGAAAGTCTGTAGTTACTGCCCTGGTGGAAGAACAAACTGTCTGGTAGTGGGATTTTTGTAAGTACACAAACTACTATAATGCTTTTGTTTCCTAATCTGTTTAATGGAAATAATAATGCTAGTACCTACCTCATAGGTGTGTTAGAAGTGTTGTAAGTTAGAGTTAAAGTGATTTGATGACATCTGTGCAATGTAATATTTCCGAAGTGCGCTCGATACAGTTTTGAAGTCAGAGCTAAAGACTCTCCATTCCCCCTGCAGGCAGTTTGCTGAACTCCCACTCCAACTACTTCCCTAATATCCCTGTGTTACAGTTACAAAACCCAATTGCCAGGGGCCCCCAGATACCTAACCCTCAGGGCTGGCCTCTTCTTTGGGCCTTGGAATTATTCAAAATACCCAATCTCTAGGAAGCTGCCCTACTTGCCGTAAAACTGCCTTACAGCTGCAGCTTGCTGACCCTGTCCCCAGGTGTAAACCACTGTGTGGCCTTGCACAGCTGCCTTCTCTAGTTTGAAGCTGTAGGTAATGAAAAGTTCTTTCATCTGAGTGCCATTGTGCTGTGGCTGGCCATCCAAAGAACCTATAATCATAACTAATATCATGTAATTGTGAAATAACCTGGCATGTGTTAAGCACTCCATAAATGTTACCTTTTTAAGATAGGTCTTTATTTCCAGTTTCTGTAACATTCTGTGCACACAAATGTTCAAGACTGTTTCTTTTAAGAATTCAAACTAACTTTTAGATTGGTTCTACTCTCAATAGAAAAGTATCTTTTCAGTTTTAATTTAGTTTGACTTTACTGTTTTCCAATATACACACTGAAATATACTGAAGGTAACCAGAATGTCACCCTAAAATATGTCTCTTTGATATAAAAATTATTTTGAGCTGAAGGCAATTAAAAAGCAGTAAACACAGAAAAAGAACTCCCTTTTCTGCTTAAAGGGAATAAATTCTCCTTTTACTAGAGACAGACTCTAATCAGCCCAGAGAAAGCGCCAGAAGGTTCTGCAAACAAACCTTAATAAACTAACCGTTGGCTTCCTAGTTAACAAAGTGCGACAAGCCACATAGTTGGACTGGACCCAGCCCCAAACCCTTTGTCTTATCAATTCTTCACTGATTTACTGTTTCTTTGGTCATTTCTTTGGGTCTTTGTTCTCTCAGGAGGATTCCCTTTGTACCTGTAAAAATTCAACAAAATTTGTATGATCTTTTCCTCCTGTTAATCTGTCAGTTTAATTTTCAGAACCAGCCAGAGACCTTCAGAGGTTTAAGGAAAACTTTTTCCTCCCCTCCAAAACCTTGGGGGAAAATGCAGTTTTGATATTTAAATTACGGGTTAGATATAATTTCTAAAGCTTATTATTATGGAAAATTTTGCACCTAAACAAAATTGGAATAGAACCACACGCATCATCACCAGCTTCAATAATGGGGTCAATATTTATCTATCCCTCATATTCTCATCCCTCTAAATGACAGAGACTACTTTCTAAAAACATAATAACAATAGCATATTGTTAAAAAACATTGACAGTAATTCCTTAATTTCATCAATGACTCAGTTTCCAAATTGCCCCAATTATCTCATAAACTTTTTGTTTTTTACTTGATTTCTTTGGGTCAAGATCCAAAGTCCACTTTGCAGAGTCTGCATTTCATCTATGTGCCTTAAGTCAATTTTAAGCTATAACCTTGCTCTTCATTTCCCCATTAGTTGATGACATCAGATTGCTGCCCTGTAAAGTTTTCATACTCAGACTTTTGCTGAAGAGATCTCTGTTGTATCAGTTTTTAAAAAATAAATAAACAGCACTGCTGAGGATAACTGACATACAATAAATTGCTCATATTGAAAGTGTACACCATTTTGACATATGTATACACACATGAGGCCATTATCACAATCAAGGTAAAGAGTCTGTTACCTGAAAATTTCCCAGTTTCCCTTTGTAGTCCCTCCCTGATACCCCTTTCCAACTCTTCCAGCCCAAACATATAACCTTTGGTGCAATACTTCCCCTGCCTGCCTTCTCTGTTTCTCTTCCTAACACCTGCTCACTTTAAGAATAAGGTCCAGTTCCACCTCAACCAGGAAGAATCTTTTTTTTTTATCACTGTGAAGTAATTGCATTTTCTAGGATTTTGTATTAATAGAATCATATACAGTATGCATTCTTTTAGTCTGGCTACTTTCACTTAGCATAATTACTTTGAGATCCATCCCACGTTGTTTGTTTTTAAATTGCTGAGTAATATTGCAATGTATGGTTACACCATGACTTATTTACCCATTTACCTATTTAGGGACAGTTGGGTTATTTCCAGGTTTTGGCTATTACAAATAAAGGTACTATAAGCATTTGTATGCAAGTCTTTGTGTGGACATGGGATTTCATTTTTCTTGGGAAAATACCTAGGAGTGGAATGGCTGAGTTATATGTACATGTTTAAATTTTTAAGAATCTGCCAAATGGATTTTTAAAGTGCTTGTGACATTTTACTTTTCCACTAGCAGGGTGTGAGTGTTCTAGTTCCTTCAGATACTTGGCAACACTTATTATGGTCAGTCTTTAATTTTAGCCATTCTAATAGGGGTGTGGTAGTATACTACTGTGGTTTTAATTTGCATTTTCCTAATGAAAGATGTTGAGCATCTTTTAATCTTTGGTGCAATATCGAATCCTTTGTTCATTTTTAATTGCATTGTTTATTTTCTTATTATTGAGTTATTTTTTAAAAAGTGCCCATTTTTAAATTGTTATTAATCTTTTCCTATTGAGCTGTAGGTGTTCTTTTATATTTTGGATATCAACCTCCTTTCAGATACATGGTTTGCAAATATTTTTTCCCATTCCATGGGATGCCTTTTCACTTTATTGCTTGTTTCCTATGCTGTACAGAAGCTTTTTAGTTTGATGTATCCTACATGTATATCTTTCCTTTTGTTGCCTATACTTTTGGTGTCATATTCAAGAAATCATTGCCAAGAGCAATGTCACAAAGCTTTCCCTCTATGTTTTCTCCTGGGAGTTTTCTAGTTTTAGATCTTGTGCTTAAGTCTTTAATCCATTTTGAGTTGATTATTGTGTATGGTATTTCTGGGTGTATTCTTGGATACATTTTGCCAGTTGTGTATTAACATACTTATCAAAAATCAGTTCATATGCCTTTGTGTTGCTCTTTAAATGTATTTGTTTCAACTTGAAGAACTCCCTTTAACATTTCTTATAAGGCAGATCTAATGAACTCCCTCAGCTTTTTGTTTTGTCTGAGAAAAATCTTTATTTCTCCTTCATTGTTGACATATTCAAATAGGTCAGTGAGTTTCATTAGTATAATTTTTTTAAATTAAATAAGCATGGAATTCCAGTGCCTCTGAGTTGAACTGCATAGACAGAAGAACTTTAAAGTACTTCCCCTGCCTGCCTTCTCTCTTTCTCCTCCTAACAACAACTCACTTTAAGAATAAGGTCCAGTTCCACCTCAACCAGGAAGATTTCTTTGATGCACCTCACTCCAAGCTTTATGCTTCCTTCTTTGAACTCCTAAAATATCCTGTGTTTATCAACCAGTGCACTTACCACACTGTAATATAATTACCTGCTTAGTCTTTGACTGTCCTAAGGCTGTGAGATCATTGAGAGCCGGGATTCTCTTTTGCTTTGTAATTCCTAATGCCTAGCAAAATTCCTGATACATATGCTTCTGCGTGAATGAATGAATCTATGAAGCCCTAGTCAAACTTGTAGGTCAAAGACAGCTGAATTACTTTATATTAATTCCTGTATGAACTATGTATGTTTTCACATCTGGTTAGGCAAATCTGCCCATCTGACAACATAATTGCATTTACAAAAATAATAACAGGTAACGTTTATTGGGTGTGTACCACAATAAATAGCTTTGTAGTCATTAGCTCATTTAAGTCCTTCAATAATGCTTCAAGGCAACTTTTGTCATTTAAAGTTTTCAAATAAAGAAGCTGATTCCAGACCCAGACTTATGCCATATTACTTATATTGCCTAGTTCATCACAGACAGGCATATCTTATGTGTCACCTATGGCACCCAGCTCTTCAGATTAAACCTAGCTGCAAAGCCTAAGTGCACTGCGGTGGCCATGCCCATATTCTTCTTCAAGCTCTTCCTCTGCTCTGTGACTCTACACTTCTACATCCGTGAGGGCTGTCTCTATTTTGCCTCATAAAACCCTGTGACTTAAGAAATTAGGCTATAAAGGAGAAGAGAGAAACATAGCCATTGCTAGAAGGAAGAAAAAAAAGGCAGGATTTTATTTGTTTTGTTTTTAGTGGTAGATTTCAGCAGGTTTATGTGTTTTGCAAAAGGGAAGAGTAAAGAGAGAGGCTCACGATACAGAAGAGAGAATAAACACTTGATAGTATTAGGTTGAAATAGGAGTCAAGAAGGGAAAGAAGACAGAAGGACCAGACACCGGGTAAGAGACTGAGGCTGGATGAGGAGAGGATCCCTCCTTCACTGTTACAGGTGGGAACAATGAGACAGGTGGAAATCCAGGTACTTATGGAAGGTTGCTCCAGGAAGGATGAGAGAGTTCCTACTTTATGATGTCTACTTTCTCTCTATAGGAGGAAGTGGGGCCATCTGCTCAGAACAAGAGAAATAATAAGGGAAATTTGATGAGAGTAAAGAGATTTTGTAGTCTTAATGGGAGAAAGAAAGCAAACTGACCAAAGAAACACAATAAATAGCAGGGCTAGGCAGAATTGAAGGTGCATTTGTAGTTGACACTTACATTTAATGGCACCAAAGTTTTCTGCTGATCGGTTTTCTCCAACAGACCTCAGGTAGAGGAGTGGAGGCACAGGCAAAACAGCTAGCTGGGTTCACCCAGGTCTTTTACCAATTGGATTGAACTGGCCATTGTAATGCCGTTAAGAATGCCCCAGCCGGTTGACTGGGATGCAAGGCAGTCCTGTGGAAGCCTCAGGAACTCGATGATGCCAGTTCAGTCCTTATCAGAGCAAACCATTACAGTGCAAAGAAGTTAGGTTTAGCAAAGTGTGAACATAAAATAAAACCACAGCCAACCTTCACCAGATTAAACATCACAGACCTAAAGCCTTAGATACTTTGACATGCATAGTTTAAAGGAGACACTTGTGTGCTTTCACTGATCTACGTTATGTAAAATCTAAAACCGTTTGCCACCATATCTTCAGTGGAAATACAAACTGTTATGCCCTTTTGGAGGAGAATTTGGCAAACAAGTTCGTATAATAAAACTATATATGTACTTAACCTTTGACCCAGCAATCCCACTTGTAGGAATTTACCCTTGTTAAAAAGAAAGAAACAGGCCCAGCACGGGTTCACTTCTGGTTAGGCCAAGTCACCAAACCCGGACTTAATCCTTAATTTAGTGCAGTTTCAACCTCATACAGAAATGTAGTAAATCAGAAATTTTCTGGTCAGCACTGAAAAAATGTCACCTCTGTCCTCTCCATCCCCCAAAGGAATCCACTTAATAAGACCCTTTTGTCCCTAGTGAAGGGAACCTCACCCAAAATAATCTTTTTTCTGTTTATGGCTTCCTTGTCCTGCCTTTAAAAACCTCTTCCTTTCCATAGTCGCAGGGGGGTCATCAGGTGAGAAATTGGGGATCAACAGAGGTGAGGCTTAGAACCTCACCCCCCCATTCTGAGAGAAATCTTCTGCATACGTGGATGTTTTATTGCCCTTGTCTAGCTTGGATTAACACATAGTCTACAGGCACACACCTGATCATCTACATTTGCTCTCTTACAACACTAAACTATGTTTTCTACCTTTATCTTGTATCTACCTACCACTTCAGCATTTTATTAAAAATAATAATAATAAAGAGAGAAATGTGATATCCACATATAAATCAAGTATAAAAACCAAATGAGTATTCATATTTGAACTGACTGTTTATAGTTCATAATGCATGAGCAAGACCGAAGGTTTCTGTGATGACTGCCCTTGTACTGTTCACTATGTAACTTATTCATTATGTAAGAATTTGTTCTCCATGTAAGAACTTGTTTGTTATTCCTCAGAAGATTGGAGACTGACGAAAATTAGGCTTGGGGTGGATTAATGATTGTGCATTGAGCATTGACTCCCCTATACAGAATTTTATTGTTGTTAACAACCATTTGATCAATAAATATGAGAGATGCCCTCACAAAAAAAAAAAAAAAAAGGACAGACTTCCAATGGTAAAATAAATAAGTAACTGGGATGTAATGTATAGCATAAGGAATATAGTCAAGATATTGTAACAGCTTGGTAGGGTGATAGCTGGAACCTAGAATTATGTATAAAAGTGTTTTATCACTGTGTTGTACACTTGAAACTAATGTAATGTAATACTGTGCGTCAACTACCCTTCAATAAAAAATAATTATCTAAAAAAAAAAACAAAAAAAAAACCTCTTCCTTTCTTTAGCCCTTTGGAGAATTTCTCTCCTCACTGGAGGGATGCTGCCCAATTCATGAATTGTTTAATAAAATCAACTAGATCTTCAAATTTACTTGGAT
Organism: Manis pentadactyla; assembly: GCF_030020395.1. NCBI lineage: Eukaryota > Metazoa > Chordata > Mammalia > Pholidota > Manidae > Manis > Manis pentadactyla. The sequence goes on from NC_080032.1 coordinate 71,954,657, forward strand.
AAATTTTGTTTTCTTTTACACCCTGAGGATATACCTCCAACAATATGAAAATACACGTGAACACTGAAGCCTCATTTGTAATTGCAAAATATTGGAAATAACCTAAATGCCCTGTATTGGAACTGTTCAAAGAACTGTGGTAATCCAGAAAATGTTGTAAGAAATAATGATCTCTGGGAACTTCCATAGACATATTTTTAAGTGAAAAAAAGCAAAGTGCAGAAAAGAATATAGTATGCCATCACACTAGGTCCATGTCTTCTCCCACCTAGACTCCTGCAACAGCCTTCTAATTGATCCCAGAATGGAGGAGGCTTTTGTTCTCTGCCATTTTATTTCACCTTCCATGCTGTAGATTTATCTTCCTAAATTAGAGAGTTCATTCTCTATGACCCTTCATGACCTTATGAGAAATAGGCCAAATCCATGAATCTAGAGGTTAAGGCTTCCCATGATTTGACTCCAGGCTTCTTTTGCATTCCCAAGCACTGCTGTCACCTCTCCCCGTTCCTTCCCAGCTTCAAACTGCTCCTCCCTCAGTCTTCTTCATCTTAGCAAGTGGCAGCACCTTTCCTCCGGTTCCCCAGGCCAAACACCTTGGCAATGGCTTTGAAATCTTGCATCTATGCTGTCAGTCAATCCTCTGGGTCTGGCTTCAAAATACCCCCCAGAATCTGACTGCTTCTCATCCCCAGTGGTGCCACCCTCTGCTAAGTCAGGAGTCCCACCTGGACTATTAGATGAGCACCCTAAGTGGTCTCACACTTTCTACTCTTCCCCTACCATCCGTACAGCACTCACCACGATCTGATATATCATGTATCAGTATGTATGTATTTTTCATGTCCTCCCTTTTCTCCTCCAATATAAACTCCTACAGAGTAGGGAGGGGGTGGTCTTTTTTGTTTGTTTGCTTTGTGCACTATACTCTCTGTTGTATCTCTAGGGCCTGGACCAGTGCTTGACTTAAAGTAAGTTCTCAGCAAATACTTATGAATATACAAAAGAATGTATCTTCTCCATTGTTGGAGGCCTGGCAGTGTGTGTGCCACAGCATGCATGGCCCCTTCTGCGGCGTGCAGCTATTTTTCAGACAATGCTATTCAACTTCACAGCTGGGCAGAAAGAGTAGACTTTGCAGACAGGCAGACCTGGTTTCCAGTCCTGTGTCCACCAATTAGTAATGGCAAATTTTGCTGTGGCTTTTTTCTCAGTTACAAAATACAGTATTGTTATGAGGATTTATGAGAAAATGTTGATAGTGACCAAAGAGGGGCTCAAATTTCTATCTAATATGCCCTCTTACTAGCTGAGCTAGACTTAGGAATCTCAATTTGTTCATCTTTGTCCCTTAAAGCCAAAGCAGTTCCCCTCTCCAGCGGCCAGCACAGCGGCTCTTTGCTGTGGATTCTGCCACTGTCGCCTGAGCCTTAATGGTCACAAGAGGCCTGGAGTAAGAATCAAGAAGAGAAGAATAGAACAAGGACCTGCGTAGACTTCTCTGCCAGGGAAGGTCTAGTTCCTCATTGACGATCACCCTGTGTTTAAACCTCTCCGCCTTGAGAATGAATGAAGTTAAAGGGAGAGCCACGGCCACGTGTCTCCCTTATAAAGTAAACGGGGAAGCTTTGTGCACCCCTTTTGAGATTACATGAGTGGGACAGAATGCATCTGCAGTAGATTGAAGTATGACTCCCAAGATATGTCCGAGTCTTGTAAATGTGACCTTATTTGGCAGAAGAATCTTTGCAGGGTAAATTAAATTAGAGATCTCAAGATGAGATCATTCTAGATTATCTGGGTGGACATAAATCCAACGACAAGTGACCTTCAAAGGGACATAAAGGATAGACATGGAGAGAAGAGAAGGCTGTGTAAAGATGAAGGCAAAGATCAGAGTCATGGAGTCCAGATGCTGAAAGAGATACAAGCACTCTCCCTTAAAGCCTTCAGAGGTAGCACGACCCTTCAACACCTTGATTTCAGATTTCTGGACTCCAGAGCTGTGAAAGACTAAATTTCTGTTGTTTTAAGCCACCAAGTTTGTGGCTATTTGTTACAAGCAGCCCTAGGAATCAATACAGGAACCAATCAACCCCAATGAGTAATGTACACGTACTACCATTAATAGCCGCCATCTGGAAGATTAATTTCTGGGATCTGCGAGCTGGCATCTCATTCTATTCCCAACCTGCCCACCTTCAGCAAGCCTGACTGTGGTATAATAAAAAATATATTTGATCTTTGTCCCTTGTTCCTGGCACAGAGCTCCTAAAAGCCTGAGAATTTCCTGGTTTTTTTTAAAATGTATGCTAATGAAATGATCAAATGCAGGACCCCTAGACAGCTTCAGGATGAAGGTTGTTTCCCAGAAAAACCAACCATGGGATTAGAGAGTTAGTTCTTTCAAACCTGCTCCCCGCCCCACATCTGGGTAGATGAGAGGGGCTGGAGATCAAACCAATGGCTAATGATTTAATCATTCATGCCTACATAAGGAAACCTTCACAGAAGTCCCTGAGCAACAGGGTGTTGAGGGCTTCTGGGATGGTGAACACATCAAAATGCTGGCGCGGGGCTCACTGGAGGGGACACGGAAGCTCTGCCTCCCCCGGCCCCCCCCATCTTGTTCTATGCCTCTCTCCCATTTGTTTGTTCCTGAACTGTATCCTGTATAATAAAGTGGTAAACATAAGTAAGGTGTTTTCTAGAATTCTGTGAATTATCCTAACAAATTAGCAAACCTGAGGAGGGGATTTTGGGAACCCCTGATTTATAGCTGGCCAGTCAGAAGTAGGGGAGGCCTTCTGGGACTTGGAACTGAGCCTGAAGCGGGGCTGCTCTAGTGGGCCGGAGTCCTCTACCTGTCTGGGTGGCTGGTGTCAGAACTGAGCTGTTGGTTACCCAGCTGGGGTCAGAGAATCATTTGTCGGTGTCGGAAAAGACGCCACGGATTTGGCGGTGTTGTGAATAAAAAATTCATGTTTGTTTATTTTTTATTGCTTTTTACAGAAGAACTGTATCAATCTTTCTAAGGTGTAGATACAGTCTAGGCCATAGTTTTGTTGACCTTTCCTAATTTACGACAAGAGGATTCATTCCTCCTTCATTTTAGTCGATCCACGGGTTTGGACCCTTCTCTCAGGGATTCGTCACTAGGGGGATGTCCTGTTTCTGTGCCTTGGTGGGGAAGCAGGGAGGTGGGAACAGCAGACAGAGCACGCCCCTTCTAGTTCATTGTTTCTGTTTTGGTTTTCAATAGCATGGAGGTTGACTCCTGGTTAAAAGCCTGTCTGTGATTTTTTCAGGTCTGACCTTAGGCAATAACAAAGTCTCTACCTGGCAGGCCTCCCCCACCAGGCTCCAGAGGATGGAGCAGCCAAAACCCCAGGTCAGGCATGCTCCCTGGTACCAGCCCACCCTGCTTGCATATTCCTGCCCCAGGGCCTTCACCCCTAGGTCTCTATCAGAGGCCCCCTCGGGCGCCTGCACCTCCTGACCTGCACCTGGGAGACAAGTGTCTTTCCCCCGCCCCGCCCCCACCCCCCCAGCCCCCGCTCTGATTCACCCCCTAGCCCTTCTCCCTCAGCTTTTCTTGACGCCAGAGTCCAGAAGGTTGCCAGAGCCTTTTGTCTGGGGCCCCTAAGCAGTGAGATGCCCCCATGCCTGTGCTGATACCCCCGACCCTCCGCCAGTGCGCTGATCCATGGAGGAAAACGGAAAAGGGAGGCGGTGTTCTCTCTGGTTCCATGCTCTGGCTTACACTTTCACAGTAAGCGATCAGAGGCTCAACTCTTTCTCTTGCGGCTTGTTGCTTTAAACAGCCACACAGACAACAGACAGGTCAGCACCCCCAGCCCTGCCGAGAACCTGGCAAATCTCGGGCCCCATTCACCTTAAGCCAAAGGATGATTAAAACTCAAACCAGTTAAACCATAGTTTCATTTCAACAAACGTAAGTGCTGACTTTCTTCCAGGCACTGTGCTCGGCTCTGTGATATAGGAATGAATGAACCATAGTCCCTGCCTTTGAGGGGTTCATGGGTCTGCAGGGGCCTGGAAGGACAACAGTTCATTTCAGCAGTGTGATGGGGGCTGGGATGGGGCGAGCAGAGGTACTTGGGGACACGGAGGATGGTCACTAAGCAAGGTCAGGAAGGGGAAAATCACTCCCCTACCCATCTTCGGGTTTTTTGTCTGATCTAATAATTCAATTGACACAATCAGATTAACAAGAGAAAACATTAATTATTTCATATGTATGGGGTCTCCAAAGATGTGAGACTCAAGAAGTGAGCAAAGCAGGTTGTCTACATACTTTTTAGACAAAGAAATAATAAATTTGTGAAGAACTGATGAGTCATGGAAATTTAGGCTTGGGTACTACTTAGTGAAGAAACTAAGCAGAGTTCGTTTACGCAGGCTTCTTGGTCCTGAATCCCTGCCTGGCGATCAGGATGTCTCTCCACCTCCTGGTGCAGGCGGGGCACATCTCACCCAGGAGATTTATCTTTCACAGGAACAAAAAGTGGGCTCGGCGTGTCCTCCTTGCATTGGTTGTTTCTCAAATAACTTTAATTCAAAGTAATCAATATGCCAAAGTGGGCATATTCTGGGGCAGCTTGCCTTGAACCCCATCACACAGATGAGAGGGAGGTCATGGAAGTCCGGCAAGGAGAGGTGACGAGCAGACACAGGACTGGCCAGGCACAACCCCCTTTATGCCCAGCAACTTAGATGCATCTCAAAGTGTAAGTGAAGAATATGGTAGAGACTCCTAGGCAGGGGAATCAGCATAAACAAAGTCATTATCAGTATCAGCCTCAGAGTCATCAAATTATATTATTGATTACCTCCTATACATAATTTCCATGGGACAGTTTTTCTGTTTGAGTTTAGTTTTTTGGTTTTTTTATTTTTAGGCCTATATGGCTTCATTTTCATGGGGCACTTGCAGACCAGCTGGTGGTGGCATTTGGAAGGTACATAGGAAAATGAAGCAGCTCATCTTGGAAAATTTGGACCAATGTGAAGAGGTGGCCATGTTTGAGGAGATCATGTCTTCAGTGTGCAGAGCATCTGGTCCTTGAGGGCAACTGGAGTGGGGTTGGCATGCAGTCCCTAATGGCATAGATGCTGGGTAATGGGACACTGTGGAGTTTTGCCAAAAGAGTTCTCTGTGGTGAAAAGCCAGGTCTCATTCTAGCAATCTCCTGGGTTTGTGGCCTCTTCTCATGCTCTTCCAGAGACTGGGAAACTACTTGGTAAATGCCTTACATTTTAACCAGCTTGAATAGACATCTTCCTGTATCTGAAAACATGACTGGTTAAGAGGCCTTCTATCTGGGGAAGAAGTTTACAAGTAACAAGGCAGAAGCCAGGCAGGAAACTACTCTGGAGGGAACTGAGGGCCTCACTGAGGGGACTGGGTGGTGGGATATGGGACTTGCTGCTCTGTGAGTCACATACCCAGTGTGCTGATCAGGGGCAGCACGTTTCAACAAACATAAGTTCTGACTTTCTTCCAGCCACTGTGTTCGGCTCTGTGATATAGCCGAGCTTTCTCTCCCAAGTGGGACCTGTAAGCGTGCAATAGCGCCTTTGTTTTGCTGTGTTCCCCTTGGTCCTCACAGGCCCCAGGGAGAGGACCCAGGTATGAGCGGACAGGACGGGCCAGACACAGTCCCGTCTGTGCCCAGTTCCTTAGAAACCTCTTGGCACTACACAGTAGGGACACAGTGTGCACCCTCTTGCCTTATTTAAATGAATGCATCCATATTTAACAGACACATTAAAGTTTAAAGTACTATAAAGGTCACCTCATACAACTTTCACTTTCTTTAGGTTAGACTGAAACCGTGGTTTGGAGAAGAAACCGAACTAATATGAATCTAGTTCTCCTGTTTGCAAAGCTTTCATCCATACACACTCCTTGGTGACTGGCCCAGAGGCTCTTTGTTTAGCCTGTGGCACAGCAGACACGGAAACCTACATCTCTGAATGTGGTCCCCTGTACCCGGGCTCAGGGGCTCTGCGGGCTGGTCCTGGTCTGCAAAGTTTCCAGTCTCCATAAAGTACAAAACTGAGAGTAAGCGTTTAGAACTTTTATGGCAGCTGGACATCCCCACCACATCCAAGCATGTGATTTTGTGTTTTATAAAGTGTCATTCTGAGATTGATTTGGAATGAAAAAAATATATATCCTTCATCACAGATTGAGAAATGCTGCTCTATACTGCTTTCATACCAAGCCGAATGGGAGAGCGGGTATTTAGGATCTCTTTAGAAACTGCAGAAGGCTCTTGTGCAATTCCCACTCTTATAAACATCTGCACTTGCATAAACCACAAGATTTGATTTACTTATTTCCAAAGAAATATAGAACCGAAAGTGATAACTCATGTTTGTTTTGTAACAAATGTGAATTGTAGGTCCTGAGTCTGTCCAAATATTAGGACACAGCCAGGAGCATGTCGCCGGTTTCTCTGCCAAGAGCTCTATCTACCGTGGTTGGATTAATATGTTAAACCCCGTACTGTTGGAATAATTCACACAATGTCAAATTGCCGTTTTTTAAGATGCAGGATAGGATGTATTTTAGCTGGGATCTCATTGTTCAGTATATACAGATGTATAAGCACAAAGTTTTAAATTCTATAAAAGTACAGAGAAAAGATAATGGCGATTTTAGCAAACATGAAAACAATATGCTGTCACTGCAACTATAAACCATTCTCCATGAGAATTCTGGACTGGAAATTCTTATATTTCTAGAATGGTTAGCTTATCACCACTTAATGGAACAAGGTCATTTTCAGAATACATCATCCAACAGCTGGTGTACCATCTGCTGGCTGAACAGCAATTCATGGGACTCAGGCACAAGAGGAGCAATTTCCCACATTATTTTTGTTGTTCTTTTTTCAGTTACAAAACAAAAGCTATATGATAGTTACAATGGTGTTCTCAGAAAGACAGGAGCACATTAGCACGGTCATGACTTTTTGGGTAAAAGCAAAAATCCACTTTGGATTTCTTTCAGTTAGCAAAAACAGATACTAACGTATGTCTGCCATGAAAGTGAAGCTGCCTGATGCAAACTTTCACAGACAGTGTGGAATACTTGTACTACTGTTTCTTGTTTCCTCAAACTCAATGTCTTATGGTTACCAGACTTCCTGTTTGTATAGATGAAGACTCAGCTCACCTACAACATCTCTTAGTCTCTGGCCTCCTTCCATTATCAGTGGTACCAGTGCCTCCACTGATTGCCACCGTAACTCCAAATTATTTTGTCTTTTAGTCCTTCAACCTAAGACAGAATCTTTTATATTGTAAGTCTCACTATTGCCTCAGCTTTCTTTCTAGAACTGGTCATTTTGTACAAGTCCCTCAAATTGAGTTTATCTGTTTTCTCATGATTAGATTGAGGCTATGCATTTTAGGGAAGAATATCATATAGGTGAGGGGTGCCCGTCAGGGGGTACATGATGTTAAATATATCTTATTACTGGTGAAGTTAGCCTTAGTCATCTGGTTAAGCTGGTGTCTGAGGCTTCTCCACTTTAAATCACTATGTTTTCCTTTATAATAATAAATATTTGAGAGGAGATACTTTGAAACTATGCAAATATCCTGTTTCTTCTGAAACTCAGCCACTAATTTTAGCATTAATTGGCAGACCTTGCCTGTAACTTGCCTATTACTCCAGTGTTCTCATAGTCCTTTTCTTTTTCCTTCATTTCTTCTACATTTGTTAATTGGATTCTCCTATAAGGAAGAGTTGTCTTTTTTCCATTATTTATTTATATATTTAATGACTTATTTATATCAACATGGAGTCCTGGATATTTACCTTATTAGGTTATCATCTAATACTCTATTTATTTTATTGCTAAATTTCTTCCAGCTTTGACCATTGGGAATTCTTTCAGGTTGGTTTCTGGGTCATTGTGGCTCCCAACTTTTTTTCTGTAGCACTTCATTACTTCCTGACAACACAAGACACTGTAGATTTATTTTGTATTTTTCCCTAACTTTGAAATCAATCACTTCTCCAAGGAGCCCTGGTAAGTTTTTAAAAATGGTATTTAGAAACCACAATCAGGACACTAACTGTGTTCATTGCTAGTGGGATGTCACTACTTCTAGGTTCTATCAGTGGATTAGTATATAGATACATATACATTTATCTATGTATTTATCTATCATCACCTACCTATGTCATCTGTCTATATCATATATCTGTCATAACACATAATCTATCATCTATCTATATTTCTATCTTTCATCTTAAAAATCAACATGATTCATAGTGATACCTCATCCAATCCAGCTGTTCAAGATTAATTCTAGCATTCTCTCTTTGGTTTTTTATAACTTCTTTCTCTGAATGAGAAACTTGTCTTTCATATTTAAAATACACTTATTTACTCAATCTTAGTATTCATTTAAAGTAGTTTCAGAATTTCTAACCCACCCTCTTCTGAGGAACAGTGTGATCAATTAGACCATGATGATTTCTACAATTCTTCTGTTTTTAGCTTTACAATACCCACTCAAAATACTGTTTTCCAAAGTTACCTGTCAGGTCCTTTCTTTACCACATTTTCCAATGAGGTCATACCATACAGTCTAGTACAGTTAGATTCATTTGTCACAATCTGCATTCCATCTGGGGTTCAATACACACCTGGTTATGTTTTAAAATACTGTTTAAAATAAAAGTCTTCCTTTGTGGTATACAGTTCTAGGTTTTGACAAATGCATAATCGTATTTACCATCACAGTACCATACAGTTACCTCACTCCCCAAATTCATTGATTCTATCCCTTTGTAGTCAAATCTTCTCTTCACACAATTGGCAACCACTGATCTGGTTTCCATTTCTATAATTTTCTCTTTGCCCAAATATCAGATAAATGAAATCATACAATATATAGTCCTTTGGATCTGGCTTCTTTCATTTAGAAAACTGCATTTAAGATCATGTTGTTATGTGAAACAATAGTTCATTAATTTTTATTGCTAAGCAGTATTGCATTGTATGGGTTTTCCATAGTTCCTTTAGAAATTTAACTGTTGAGAAAAAATCTCAGTTGTTTCCAGTTTTGGTACTTATGAATAAAGCTAATATAAACATCCACAAACATGTATTTGTGCAAATACAGTTTTCACTTCATTAATATAATTACATAGGAGTGAGATTGTTGGGTCTTGTAAATGGTAAATGTATGTTTAACTTTATAAAAAATTGCCAACCTATTTTCCTTGTTTCTGTACCAACAATATGTGTGAGAGTTCTATTTGTTCTGCATCCTTGTCAGCACTTGATAATGTAAAATTTCTAATTTTAGCCTTTTCAATGAGTGAAGTAAAATCTCACTGTGGCTTTAATTGCATTTTACTAATGACTAATGGTTGAACATCTTTTCATATGCTTTTTGCATTTATAGATCTCCTTTGGTGAAATGTCAAAAAGCAAACCAAAACAAAACCACACTTTTCTAAATTTGGGCTACCCAATAGGAAACTGAAAACAAGAAGGTAAATAAATATGAGTGTTTTTTTGTTTGTTTTACTTTTTATTTATTTTTTTGAATTAAGGTATCATTGATATACAATCTTATGAAGGTTTCATATGAACAACGTTGTGGTTTAAACATTCACCCGTATTATCAAGTCCCCCCCACCCCATTTCAGTCACTGTCAGCCTATAAGATGGTATACAGTCATTCCTTGTCTTCTCCGTTCTATACTGCCTTCCCCGTGACCTACTTATATAGTGATTGCAAATTATAGTGCCCATAAGAGTGGTTTTAAAACAATTTAAAAAATAGGAAAAAACCTCTATTATTTTATGTATTGTATTTCCAGCACTGTTCATTTCTTTGTGGATATCCAAGCTTCTACCTGATATTCTATTCATTCTGTTTGAGGAACGTCATTTAACATTTAATGTAGAGCAGGTCTACTGGCAATAAAGTCTCACATTCCTTTTTTGAGTCAGTATTTTTTCTTCATTTTTGAACTATTTTTTGCTTGGCATAGAATTCTATTCCAACAGCCCTCTTCTACAATTGCTTTGGGCTGTATTTTTTTTATTAAATCTGATCCCATCTGCCTTCTGTCTTTTAGACTGCCTTATAATTTCTGGTTCACTGAGGACATTCTTTCCTGTCTCCCAATACCTTATATAGATGATTTTCGGTCATTTTGGAAGTTTGAGATGGGAGCGGGAGATTAGAATTTGTACTATATATAGTGTCATAATATAGTCTCATTACCAATCATTGGAGCTGGAATCTCAACATATTATTCTAAATTCTCTCTCCTTAGGGAGACTGGTTATCTAAATTACCTTAGGCAAACGTTGAACCTGAAACTAATTATCCTCTAGATCTAACTACTAGCTCCCAGGAAATACAGAAAATGTAAGAACACATTAAATATAACCATGCATAATCAATTAGCTAAATTCAATGTATGAGGAATTATGTTGGGAAAATGACTCAGTTTCTTTAACAAATAAATGCCATCAGGAAGAAAATGTGTATGAGCAAAAAGTTAGAGGCCAAAAGAGATTAGGGTAACGTTTCAATCACATGCAACACAGAGCCTTTTGGATCCTAATTTGAATGAAAATAATTTTAAAAAATTTTGAAACAACCAGAGAAATTTTAAATAAATATGCATTTATAAGCTGATATTAAGCAGTTATTAATTTCATGTGATGTGATAATGGCATTTTAGTTATGTTTTTGAAAATCCTTATCTGCTTGAGCAGGGACGAGCAAACTACAGCCCATCATTTCTGTTTACAAATTAACTTTTATTGGAACATAGCCTGTGCATTTCCTTACATACTGTCTGCAGCAGCTTCTCTGTTACAACAGCAGAGATGAACAACTGCAATTGAGACAGTCTGCCTGCTAAGCCTAAAATATTTACTATTTGACCCTTTCAGAAAAGCTTCATCAATCCTATGTTAAAAAGACATATTAAGAGATATAATATTTGGAATATTTTTTTAAATATAATCTGGCAAAACAAAGTCTGTGGAAGATAGACAAAACAAGGTTAAGAAAATGTTGAAAATTCTTAAAACTGATGATGACTATATGGGGTTTCATTAACTATTCCCTCTACTTTTGTATACACGAGAAAAATTCCACAATTTATTAAAAATAAATTCTTATGTATGCTTAATACACATGGAAGTCCCAGGTTTAAAATGTTCAGTTCTGATTAATAAAAACAAATAGAAAGAGAGAAGAAAAGTTGGAGGTAGAGGTTATTTGTTGAGAACCTACTATGTGACTGACACTGACAAAATTCATTTAAGAAATCTTCATAACAACTCCTTGAGGTAGATAGTGTGATTCACAATTTACTGATGAAACATCAGGGGTTTAGAGACATTAATTACGGTGAGAAAAGAGAGGTGCAGGAATTTGACCTTTCGCTGGGTCCCATCACTGCTATCACATATGCACATTGCTAAGTGGAAAAGCTGAGGTCACACATCTGCTAAACGGTCACGAAGTGTTTCACAACCATGTCGATTCTGTGATAGAACACAAACACTGGCGCCTCCAACTGGGAAGCTGTTCCATCAATGGCTTATTAGTGTAAAGACAATTTTGAGTTTTTCCAGTCCATCTTGGAGTTGCTAAATTTGCCTGCTGTCAAGAATGCTGCTTGGGACCAAACTCACGTACCTCTTTACAGTTCTCTCTTCTATAAGATTCAAAGCTCAGCAGAGACCTTATTTCTGTACCTCCAGCACCAAGCCCAGTACCTGAAGTAAGAGGTGCTCAACACATGTTCACTGAATGACTAAGAACTTTCATGTCACAACCTGATCCCCATGCTGAAAGTGCCCTGGTGCTGGGCACTCTGGCACAGGCAGATTGTGAACCTCCAGATTCCAAGTAAGGACTCTGGGTACATTTTAAGTGCTCAACCCAACAATTCAGGGGATAATTTACATTATGACGTTGTGATTTTCTGTTTTTCCAGGTGATGGAGAAGACACGTTTGGTAATCTCTGGAGTGGTTTTGGTGGCAGAGGCCCACGGGGGGAGGAATGTGATTGAAGCAGTTGTTTTCATTCGGAAGGGTAGTGCCAGTGGGTGGCATGCTTGTTCCTGCCTGTGCTGACTTTGGTCTACCAACACCAGTTGACTGTTGTCATTTCCCCTGAGATTTCAAGCAAAGGAGTCGTGCTGGAGTGCCACAGGAGGGGCCACAGAAGAACTACGGGGCAGTGGGCAGGGATATTTACAGAGTCTGAAGTACTGTGTCTTCAGAAGTAAACGGGATTTGACTTTATTCCAGACCCCTGTCAGCTGCTGGCCTTGCCTCCCACCGTAGAAGACTAGACACAAACCCCCTCATGTGCAGCAGGCGATACTGAACATAAAGGCTCTCAGCCCTGAGCAACAATGGAAAATAAAAAAGCTTTTCCTTGCTTCAGTGTCGGGGAATTCAATTTTTCAGTGAGGACAAGATGGTGGCTCATGCATTTCAGGAAAATGGATGGACTAGGTGGAAACATACGCAGTTTCAGTCAACTCTGATGTTTATTCCCGTCTAAAATATAGCATCTTTTCTGCAAAAATGATGAGTTAAAAATAGTTTAATGGAGAAAAGGTATTTAAAATATAATTGTGACAATTTAAAAAATCCTCTCATGAACACAGAAGGAAAAAGGATCAGTAAACCAAACCAGAACAAATAAAATGAGAACAAAATCTCCTCAGCTTTGCGACCGTACATTCAGCCCTCTTCTTCCCCAGGTGGACTGGACGCTCCCTGGAGCCACTGTTGAGATCAGGCTCCAGAGTCAAAGGTAACCAGAGCCCTGAGTGTGTGCATCCCTTTTGCAGAAGCAAGTCTGTGTTCCAGGCGAGGCAGCTGAGGCCAAGCAGAATCCCTGTGAGCCTTCTGTCCCTCCGAGGTCTCAGAGGGCTGGAGGCCTTCTGGACACGGGAGGCTGCTGCCACATAGAGCTGTGCTGAATTAGCTTGAGTCCTTGGGCCTCGCTGAGGTTTAAAAATGGGTGCTCTCATTGTCTGTCGTGTTGAGATCCAAGTATTCCAGGGTACCTTTTTTGTAGCTGGCTACCCGTGTGGGTCTTCGGCTTCTTATCCCAGCCGCCTGCCTTTTCTGCAGAGAGCTGGCAATCATGTCTGAAAATTCAGCTTGCAAGCGCTGTTGGTTCTCCCTGGAAAGAGAGCAGGGAGGGAAAGTGGAATGTCTCAGCAGTTCGTACGGAATATTTCTGGGCTCCAGAACAATCAGGTCAGCTTACCAAATAGTTATTGAATGCTTATTCTGTGCTAAATACAGGAAGTCCAGGGAATACAAAATGAGCGTGGACTTTTGGAGAACATGCAACTATCCTCATCCCTGCTCTGTGCAGTTGTAGAAAAAGTAGAATATATTTCAAGCAGAAAATTACATTCCAATCTCAAAGTGAAACAATATGCTGCTAGGATTTGGAGGCATGGCTCGGTTTACATATGCCACTGCAGGGATGGGTAAAGAAGCCAGGATGGTCCTAGGCTCCTGCAGCCCAGCCCTGAAAACTTGTTGATCACCCACATCCTTAGGAGCGTGGACCTTGTCTGAGGAGGGCTCGGAATGGATGAAGTGTTTCAAGGGTTTGGATGGACCTGGGACATCCTTCTAAGGGGCAGATGCCCTGTGCCCCAGGGAAGATGTGGGTTGTTTTGGCACCTCTATAGGCTTGCTGTCTGTCGGGGTGCACCACCTAGGGGTCTGCAGGACAGGGTTTCTCTACCATAGCAAAACCACAGCCACAGCCACACAACTGACTGCAACTGGATGACCATTTGGGTCACTTTTAGGGGAACTGAAACCTGTTAGTTAGACCTGAAACCTTGTCTTCCTCTTCTCAGGGAGAACAGAAACACCATGTGAAGCCCCAGAATCACAGTCCCAGGGCTGGAGGAGGTCCTGTTTTCATGTGGTGGCCCCATACAGGGCAGTGGGCTGGGTGGACCTGCAGAGTGCCTCTGCCTCCAGCACACTCTACTCTCGTTGGAACCAGGCATGGAGGAGGAGAACATGCAACTATCCTGTTCTCCTGAGCATGTCTAGAACACCTGGTTTCTTGCAGCCAGAGGATGAAGGTGTCTAAACTCCTCATGGGGGGTCATCCCTGGCCTAGTACTCAATAGACCATTGCCACTGGCAAAGCACTGTCAAGAAGTAAATTGGCTGCATGCTGCACAGCTTACACAGCCCAGACCTCCAGTGCCCTGAGCTTCCCCACCACACCCTGCAGCTTACACAGTAGGAGGGGTCGGCAGGTTGTACTCCTGGTCCTTCACCCCCGTCAGCCAGTAGGTGGTCTCAGTTCCTCTTCCCTAGGGAGACAAGAAAGGTATGCACCACAGAGGCCAATGAGACACTTCAGTTCTCGCCCACTGTTCTGTGATTATCTCCCAGAGACATTTTACCTCTGTTTCTATCAGCAACTATATTTCAGTTTTAGTAACTATATTTCAGTTTCAGTACAGCACACATTCCTGATACAATTTGCATTATCTTTAGACAGATCTTTATTTCCAAGTACCTTTTAAAAAATAAGTCTCTTGTTCACCAGATTTTTTTTTCAAAGTAGATTTTTTTTCCCTAGACATTTCAAAATATCACTCTAGCCCTGTCACAAGAACTCTAAATTAAAAAGGAAGAAAACTCATCTACAATCCTGCTATGCCAACAAACCCAACTGGTTTTCATCAACCACATTTTCTTGTAGCCCTGTTTGCCACAAAAACTTGCCACAAAACTTTTGCCACAGTAATGGCATAATTAATAAACACAGGTGCATCATAATAAACATACATTAAGTGACATTTGCTAGGCCCATCTGGAGACTATGAAATGAATGGAAACTGACTGGAAATGCTGTTTTTGCTAAAGCTTGTATTTGAAAAGAAGATTGGATGGTTACATAGTTACAAAAACACTCATTTTTTAAAATACGTGCTGGCTGTGTTTGGACTGCAATAATCCATAAACCACTTCTATTTTGGGGGGATGCTCTGTGCAGAAGATGTATTTATGGAGGACTCAAAAAGCAAGAGTGCTGTTAGGACATGTCTATATAAAAGGAGGTTTTTCCAAGTTGCAATCACAGTGTACAGGCCAGAAACACCATGGCTACTGGAGACAGATAATCCCACAGATGACAGCTGACTTCTGACCAGTTGTGAAAAGATTGCAGTGACCTCCAACAAGCAGGCTGAGTGCCAATTAGAAATGTTTGGTGGCTCGGGGGGGGGCAGCTGCCCCAAATGTGAGGCACCGCTTGGGAAGTCTAGAGTGGCTGCCCTCAAATTTGAGTGTGCATTGCAGTTAGAATACTTGTTGAAAATATAGATTCTTGTTCTGCGCCCACGGGGAGTCTTCCTCAGCAGGCCTGGAGGAGAGTTCAGGCAACTACATTTTAACAAGCACCCAGATGACGCTGAGTCAGAAGTCTGGGGTCAGACCTTGCGATTCCCTGGTCCAGAGGTTCACATGGGAGAGGAACCAGCAAGAGAGGTGACCTTAGAGAATGCAGCATCTTGCAGAAAGAGCATAAAGTATGTGAGGAGATGGGGGCTCTGACTTTTGAAAGAAATCCTGCATCAGACCGCAGCATTCAGGTTTGGAGGAGGAATCGGGGACAAAATTTGGATACGTATGGAAGAAATGGTGGCAGCATTTTGTAACATATTGGTCAGAGTTCAAAACACCCCAAGGGCTCTTTGCTGTAAAGTTGTAAGTCACACTCTTTAGTGGTGGCTTCTCTGAGGGGCTGGGGGGTGGTCCTTGGGCGGTTCTTCATCTTCGTGCTGCTCACTGTTATTGCCCAGAATGACCAGTCTCAAAGGAGGTGCCCAAAGGTGTCAGTGGGGGCTTTCTGGCCACTCTCTCTGTGGGTCTCCTTACCTTTAAGTACGTTTCTCCTCTCACTTCATACAGGAACTGGCACTCAGTTCTCTTTAGGATGGCTATTGTGGAGCCACTCACGTGAATTCTCAAAGCTAGAAATGCAAGATAGATAAATGAAAATCTCTCCCATTTTTAGATCTGTTATACGGCGTCTTTCCCCTTCATTCAGGACATTTCTGACAGGTGTTCTCAATGGTTTAGATATTTTAGTCAGAGAACACTTGAAAATATAATCCAAGAGACAAGAGATAATATCACACATGGGGAAAAAGAGGGTCTGGCACTATTTTTCAGGGACTGGAGTGAAGGGGCTCCCTGGGTTGGGCTCCATGGGTCCTCATTCCAGCTCTTTTCAGCCCCTGGGCCTGGTTTTGGATTAGGCTTGTGGTGCTGAGGTCGAGAGCTGGGATTTGGTTTTGGGTCCCTGTGTAAAAGTTCCGTGAAGTAGCATAAGTCTTGGCAGCAAAGTGGAGCTTCAGAGAGAGAGAGTTATAAGTTCATGATTTTCACAAATTGTACTCTTCAGGTACACTTATCCTTTTGACAAATAGTTGGTGAAGGCATTCCCATTCATAGGGCCATGCTATAAACCACCTTTTCCACTGTGGATGCCACAAACAATAATGATAGTAAGAATAATGGCACCCCCGTATTGTGTGTCCACCATGTGCCAGAACATTGCTAAATGACTAACTCACATCAACTCCTTCCAGAAACCTGGCCAGCAAGGCTGATATCCCTTCCGCAGTTTATATCTTCAATGTCCTGATGCCTACAAAGATGAGTTAACCTCCCTCCACCTTATACAGACAATGAGTAGGATAGCTCTGATTTTAACCCAAGTCTGTCTGTCCC
Organism: Manis pentadactyla; assembly: GCF_030020395.1. Taxonomy (NCBI): domain Eukaryota; kingdom Metazoa; phylum Chordata; class Mammalia; order Pholidota; family Manidae; genus Manis; species Manis pentadactyla. The sequence continues at coordinate 71,971,485 of NC_080032.1, forward strand.
CAGCCTTATTCTTTCCTTTACTAATGATTTTCCTGTACAAACCATATCAGGTAGTCAGTAAATTGCCAAAATGTCATCCGGCCACCTGTGCTACTATAAGTCCCCACCGACATCTACCAATTCTTTTTTTCTCTTGTATGTATTTCTTTCACTATCACTGTCACCAATATTTATTGAGCATCTACCACTTGTATCAGCCAGTGTTCTACCTTGTTAGGCAAATGCAGTATTGGCTTTTACAGATAATATGTACTTCTGTTTTTCTTTCCTAAAACCAATTCCCAGGAAAACCAAATAAAAGAGGAATAGGAAAGTGAACCAGGATGTACTCCATACTTAGCCCACTGACTTTTTTTTTTTAATGTACATGGATCTATGCTAAATTTCATGACTATTTTGGGCAGGTCATACCTGAATTGCAAATGAACCAAAATTAAGAGAAACAGTCTAAAAATGAGCCAAACAAGAAGAATACAATAATTATCAGAACCCAGCAACAACAAAAGCAAATTCCGCATGGACTGGCTTGGCGCACGCTCACTTCAGTCAGTGTGAATGGTCATGCTTCATCTCCTGGGCCCCTTGAATCTCCTTATTGTGCATTTTATCCTACAGTTCCCCTCTGCTGGAGTACAGAATCTCTGGCCTCTAAGAAAAACAATCTCCCTTCTTACGGAGGCCAGTGGATTCCATCCTTGAGGCTGTGTTGACAGTATCTCCAAACAGGCAGTATCGAGGCATCTTGATCCCCACAACTCCAGCAGCACAGGGACCTGAAATGGACAGGAAGGAGGAAGTGGAGACAATGGAATCACAGAGTGCAGTTAAGTGGGGCAAGTCTGTTCTCAGGATCACAATCCTGAATACTTCATTTTATGGAGACATGGCTGAGGGTGTGAAAAGTGAGCTGTGACTTTTGCTTTAAATGGATGTTTTCAACAAGGGAAGCAGTTATTCAACATATGATTTCAGAGGCATTTTGCTCTAGCACAGAAAATACATTTGCATGAAATAAGAAGGCATCTAGAGATCCAAGCTGCAAAGGTGGGGAATTCTTCTTAATATTTTAAATAGAAGGCTTTCAGGAAGAATGGAGACTCTCCCACCGCTTACTTACTGGACCAAACCGCACAGCCTGAGCTCTGAACCACCGGAGGGCATAGTACACTCAAAGTCTCAATGGCCCAAGTATGTTTTATTTCATTTTTATTTTAGTCAGAGTAGCATTTCTGGGATTGGTGGCATGGTGATGGAAGACCCAGAAGATAAGGACTCGGCATAATCTTCCCTAAACATTTCATGTGCCATGTGAATGCAGTGGGATGGGGTAGCCTCTGAAACAAGGACGTTCTAGCAAAAGAACAAAAGCCAAAGCAAGACTGAGCATGGCAGCACAGCAGGTAGGGAAGAAGGGTTGTGCAGATCAAGTATCTGTGCTGAGGGACTGGACGCTAGAAGTAAAGATTTTAGAAGTTAAAGATTGACTCAGAAACTGCAAAAACCAGGATTTGGATAGAGGAAGCTATTGAGTTTCCAGTTAGCTTATTGGGTTTTGATCTACATTAGTTTCTTTATAGATATATCCTCCAAATACTCTGTGTTTATGAACATTGAAAGAAAACCCCAAACATAGGATCTTCCCAAGTGTTGAGAGCTTCCCTGTTAGGTTTGATGCAAAACAGTACAAAACAAACAAACAGAAAACCAAACAGAAGCAGAAAAAACCTACAGAAGGGAAGGGGCAGTAGAGGCAGCAACGTGGTCAGAGGGCCTCTGATGTGTTCCTTGGGTGCGGCTGGCTAATTCGTGGTGTTTCCTTGCTTCCAAAGTGGAGGGAGTGACGAGGCTGAGAAGGCTTAGCAGTAGAAAAACCCCTGCAAATATTGTGTCTTGTTTTCCACTCTCAGTATTTAGCTGCAACCTTTTAATTTCTTAGGGCTACACCCTCCAGGTCTGTGTACCTAATAGCTGTTCTTATTCCACCCCAATGTGGCAAAGCCTGGGCCCTGGGTCAGCTCACGAGACTAGGTCATGGGGAAGAGAGGTGGGGTCAAGACCCAGAGCTCTGTTCCCCCTGACTTGGTTCCATCAGATTGCTGCTGCCCTTCCTCCAGGCCTGGAAAGTTGCAACAGAGCAAGAGGAGACAGTGTGCTACTGCTGGCTAAGGAGATGTCCAAGAAGTTCCCTTATGTGCATATGGGAACATCTATGGTATTTGGCTTCAGGCATGACTGAGAAAGGACATAGCTATGCTTCTGGCTGTCAGAAATGTGGCAGGAGCTTTTTAACTTCTATCTACTGTCACTCTGAGAATCTCATGGATTCATTGCTCAATCAAGAAATATTCACTACCAGGCCTTGTGGTAGGCACATGACTTTCACAAATGCAATGTTTGGTCCTTGCCATAAAGCCTGGAGTAATCTCCTGAGTTTTCTGTACTCTGGGTCTTCTGTTAAGCTTGAGGGCCCCAAAAAGAAAAAAAAGAACAATGACTAGAAATTACAGGGAGATGTGATTTAATTCAACACAAGGAAAGACTGTCTAACAATCACAACTGTTCAGTGGAGTGAGTAGCTTTGGAAATAGTGAGTTTTCAGGGAATCCTGGAATTATCCTAAAAGTCGTTATATTACTACTTATCTTGGGTCCTATAAAGATAAATTTATGTACTATAATAAAAGATAAATCTGGATGACTTCTGAGTCCTTCTCCAACTATTTTTCTTTAATAATATTTGCAAGATATATTCTCAAATCTCTATGCTCAAGGCTGTGTAATTTTCATGGTATCTGAAGTGATCTGTGTACTTTCTATTCTATTGAGGACTGTGGTGGGGGGGTGGGCATTAAAACCTTTTATTATAGGAATTTGACCAGCTATTTTTCCCTCCATAGGTAATATAATCCATTTAAGACACTGCAATATTTTAGTAGGAAAAAATGCATACTTCTTGAGGGTGGGGTAGAGGGAAGGAATGGGGAGGACAGAAATGAAATAATAAATATGGTGACTTAACTAGGAAGACGGGAGCTTGTTATTTTAGTTCATGGTTGGTGTTTATCATTCCAGGGGTCAAAGGTGCTACTTCCTAGAACTGTCTAGGGACTGTGTCTGATTATAACAGAATATATAATAGGACCTCATATGTGGCAGACAAAGTCCAGAGTAAACCTCATGTTAAAATTGATCACATCTGAAAACCCTTGATCCCTTCTGATTTAGTTGATGCCCAGGGGTACACATGGTTACCATTTGCTCCAATGTTCAATTCCATACCAGAGTGAACTCCAATCCGAATCCATATTGGGAGGCCAGGAAGATGCTCCAGCTCGAAGGTCCCCATGAAGCTGAGGATATCCAAGGCCATCTTGGCAATGTCTATTGCATGCCGATTGCCGTTTCTCTTGGGCAAACCACTAGCTACCATGTAGGCATCACCAATGGTTTCTACCTGTGGGAACAGTTTCTCATCAGTGACTCTGCCTCTTCAAAAGGCACAAGAAATTAAACAGAAAAAGTTAATCACATGTGAAATACAAAAGGTTTTGAGAACTCAGTATAAGTCTAGCCCTGTACACTTTTATGGGACCAGTTCAAGACCAGTTCTATGACAACTTCGTCAGTGTCTTTATAGTTAGTTAAATGGATGATAAAACAGCTATAAAGAATTTTATCCATATGAAAGGACTTCATGATAATATAAATTATCCAGATATGGCAACAACTCTACAAATATTTAGATAATGTGAGTGATTCAACATAATTTTAGGAACACCTTTAAATAGCAGAAGTCATCTTCAGCACTTAATGACTCTTCACACAATATTTGACAGAAATAATTGTGGGTTTCTCCAAGATGTAATACACATTCTTGTAGTCTGGTGATTCCAAACACTTTTCTTGTAATCAGTAAATTTATATTAACAGTATCCTATAAACATTAGTGTTTGACAATTTTATTTTCAAAATCATATGCATTGTTTACATTTTGGTTAGTTAATTTCTTTGTGCTGACTATCTCTAAAATGCATAATCATTTTCTATCCAAAGAGAACTGTTGTTGATAGGGCTTTCTGACCTATATGGAGTAAGGAATGGGCCAAGACAAACCCTAAAAGGAAAATGCTTTCTGTGGATAATAACCATTATGACAGACTGTTACATGAGTGACCTCTAAACTTTATTTAAAGAGACAGTGTTACAGGCATATTGTTCCTCTTAGTAATCTTCACAATAACCCATTGGGTTAGGTATTATTATCATCCTATTTTACAGATAGGTAAACAGAAACTTGATGGAGTTAAATATATTTTAAGAGGACACACAATTAGATAGGGGCAAACTGGGATTTGAACAGAGGGCACTAATTCAGAAATTACTTCTTCCCCATGCTCTGCTGCTTTTCCGACATGAAAATGGGGAACTCAGTTCTCCTTTGCTCTTCTGACTCAGGCATAGTTAGCCCAGAACTGGTCAGCGCTCTAGGTAGGTAACAGATCCAGTTATGAACTTGTAGACTGTTCTCCCTGAGATCTGCTTGAATCATGCTTGCTATTTTGACAACAAGAGATTCCTATTCTACTTATTATAACTCTGGTGTCTTCTCTGCTTCATTTGCAATCGGCCTATTCATGGCCCATTTTTGGAAGATGATTTGAAAGTCTGCCATGTCCTCCGAATTTAGTGCCCCAAATCCATTCCTACAGAGAGCTTGATGCCATTTCATACTCCTTCGGAAAGTCACACAGTGTTTTAACTGCTGAACCTTCTTATTGTCCCACTTCCCTTCACTTTTAGCTTCGAGTCAACCATGAATCCATTAAATCTTAAATTCTAGAGGACAAGGCCTGAGTAAATAACAGGAACAAGTGATTCCACTTCTGCTGACCTGGGGCCATACGATCGTTTCAACCTGCGAGGTGAAGTGGTTACCTTGTACACGTCATGGTGATCAAGAATGTGGTCAAAGCTCTTGTAGATGTCATTGAGCATGTCCACCACTTCCATGGGGGTGCTGTATTTGCAGAGAGTGGTGAAACCTACAATGTCACTGAAGTAGATTGTTACTTCCTCATAGAGTTCAGGCTCCACGATGCCTTTCTCCTTCAGAGACTTTACCACTAGCCTAGATGAGGAAGGAAAACAAAATGCCTTTAACTTCAGTTAACTTTTTCATCTCTTACATAAATCTTTGAGAACTTTTTCATCTCTTACATAAATCTTTGAGACAGTAGAAATTCTAGAACTAGGGATTTCCAGTGAATTGCGTTGCTAGGAAGCAAAGATAGGTTGCATATACTATATATATGAACATACTGCATATTTACACATATAATGCATTATTTAACTCAGATGAATATAAGCAGGTTTAGCATCAACTGAGTACTTGATTATTAACCCTAATACACATGTCATATAACTCTAATACCAACACATACACACTTGCCCACTTTTTTCCACATCCCCAGTAGTTTCTCCTAGATACAGCTCTATATCCAGAAACTGGGAGCGGCAGTGTGCCATTAAGAGCTTGAATCACTACAGCTGTCAGATCTGACTTCCTCACCAGATCCAGTGGTTTTACATCCTAGGCCTGTTTAACACGGTATTGTGTGATATCACTATGAAGGAACAATGAACTAAAAAATTAATTTTGATATATTCTGAGCCAGAATTATATGATATATTTTGAACCAGATATGGGTCCTTTAAAAAGCAAAGTCAATCACTATGCAAATACATGAAAATTATGTTAAAACTGCAAAAGTCAAATAGACTGAATTTAGGATATCTTTGTTGCAGAGCTATAAGGAGCGGTGTATCAGAATTAAGATAGGAGAACCATGAGAGGGGGCTCTAAGCCTCCTTATGTACCACGGCGCCTTTTCATTGAGAAAATGGGGTGATGGCTGCCAAGAGCCAGATGCTCCCTGTCTGGCCTGGGGTCACTCTGTAAAGGACCTGAGTATGGAACCCCCAGAATCAGGTCCTGGAAGCTGGGAGGCACCGTGGAGGTCCCTGAGAATAAATCCCTCATATTTACAGATGAGAACACTGAGGAGTAAAGAGAATGTGTGACTTTCACTAGGCCCCACAGCTACTAAGGGCAGAGTTACTAGAACTTGGTAACATCCTGCCCTGTGGTCCTGTCAGTGCACCGCACCTCCTCCTCAACCCAGGCCTTGCGTATTCGGGGAGCTGGGAAGAGCTGGAGGTATTCTGAGTCCGTCGAAGGAAGAATGTCTGGCACCCTTCCAGAAAACAGCTAATCAACCACAAGGATATTTGTGCAGTGCAATACTCTCTTCAAGGGAAGTCTTTTCAATTGGCTTGGTGACAAAGCTCGGGACCTGTGAAAACCCCCCTTCGGTGTGGTGGGTTGGGTGCTCAGGGCTCCTTCTGGAGTGGTTGTTCTCGACATGCCCAGTATAAGAGCGCAGATTGTTTTGGAGGCTAAAAAGATGTAATGATACAATTGGATATTTCGCCATCACTGCCCTTCATTTTACTGCTTACTCCTGAAAAATTGTACTAGCTTGGAAAATAGTGCATTATCCAGAGAGGGAAGCTGATGTTGGTAGGCAAATGAAGGGCTGTGACTTAGCACTATGAGCTTCTATAACATGCTGGGGCTGACACAGATCAGTGAATGTGGTAGATTCAGATTAGATGTGTGGTATAGAAGGGCTTCCCACAGAAGAAAGGACTTCTTTTTTAATCTGTTTAAGGAAGTGCTTAAGCAGTATCTGGTTCTTACATGTGGTCTTAAGTTTATTTACAGTTTTGCTCTATATTTTTCTTGGATTCTTCTAGTTATTTATCATGAATGTTTGTTTTCTTTCGCAAATGTATATCCTGTTTACATAAATCATCAAAGTGAGTTGCCCGGGAGACATGGTGTATTGCAGCTATTGAAGAGATGGGTGCTGTGGCCTTCGGCAGTCCAGTGAAACATTTACCACCCAGGGGTCAAAGTAGCACATTAAACCAAGGGTAAGAAGAAATCTGAGGTGATGAGCCACAATCGTTTCAAATCATTTGAGTGACATTACTGATTAAAACCACTGATGATGACATGCTGGGAAGGCAGCCAGATAATCAAGATGTTGTTTTTGTCACAATTCAGCATTACACGCCAGGCATGGAATTATGTATCGTGTAACTAGCATTTATGGGGCTCTGACAGAAGCTGCCTTCTCTGAAGTGAAGATTAAAGGTTCCAGCCTATTCCCAGGTGCCACTCCCAGGCTGTTCCCAGGCATGCTGAGGGCACTGGGCTTCTGCAGGAGGCTCTCTTCAGCCCCGAATGACTGCACAGAGCCTGTGGGTAACTCTTACCTCTTCACTGAGGCTTGCAGAAGAGAAACTATTTTTTTTATTTAGACATCAGCTCACAGGATCTCAAAATCATTCCTTTACTAAAGTAGAGCTGATATTCTAAATGAAGCATGGGTTCAAAATAGACTAATAACTAAAAGAAGTTATATATAAAAGAAGTCACAGCCTCTGTATAATAACAACGACAGACGTTTCAGACACTATGCGAATGCCTTATACCTTGCGCATATTTTGGGGGTTCTCAGAGTCAGTGTGTGAGGTGGATGGAGGCTTGGAGCATATAGGGAACTTGCCCAAGTTCCTGTATCAGCAGTAGGTGGTGGAACCATGACTGAAGCCAGGCCCAGCTGACCTTGGTTTCCATGACTTCACCCAGTGCTAGGCTGCCTCGCTTATCTTTAACCTAATAGGACAGTTTATTATACTCTTACGAGAAGAGGACATTACTGCTCACTTGTGACAGTCGTGGAATCCTTGACCTAAGCCTATGTCCTAGCTTTTCACATTTCTTGCTTATCTTAACATTCCTTAGTTATTATCTAAGTAGCAACTCATGCAACTTTAATCTGGGGGTTTCAGCTTTACTTTTCTTCTCTTATTATGGCTGTGATATTGTTTTGCAAAATAGAGGTTAGCACACGAGACATCTGATGCTGGGCCTCCACCTCCCCCATTAGAATGGCTTCTACTTCTTCTAATTTGGCTGCTATTTTGAGATGGAAAGAAAAAAGCAAAGAAACGGATACTCAGTGCCTGACCATGCCTTACAGCTCATAGATTCCAGAGGAAAACTTTCATCTCCGTTTGGAGATGGAGGACAGATAGACATACAGTGACTTGCCTAAGGTCCCAGATGCAGTAAAAGTGGCAAAGAGATTTTATAACTTAGGCTGTTCTAACTGCACAGTCCACGCTCTTTCTGCGGCACCATGTGGACACTTGACGTTCAGAGTACAAACCAGAACAAGGCTTAGCAAGTTGGTACATGTATATTTAAACTCAATAATCTGTGAAAGAATATGCCAAATGGAACAATCCTATACAGATACAAAGAAAAACAATGTTTAGACAACAATGCTGACGATTCCAGCTTTAAGGCATGAAGCATGGCTGTGGAATCACTGGAAATCACATCAGCAAGAGGACTTGCCTTACCTGGGCAGCAACATAAAATTGAGCCTGTCTGCTCTGTCCCTCTCTGCCTTGTACAGCTGCGTCCTTTCCTCCACCAGATGTTCCAGGTTTCGAGAATACAGCTGTAGGCGTCGGATCAACGTATCCATATAACTTTCATTTTTTTGGTCATGAAATAGGCTGTAGGTAGTAACAGATAAAGAGTTCTTATACATTATTTTAGAAAGTGAACGTCCATTGAACAATGGGCAAATATGATGGACAGTTACTTTAACAAAGAAAAAATAAAAGTGGCCAACAAGCATAACAAAAAAATTTAACCCCAGGAGAAAATCAAAGAAACAAAGGTGAGATTTTCAAAAAAAGAACAAATGTCACAACAATGGTCATCAGCTTAGGTAAGGAGGAAAAACATAGTCCCACCTACCCGGAGGGCAATCTGGCAAAATGTGTCCTAAACTAAGAATTCACATGCTGATCAGTCCATCAACTCTGCATTTAAGAAGTGCCCAGGGGCACAGCCATGCATGTGCTGAGAGCTAACTACTAAGAAAGTCACAGCATTCTTTACCATAGCAAACACTTAAAAATAACCTAAATGTGTAACACGAAGTGATTAAAATATGATAATAAAATATGAATGCATCATTAAATATGAATTTGAATTGTTAAATACACAGAAACATGCCAGCTCTACATTGTTAAGTGAAAAACTTTATAAAACAGAAAACATTACAATCTCATTTTTAATTTTCAAAAAGCACTGGTTGTCTATTGACAAATAGGTGATGTTTTCACTGTGTTTGCTTGTGCATATTTTCTAAAATTCTAGTGATAATTTGCAATAAAGGGAAAATCTTTTTCTAGATGATCTAGAGGTGATCAATTCAAGGGCAAGAGGAGGAACACGAAAAGCATAGCTGAGCTGTATATCATCTTCTTGGAAGAGAGAGCCAGGTTTCTAAAGCAAAAAAAACCTAACTGGATTATTTTGTGAGACCAAGGAGAGTTAGATGTCAGTTTTCTGTGACACTGGTGAGTGTGAGAAGCCTTGGTGCACAGTGTGCTCAGGAGGCACACTGAGCTCCTGTGCAGTTCTGAGCAATGGAGATAATGTTCCTAACGTATATGGCCCAATTGAAGGGGCTGCATAAACCGTACCATTTCATTATTATAACAATTACAAGTTACCACTTCTGCACTTAAGGAGAGGACCCACATTACCATCCCCCAGGGTGGGGATGGAGGTGTGTTAAAAATTCAACACATTTCTGAGTCCTGTGCCAGACCTATGTAACTGGAAACTTCTAGGCTTGGGGTTAAGAAACAGAATGTTTGAGCAAGTTCCCACGGTATTCTTGGGACCAGTAGTGGAGAGTCTAGTAGTGTAGAAAGGGTGAGGTTGTAGATGTAGGGTATGAAGATGCATTATCCCACTTCATGATGAATTGATTCAATTAAAACAGTTTTCTCAAACTTGGCTGCATATTTTAATCACCTGAGGAGCTATTAAACCTCCTGATGCCAACCTGTACCCCAGATCAATTACCTCAGCCTGTCTAGGGAGGGATACAGTCATCAGTCTTTTTAAAATCTCCCCCAGTGATCTCCCTGTGTAGCCAAGTTTGAGAACCACCACACTGCAGAACCACATACTACATATTATTAGTACATAAATATCAGGGGCCCAGTGTACCTTCAAGAGTTTGTTTCCTCTGTCACACGTACAAGCTCACCTGCTCTTTGTAACAGGCATGAAAAATGGGCAAGAATGAAATTGTTTATTATTTTCTGCTCCTTCCCCACAAATGACAGTTTAGATCTACTAATCAATGGCCACACTTCCATTAACTTCACTGCAACTCATCTCTTCCCTGGGCTCTTAGCCTCATTATGTATCTGAATCTTTGACTTCAGGAGAACTTCAGAAAGTTAGAGTTGGAAGGAATTATAGAAATTATCCTGTTCTATCCAATTTTACAAGAAAACTGACACCCAGGTCAGGTGAGGATTCTGCCCCAGTGTCCCACAGCAAGCTATTATTAGATCTGAGTTTGGAAACTGGATCTCCTAACTCTTACTCCAGTGTTATTTTTCTCCCTCTGTGCTGTATCTGACTGAAAACATGGGAAATCTAGAATTCAATCTTACTAGATAATTGTGTTCTAGGTGCTTTATTTTGTGTGTGTGTGTGCATTTTGACCTTGAATTATAATGATTCATGGTACAAATATTAAGTACCTAGGGCCAAAGTTGCTGGTTTTAAGATTTTAGAATTTTAAGAAACTTGTTGATCTAAAGGATTATCCAAGAGCTTTCCAGATTCCCAGGATCCATCCCAGACTTCTAAATCCTAATTACTTACAGAAGGGTGAGGAAACTATATTTTAAGAAGACGTATTTACAATTAACCAGAATTTATTTTTTAATTGGACAAGTTTTGTCCTTGAGTATTTGACTTTTCACATGATTATTTCCCTGCGCAAATGGTCTGTTGGTCTCTGTATCATTTTAGATTTTTTGAGTCAGGTGTTGCAGGCTGGGATTTTCACTAGGATAGAAATTCTCATTCTTAAGTTCCACAGAATGTGAACTATTATAAGGAAAATCTGAAATTAGTGAGGAAAAGCAAAAAGTTCAGTCATACCCAAATATCTTGGCCAGTGTACTCTCGATTTTCTTGAAATCTGGTCTCTTTTCAGGATCTTCCTCCCAACAGTTTTTTACAAGCAGGTAGACCTGGAAGAGAGAAGGGTGGACCAGCCCAGGGGCAATACTCTTCCCTGATGGGAGTAATTGAGGCTGAAAGTTCTAAAACCATCTCAGGTCTGTAAAAGAGGGTGAGACGCTCTCTCAGGCATGGCCTTCTGCACTACCTTGTCTCGCCCTTCCCTTGAGCCCTAAATTAATGAGAAGAGGTGACACACGAGGCTGTATTGATGGGAAAGAAAATGCTGCGCAGAAGTTTGCAGGGTTTATGTTGGGGAGGGGAGTTAATAGCTGCGCTCAGTGGGAAGGAGACAAGTGGCTCTAAATGAGAGGAGAACCAGTGGTTTTCAACCACGGCTGACAGCGGAGTTGCCAGGGTGGCGCTTACAGAATGCCTCATGCTCAAGCCACCCAGGAGATTCCGATGTACAGTAGTAACTCCGTGGTTTCGCTCCTGCAGAGTCAGTTACCCGCGGCCAACCATGATCTGGGGAAGCAGATGAATGGTCCTTCTGACGAATGGTCAGGTCTTAGTAGCCTAACACTAAGTCATGATGCCTACGTACATCATTTCCCTCATTTCAGCTCATCACGCAGGCATTTTATTTTCTCAAATCATCACAAGAAGGATAAATACAGTGCAATAAGATATTTTGAGAGAGACCACATTCACATAACTTTTGCTATAGTATATTGTTATAAATGTTCTATTATATTACTAGTTATTATGTTTAATCTCTACTTCACCTAATTTATAAACTTTTTCATAGGCATGAATGTTAGGAATAAACATAGCTCACACAGGCTTCATTCCTACCCAGTTTCAGGCATCCCCTGGGGGTCTTGGAACGTCTCCCCAGTGGACGTAGGTTCACATTCAGTGAGGTGGACTACTGTACACTTCCCCATTGTTTCTAGAAATTGTTACATATGTTTTTTAATCCACAGGTGGTATTTATAAGATTATATCAGTGTATCACATGGCTACCTTGTTCTTTTAGCTCCTAAAAAGTGAGAATGTGATGTATGCTTAAGCAGCTGGCTCTTCCCTGAGTTAGGGGAGGTGGAAAAGGACGTGGGGAGCATGGTAGGTTGATAATAGCTCCCCAAAATAATGTCTGAGTCCTAAGCCCTGGCACCTGTGACTATTAGCTTGTTTGAAAAGAGGGTCTTTGAAGGTGTGATTAAATTAAGGACTTTGAGATAGGGAGATTGTTCTGGGTTATCTTGGCCTAAATGCAGTCACATATATCCCTATAGAAGAGGGAGGTAGAGGAAGATTAGGCAGAAGAGAATGTGACCTTGAAGGCAGAGATTGGAATGCTGTGGCCACAAGCCAAGGAATGTCAGTAGCCACCACAAGCTTCCGGAAGAAGCAAGGAATGGATTCTGCCCTGCAGCCTCTGGAGGAAGTATGGTCCTGCTGACAACTTACTGCAGGCTTCTGGCCTCCCACAACTGTGAGCAAGTACATCTCTATTGTTTTAATCCACCGAGTTTGTGTAATTTGTTAAAGCAGCCCAAAGAAAGTCATGCAGAGACATGCACTTACTTCCAGCTCTCTTTCCTCTGCTGTTTCCAGGAACAGATCTGGGCGGAAGGGTTTCAGTCCATTGGAATTCTCCACTCGGAAAATCTTCTCTGGTGGAATGAAAATGATTCAGATTATGAGAAAGAACATAGCATAAAGAAGGCTTAGCAGCAGCTTCTCAAAATTGGTTTACCAACCCTGGGTGGGTACCAGTGAGGGTGTTGTAGAGCCTGAGCCAGCACTCAGTAGATGGATGTGGAATGAATGAATGAGCTGCCAGGTAAAGGGGTCTTATACCCACTTAACCCAGAAGGCTATGTTAAGTGAAGGCTATTAACCCTTCAAAACTTATCTTAGATAGACTGCCTTCACTAGGTTTCCCCTGCCCCGCATCCCTTAGTCATTCCCAACCCCAGGCAGTTAAGAGCTGGCCCAGAGTAAGTGCTCAGTAAGTGAGGATCAGATGAATGGAACACATTTCCCTTCTCTTAGTAAGAACTAAAGGAAGTGTGCATGTTGTCCCATTAGAGCAATCTAGTTCTGGTGTTAAACAGATATGTCTCTTGTTGGAATCATAAGGAAAGCAGGAAATTTTGAGGGAAGATTGCTTGACTTACAACAATACTGACAGAAATGACACCTGGCAGGGGTACCTTGTCTTACACTTTTCAGAGCATGCTGATGTTCATACCATCATTTAATCCCTCCAATATCCTTGTGAAATGTGTAATGCAGATGATTTCTGCAGATAAGGGGCTGAGATGCGGTCACAGACACATTATGGTCTCAGTCCATCTGAATGCCGGCTCCTGGAGCAGGCAGATGAAGAGGCCAGAATCTTACCATTCTGGTCCCGGCAGCTCAACGTATAGAAGGTTTCCCTCCGCAGGATGATCTCCTGGGCAATGATCCCGTAACTGTACACATCTCCTTTCTGAGAGATGTTGGCTTGGCGGAGGTGCTCAGGGGCCGTCCAGAGGTCTGTGAATTCAGCATTGAGATGGCAGAGTTGAGGGGGTGAGCAGACCATTGGTCTCCAACCTGCTTTTGTTGAGTCCCTACACTGCACACCTGAATACGAGTGGCCTTGAAATTGTATGTCCCAAGCATTGAGGGAGTTTGTGCTAATGCTAGTGACAGGGCAGAACACATGGTTACCTTTTAAACTGACTATGTAATGCCAGGATTTGGTGAGGTTATAAGGTCTTCCCTGGAACTGCTAGGATCATAGTCCTGAAAACCTTCAAGGCTACTGAAAATATGCCTGGTATATAGGAGTGCTCAGTAACTATTTGTGGAATGAGTACAGCAGATATGAGGGGTTGAGGATTTAATAGCTTATGGGACATATAGTATAAACCTATGAAAATATAAATATAAAAATGTATTTATATATTTTGTACATTTTATACATAAAATATTTTATAAATATAAAATATATTTATGTATCTTATATAAATGTATATGTAATATAATTATATACACATATTTTTTTTATATATGTATATACATGGATATATATTCACTAAAAGAAAATGAAGACAGCACATTTAAACAAAGAGATTGTCACTGTCATTTTCCAAGTGTGACATGCAGGCTTCTGCCCATAGATGTATTTTTATTGTTTCCCACAATGTTCTTTAAAGAATAATGCATACAATTTACTCCCATTTTACTACTGTGCCCTGATGCTTCCCATCTAGTCCACGTCACTCAAGTGAAGTCTTCCGTGTTCTGTGTTTGGCTCCTATAGATGCTTGGGTTCTGGACTCCTATCTCATTTCTTATTTGGTAATAACAGAGCCATACAGTTAATTCTCCTCCAACATCCCATTAAGTTTTCCAGGATCACCTATCTCCCTGTAAAGTTTCTGAGATTTCTGTCTTTAGCACTTCAATGAAAAGTCTACAGATTCATGTCATTAGGTGCAGTATATGACTAATGTGCTCATGACGAGGCCCGTTTTCCCTATGTGGTTTCCCATCTAAATGTTCACTGCCTGTTTGAATTTATGTCCTGTGAATTTCTGTGAGTTTTGATTCATGTACAGTTGATCCTAATGGCTTAGCGTGGTAGGAAAGGTAAAGTAGATCTATATATACCAAAATTTCAGGTAACTGACAGCAAAGACAGGTAGGTATCACTGAGTGATGCTCAGGATAGGATTTGACTTGCAATTCATTTGACTTTGTGTCATGGTGAGTCATCTAATGAAGATTTATTCCACTATGTGATGTACCATGCATGGCATACAGTAAGTCTTTAACACACACTTACTATATTGAGTCCAAGGTCATATTATGCTTAACTGGACTGAAGAAGGAGGGCCAGAATTGTAATTTTTCTCTTACTAGAAGGAAAATGAAGCGACTGCAAAGTAGAGTTAGAAACAGACTTTAGTTTTTGGATCTCAATGGTATTTTGAGGCATATGTGAGCATTAGGTTTCTGAGGTTGTTTAAGCCCAAGTTATAGTAAAGAATGGATAATACTCAACATGAAAAGCCCCTTATACTTTACAAATCATTTTTCTTTGTGTTGCTTTCTTGACCTTCATCACAATCCTGAAAGGGATAAGTTTACAGATAAAAGGTTTTTTCCTTACTATCATTTCTTATCATTATTACTGATAAATGAATGACATCTAGAACTTGGAAATGGGCCTTCTGCCTTGTATTCTATTTTCTTGGGTGAATCTCTTAGCCTCTCTGACCCTCAGTTATTTCTATAAAGGAAGAGGGTTAATCAGATTATTTCCAAGATGTCTTACTAGTCTAACCTTCTGTATTTTGTTACCCTGTTCTGCTTCCACAGTAAGTTCGTCATGATTTCTCACTGATACCAAGAACACACAGATGAAGGAAATCCACAAAGGAGATTTAACCCAAGAAGCACTTGTTGAAAGTGACAAAGGTGAAGGGCTGGGAATGACCTGGCTGTTGTCTCTTGTAGCTTGAAGTGTTTATGTTCTGATCAGTATCACTATTTCCCAGGTACCTAACGTGGCTTGTGAAAGATTTTTTTTTAAGTGGGAAAGTGGTAACATTCCCTTCTTTACAGACCTTTCCTTGGTGGTAATATGGAATTGCAGCCAAAGTCAGTGATCTTCACCACCATTCGACTGTCCACCACACAGTTGGTGGATTTCAGACGACCATGGACTTCCGTCTTACTGGAGTGAAGATATGACATTCCCTGCAATTTTTCAGATGTCAAGAAAGAAAGCAAAGAGATATGACACTTGTCAGCTGCTTGATTATTGTAATGAAAGAAAATGACATTTTGAAATCATTGCAGCATGCAGATGGAATCACACCATCAGAATTTTTTAATTTAGTTCCATTAATTTTACTTTAAAAATATGGTTCAATCCCTAGTATTTGCCTAAGTACTGCATCAGTTTTTAAGACTATTTAGCTGCCATAGTAAAAGGCAATTGTCTAAAGACTCTGGTTAAGTAGTTATATGTACTATGAAACAGAAGGTTGGTCCTTTTTCGTTTTTTTTAAGTGTTTCTGCTTACCACTGGCTTGGTCTGTGACCTTGGGTATGTCCCTGGTTTTTTCCTACCTCAATTAAGAAATATGAAAAATAAGGCCTTGCCTTTCTGAGGGGAGGGGCTAGGCTAAATGATTTCCTGAAATCTAATCGGTCTCCTTCTATTTTAAAATAGAACTTTACATTCTGTTTAGAAAGGAGAAGCTGGGTTTGGGGGCTTTGTTTGGTTTTGTTTATGGCTGCAGTGCTTCCCTCTAGAGGCCAGAGATATCACTGCAGGAGCTGGTTTTCAGCCTGATTATGGGAGTGAAATGTAGTAGATAGGGGATCAGATAATATTTTTAAAACCTGATTCTGATCCTAGATGACTTTCAGGTGGTTTAAGACTGTATCAGACAGCTCACTCTTGGGACTGGCTTTTCTTTATTCTTGAATGAGGCCCTGGTTACTAGTATTCACTTCCTTTTTCATATCATATCTGAGAATAGACATGTCCAAATTTATTGTTTTCTCATGAAAGATGGCTGCCTGGTCTTAATATTTTCTTTAAAAAGTTGAAGATTGTTGCCTTGCATGTAGCTTTATATAATTTTTATTCCAGCAAGTCTATAAAAATGTGTACCTGTAATCCAGAGTAAAAAAATATAGTAATTAGAAATAGCTAACAGATATTAAACACTTACTTATCCCAGACCTTATAGGAAACACATGCATCATTTCATAAAATTCTCACAACAACCCTCTGACATGGGTACTATTTTTATTATCGTTTTACCAATGAAGAAACCAATGTACAAAGGTTGAATATAGCTCACTGGGTCTGTTTTCTTATATTTAATTTTCACAAATGTCTTTGGTGTTTGTAGGCCTCTTACCTTAGCAATGTCATACAAGACAGAGATTTTAAACTCCCAATCCATGAATGTACCATCAGGATAGGAAATGGTGTCATTTAAAACTTCCTGAACAGGAGAAAAAGAAGAGGAAGAAGATGAGTTGTCACAAGGAGGGATATTGTGCAACTCATATCCCTATATGGCACTTATTTAATAGTCAATTGCAGGCAATTAGTGATTTTTTACTCATGAGGTCCTGGAATCAGGGACAAACTGGACTCCATTGTTCTGGTATTCTTGGACATAAATTTCTTTTTTCTCTTACTTAGGAAACATTAAGCATATCTCACAGTAATGAAATGAGTGGGAGATACTGGTAGTATCCCAAATCTTGGGTCTTCCTCCAGTCAGGGGTAAAGGGATGAGAAGACACCTGCCTGGAGGGTGGGTGGTGAGCCTGATCCACCAGGGGCTGGGCTACAGGTACTGTATCCTCAAAATTACCCTGGTGTTTTAAAACAAGAGATCACTATTAAGAAATTCCTTCATTAGGCTGTTTCTACTCACATGATCAGTTGCATCCATTGGCTTAACAGCTCTAAGTTTTCTATAAGTTTACTATGTCCTCTATCAATGAGGCAGAGTTCCTGGATTTTGTGGGAATTATATGACCTAGAATTTTGAAATCACTTTTTCAACATGATGATGGTTCTATAAAGATTCAGGGTTTTAGCTAAGCTAACAATGAACTATTCTTCACTGTAAAACTCTGATAGCCTAATAAGTTTTCTCTTTGGAGAAAAATGTCCAGTTTGACCTTTAGTTTTAACTTAGGCACTGTACCATTAATTCCCATAAGGTCTCCAAAGTCACTGATCATCTCAGATAAGGCAGGCTGGGCTGTGGGTACCAGGCCAGGTTAAAGAAGGGAAATGATGAGCAGATTCTAAAGAAACTCTTTATCTTAGTACTGGACATATTATATATTTTTGTTTATTTATTATCTCTTTTCTCTATGAAAATGCAAAATATTTGATAATTTTTGTTCACTGCTATATTTACAACATCTAGTACAGCATCTGGCATGTAGTAAATGCTCAATAAATATCTGTTGCATGAATGAAGCAATTGTTCCTAAACAAGGTTAGCTAAGGTTGTCGTATATTTATAAGATGGGAAACACTGTCTTTGTTGGCCTTTTTCTCATTTGTCTCCCCACAAAAGTAGGCTCTGATGGGGATCTGCTATGGGTTGAAGCTTAAAGGAATTACATCAGGGAGGGGACTGCAAAGTTTGCAGTGGCACAGCTTTTGCTTTGAGATTCACGACACAAAGCAGTGGTTTCCTGTAGAAGCTTCCGTCATCTGCTCCCAACATGAGTAAGCGATGCCTGAGCGGAGCCCAGCACCACTCAGATCATTGAAGTTTCCTAGCTTAGGGTAGGGAGCCAAAAATACTATCTAAATGCTGATGAACATTTCAGGGATTAAAAGACCATGTGAAACCCTTTGATCAGGCTCTATTAATTGGTATTCTATAATTTCTGTCCCACTGAAATCAAATGAATCAGATATGGTCTAGCCTTCATAAAGGAAACATTTCTACAAATGGTCCCCAACTTAACGGTTTGTATTAATGGCTTTTTGACTTTATGATGGTGTGAAAGTGGTATGAATTCAATAGGAACTGTCCTTCAATTTTGAATTTTGATCTTTTCCTGGCCTAGTGATATGCAGTACAACACTCTCTTGAGATGCTGCCAGTGGCCCTGAGCTGCAGCTCTCAGTTGGCCATGCGACCACAAGGGTAAACCACCAAGACTTACCATCACCCTGGATCAACACGTCCATTCTGTTTTTTACTTTCAGTACAGTATTCAATCAATTATATGAGCTAGTCAACACTTTATTATAAAATAGGCTTTGTGTTAGATGAATTTGCCCAACCGTAGACTAATGTAAGTGTGCTGAGCCCAGTTCAGGTAGGCTAGGCTAAGCTGAGATGTTCATAGGTTAGGTGTATTAAATGCATTTTTGACTTAAAAATATTTTCAACTTACAGAGGGTTTATTGGGGCAGAACCCATTTTAAGTGAAGGAAGATCTGTAATTTCAAAAGAACTGAAATTATTATTAGGAATGTGTTTGTTTTATCAGAATCAATTTAAATGATCATTTTCAGCATCAATTAAAATGATCATATGATTTTTCTCTTATAACCTTTTGAAATACTGCATTATAGTACCATTTTTTCTTTTCATAGAATTAACCATATCTGATATATTATGATTTTTAGACACAACTGGCTTAGAGTTACTAGCATTTTACTTATAATTTTTCCAACTATATTTATAACTGTAGTCTTTAATCATATTTTAGTATCAAATTTATACTAGCCTTGTTGAATGTTAAGTGAACTTACAAGATGTCCATATTTTTGTTTAACTTTAGAACAGTATATAGACAATGAGAATTATTCATTGAAGTTTAGAAAAATTAAGCTGAGTCTGGTATTCTCTGTAATAGAAATTATAATTTCTTCTATCATTATCATCCTACTTAATTTTTTTGTTTTTGAGTCAAATTTTCATGATTATATTGCTTGTGAAATTTTTCCTTTTTTAGATTTTATAATTTAATAGTCATGAAGTACTCCTTCACAATTAAAAGCATCTTTTTTGTAGCTTTATTTTTTATTCCCATTTTTTGTAGTCTAATGTTTAAAAATTTTAATTAGAAGTATGAGAGGCTTGTATCTATTGTAGTTTAAAAAAACTCATAAATGCATTTAAAAATTCTATATATTCTACAATAATTGGATTTTGAAAGTTTCCTTTCCTTAGGCCATACTTATTCTTCTAAATTGGTCATTGAATACTTCTGTTATTATTATTTTTTAAAGAGAGAATAGGATTTAGAGGTATGATTTTTTTTTTCCTTGAGGTTAGAGTTGAGTTTTTGTCATACATTTTGAAAGCCACTATTTTTTTTGTTGTTGTTGAAGATTATTGGTAAGATTATATGAAAAAAATTCTAAGTGACTAAATTTTTTAATTTAAAATTTCATTGAATGATGAATATTTGGGCCTAGGGTTCATATTAGGGACTGCTTTCCCCAATCTTAGTATTCTGACTTGGTTATGGGGAAGGATATTGAGGTTATTAAGAAACACTGGGTGTGAAAATAGTCCAAAAGCAGGTGACCACACATCCTGGTTTGCTTGGGGCCAGCTATGGCTCATGTCTGATGTTGCAACATAATTATTATAGTGCCCCCTTTCATTCTCAATGTATCCTGATAAATGATATGGCCACCCTATCCAAAGATATTTGAAAGCCCTTGTAACATACTCCAGAGATGCTCAAGGTGAGGTGCAAATATTTCAGTGCCCTTTGGAGCAACTGCCCTGGATTCTCCCCACTACTGACCTTCTCCCTGCTTCTGCTTGACACCTGACTTTGTTTCTTGCATGTGAATGTTTCTTGTGTATGCCTGTCCTTCTGAACTATCCAATGGCTTGATATTCCTAGCTTGTTGCTTGGATCTTCCCAAGAACTTGATTCAGTTCCATTTTATGTTCTCTTTCTGCTTTGGGCTTGCTTAGCCAGAACACCTGACCCCTTCTGGGCCAGCCTCAGTTCCTCCCAAGTGGACAGTAGCAGAAACAGGACTTACGGTTGACTCTCCTAATGTTTATTTGGTATTATCAAAATGACCATACTTTTTCCTTTTAATATAAAAGCAAGTATGGAAGTAAAATGAATTTAGAGATAATCACTCACTTTTTCACATGTGTTCCCTGTTTTTTCAAGTTTACACTCCAGAATATTTTTTGACTTGCTTTTTTATAAAGATGTAATAGGACTGATCAAGTTTGATAAGCATATGAACCCACCAACTTTTCCTGATAACTCTTTGATCATTTCACTGGGTGAACATTTAAAATTCCCACTAAATAGTTTTTTTTTCATATAGTTGACCAGTTAGGAAATTGGAAATGATCACAGCTCCTTACCCGAAGGGATCCTCTCTCACAGTATTCGATCACCCCAAAGATCATGGAATCAAGCTTCACTGTGCCGTAGAACTTGGTTAGGTTGTAATAGTCAATCTGCAGTAACTAAGACAACATGTTTATTTACAAAGCAAGTCATTCAGAAAGGAATGCCAGAGGAAAAAGCAGTATCCTAATAAAATATGTAGCTATTTGGGAAGATGGACTGCTCTTGATACATTGGAATGTCAGTCCATTTCTCACTACACGTTGCATTACATCATATTCAACAGCCTTTCTTTTGTCAGCAAAGAGACTTGAATACAAACTTTTGACTACACTCAAATAATATCACGACCATTTTCTAGGATTTGCTAAATTTCCAATGTATTTTACATCACCAAACATCAGTCTTCAACATCCAGTGGTAGAACTTTCAGAAAGAAGTATAGTCGTGCATTTCCTGGTCTGAGGACTTCCCTGTCAGCATCTGCAGGAATACCTTGTCCCACTGGGGTCCTCAGTGCTTAGGGAAAATGGACTGAAACTATTTTTCACTTAAGGGTTTCAAGTAAGGGACACATACCTTGTTCAATTCTATCTTCTGTTTCTCAGTGAAATTGCCATCATTGTGTTTGAGATCCTTCAGAATCACTCGCTGCAACAATTAATTGAATTAAGGAGATGCTGTTGTAGCGTGACCACTTATATGCATATTACAATACTCTGTGAATCTCACTTCTCACTGTACTGTAGGCTCTTGAGCATAAAATAGTGAGCAGCGACACTATTTCATCAGTGTTTATATCCCTGGTGCCCACTGCTTGGGATATGGTAGGCTCAGGTTTGAAAATTTCTTTAACAATGACTACATGAAAAGGAAGAATGGAAAGGGCAGGACAAAGGTCAGAAGTTACAAAACCTCTTTATGGAATTGTCATATTCCCACTGCAATGAGCCATAATATAATACTAGGGTTTCTGGGACTGAATTTATTTTTCCTTTTCCTTTCTATACCCCTCTTAAAAAGTTCTCTTTGTCTTTTAATTTGCTCAGGATTGTGTTTTCTAACCCTGGATGCAGAGCCCTGTCCATCCCTATGAAGAGCTGTGAAAAAAGCCCCTTGGATCAGCCTGGTATCCTCGCCATTGCACCGCCAAGCTCAGGAGCAGGGCGTCGATGAGTCAGGAGGCCCAGAACACACCCCTGACTGACAGCTCAGAGAAGCAGAGGAGACTGTATCACCTTTTTGTCGTATTTGCACTGTCGTAGTCTCTGGATCGTATCTCTCCTCTTGTCATCATCAATCTGGCACAAGAAAAGGCTAATTATTCCAGAATCTTTATATCTTACTTGTCCACTATCAGTCAAGGGCTGAAAGGCTCTGCCAGGTGGGCAGCATCAGTTGTTCACCCATAGAATGCTTGGCAGGGCTTCCAGAAACACAATGGACGTGTGTTTCCCTCTCACTACTCACCTTCCCTGTCCAACAGTATCTTCTTTCCAGGGATCTACTACTCTCCCGGTCTCCCTCCCTTCTTCCTGTGGCCTATTTCAGCCAGGGATTTTCTTGTTTCCTTCTCTCCTGGCCCCACTGTATTGGGAATCATTGCCTGTAGCTACGAACTGAGCTCTTAGGGGAACATGAGCATTTGAGTTACAAACTCATGCCTGAAGGCCAAAATAACAATGAGATATGGACCCTGGGCCAAGTGCTTAGGGTGCCACCCATTGGCTCTTAGTTCAGCCTAGAGTTGCCAGATCATCTGACTTGTCAAAAGGAAATGGTAATATAGATTTTCCTGTGCCATTCCAAGATTCTTATATTTGCAGGATGTGTTCTTAGTCTGCCCAGGCAGAGAAAAGATTGAGAACAATACATCTTTCAATTTGATTCTCAGAAAAACCTGTGACATTCCGTAATATTTGTTAAAACTTACCTCATCGGGCACTGTGAAATATGAGTGGAATAAATTGTATCAGATTCCAAGCATGATGCCTGGCACAACGCAGATTAATAGATGTCTGCTGTCTTCCTTTCTATTTCTCATTTTAAAAATGAGGTACAAAAGGGTCAAATGACACCAAGTGTCACGTAAGAATGTATCAGAGCCTGAGCTTGTGGCCTTGTCTGGTATTCTTTATACTGTGTCAGGTCTCGATTAGGTGATTTTAACTATTGGATCCTTAGTACCTTGTCTGGGTAACCCTAATTCACAGGAATACTTGGGGACCAAATGAGGCGGAGTTTGTGAAATGTTCTTGCAAACTTAAGCATTTGATCTGCAAACAAATTATCTTCATCTTTATCATTTTCCTCTCTGTTGCTGCTCATCCCTTCACTTTCCTGACTTCTCTTTTTTTGTCTGGCTGCTTCCGATGCCTGACCCTTTCTGTTCTAGGACAGAGATGTGATCTTAATCGTCTCCTCCCTTACTTGTTCCTTATCTCTGCCTTCAGTCAGTATCCAGAACATGAGCCTGCCTGGTTGGGTGGTATTTCTGCTCCTGCTGACTTGGGCTGACCTCCCAGGGCTTCTCCCTGCCCCACCTGACTCACAGCACGGGAAGGCCTCTCCTTAAGCCAATTCCTGGCCACCTGCTCGCCAGCCTGTCTGAAACCCAGAGAAACGATGACTCCCCATGCTCTGAATCACTTCCATTTCCCCCTTAGTTACTGGCTCAGAGACCTAATCCTTAGCCAGGTGAGTGGCTAATCGAATTAATTAAATCATAAAAATTCTGTAAAGTCTAACAAGGTTACATGGGTCATACTTCCAGGAACATAAACATTTGAATAAAGCAGCGACTCCACGTGTAAGGCTTCCTCCACAGAGCAAGGAGGCAGTGGAGAGGATGGCGAGGCGCACAGCTGCGGCTGCGCATGCACAGAGCTGGACCACGTGGGGCGCGCTGCGGAAGGGCTCCCGTCCCTCCCACTTGTGCTGCAACCCAGTCGTGTGGGGCAACAGATTCTCCCACTGGACGTCAGATCGTCTTCAGGTCGTTTACACCCACTGTGAATTACCACCAGCTCATTTCAGGCTGACTTGCCGGGGGACTGGTCTTCGGGAGCAGAATTTAGGGGCGCGAGCTCAGCCTCACCGGCTGGGCCGCAGAGGGCAGAGCGTTTCTGCAGAAGAGTTGCGCCCATCCTGCACAGCCTGGGGGGTCTGAGACCCCAGGGGGCTGCATGCAGCACGCGGGCTGGCCCACAGCCTAGAAGAGTCGAGCTCTGGCCCGATCCGCGCTGCCACCTTCTGCTGGTACAGGCAGGTAGGCGCCGCGTCTCACTGTCCCCTCGGTCTGGCCCTGCGCTGGGGGACCCCACTGATGCCCTCAGGTGGGGGCTCTGGGCCTCCGTGCTTCGATATAAACAGTCTGGTATGGTGACGATGTGCAGCAGGTGTTAGAATCTTAGGCTTCACAGTCAGCCTGGGTTCAAATATGGCCCTGTTTCCGAAATTCTAGCCCTGTTACCTCGCAGGTTTGGGGAAATGAAGTGGATCACTGCTCCTGGCACATTAGAAGCGCTAAGTGACAGCCATTATTTGTGGTACTCCTACTGGCTGTGTGTGGCCCTGCACTATTTCTTAACCCCTGTCCCTCAGTATCCTCAGCAAAGTCACGGTAAAGTTTAACTGAGGAGTTCATTGTGAGGAACAGGAGATGATGTAAGTCCAGCACTGACTGCAGTGAATGGGGTGGGCATTATTGTATTATAATGGGGGCTGATATCTTCCGGCTGAGGGAGACTGTGGGCAAACATCAGCAGAGGCCTCCTCCTTGAGCAGTGAGTGGGGTAAGTCAAGTGGCATCCAAGCTCTAGGGGAACTCAAATGCTCTTTCTAGTCCTACATCCCATGACACATTCTCCCTGTGTGCATTTCTCTTCTGCGTCAGATGCAAACAACAGTACACACCGTAATCTCAGCCTCCACTGAAGTGTTCCTTGCATGAATGAGCTGACGTTTAGGGCAATGGAGAACTGTGGAAAAGAGTGGAAGCTGAGAAGTAGAAAATGTCTAAGTCTTGGATTCTGGAACACATGGTCCCTGGATGGCCCCTTTCCCACCATGCTACCAAAGTCTTGCCCAGCACCTGGCAAGTTGCACCAGCTCTAACCTTCTTCAACAGGCAAGGTGCACCTTACCTTCAGGCTAATCTGGTTGGTCTCATTGGTCTCCAGAGGAAAGATATTTTCAGGAGGAATGTGGGACCATTTTTTCTGACGAAGTTCATGTTCTTTTTTATATTTTCTGTGAAAAGAATAGAACCAGCCAATAGGTTTTTATTAGTATTCATGCCATTCAGCTTCTGGACACAAGGAGAAATTTAGAACCCTGATATCCTCCAGGTAGGTAGGAGGTGAGCGAGCCTAGCCCATGGGGTAACTCCATGTTGCCCAAACTCGTGACTGCTGGCCATGAGTGGACCTGTAAGGATTTCTGATGGTCTTGCATATTCTTCCTTTTTTTTCATTTCATTTCATTTTCTCAGGCCTTCACTCAGGTCAGCCCTTACTATAATAAAGAATCTGAACTGCAGACATGGAAAGAGGGAGGAAAAAACAGAGGAAAGAAAAAATTCTAAACCGGTAAGCTTGAGAGGCAAAAGTATTTGTTTTTATGCCACCACAGAGTACACCAGATTCCTAAATAAGCCAATTCCTCTTATGCATTTGTACCTTGAAAAAAATGTGTATACTGTTGGTGGGAATGTAAATTGGTGCAACAGTATGGAACAGTAAAGCAGTATGGAGATTCCTCAAAAAACTAAAAATAGAAATACCATAGACCCAGTAACACTGCTTCTAGTGATTTACCTGAAGAAAACAAAATCTCTGATTCAAAAATATATAAGCAACCTCTATTTGTTCCATTATTTACATGAGCCAATATCTGGAAGCAACCAAAGAGTCCACCAATAGATGAATGGATTAAGATATTATACATATACATAATGGAATATATTATTCAGCCATATAAAAAGAAATCCTGCCATTTGCAACAACATGGATGGACCTAGAGGGTATTATGATAAGGGAAATGAGCCAGGTGGAGAAAAGCAAATACCATATGATTTCACTTGTATGTGGAATATAAAAACAGAACGAACAAAACAGCAGAAGACTAGTAGACACTGAGAAGTGACTGTTAGTTATCATGGGGGAGGGGTTGGGGGTAAGTACATAGGGTGCGTGAAGGAGAGAACGAGGCACAAAGATCTCAATCATAATATAAATTGTTCATGGGGATAGAAGTATAGAAGTACAGCATGGAGAACATAGTCAATAGTTCTGTAACATCTTTCTATGTTGACAGGTAATAACAATACAAGTTGGCGTGAGGATTTAATAATGTGAGTAACTGTTGAATTACTGTGCTGTATACTTGAAACCAATGTAATATTGTATATGAACTATGCTTCAATAAAAAATCTGTATAAAGAAAACAGAAAAGAACAGAAAATGTAACATGTGGCCCAACATTCAAAATATGAAAATTTTGTAATCATTTCCCCCACATAGTATAGATAAAGCAGAATTCTTGGGTTGTAGGAAATACACACTTACAACTTCACAGATATTGCCAAATTGTTTCCCAAGTGGTTGCACCAATTTACCTTGCCATTGTGAGAATCCCTGTTTCCTCCACGTTCTTAACAACATTTGGTATTATGAAACTTCTTGAAAACCATTATGATGTATGTGAAATGGTGTTTAAACATTGCTTTGTGGTTCATTTTCTTGATTACTAGAGAGATTAAGTATCTTTTAAAATATATTTTAGCTATTTGATGGAATATATGTAGTTGCCTAGTCATTCATTCATAATTTTACTCATTTTTTTCTATTACATTATTTGTCTTTTCCTTGTTAACTTACATGAGTTCCTTATATATTCTGCAACATAAATCTTTTGTCTTCTTATGTGTTGCAAATACCTTCCTCTAGTTAATTACTAATTATAACTTTGTTTTACAGGAAGTTTTGATTTTATGGCTACATTTATGTATTTTTCTTTTACAATTTTTTTTAACAAGTGAGAAATAGTTTCTTTCTTGAAATCATTTTCTATTAAGTTTTGAAGTTTGATCTTCACATTTACATATTTAATCCATTTACAATCCATATGGAATGAACTCCATCTTTGTGTATGGTTTCAGGTAGGGTTTTAATTTCGTTTTTCCATGTTGAAAGCCTACTGTTTCAACATCATTTCCTGACTTGTAATATCACCTCTGTTGAAGTCCAAGTTCTCACACTTGCTTGTGATTCTAGAATATATATTCTTTTCCAATGACCTATTTGTCTGTTCCTGAGCTTGTTTTTGCTTGTGGTCATTTGATAAATTCCTACTCACCTTCTCAAGGTCATTCATAATGCCTTTCTTAATGTCCCCTAAGCAGACATGGTTTTCTTCCTACTCTTCCATCTAACTGAGTATTCGTCTATTAAATACATATAAAATAGCATATTATTGGCCAATGATTATGATCCTAAGACTTGGAGGCAATTAGGCTTGTAGCCTGGAAGTCTCCCACACTTTCATCTCTGCACTCCAGGAAATTCTTAGGACCCAACAGAGCCAGCTGTCAGTAATATTGAATTAGAGGATGCCGTAAGTCCTTCACTACTTTTCTTCATAGGCTTGTAAGAAGGGTTGTAAAGGGAAAACTAAAGAAAAGCATCTGTGTGCCAGATCTTCTGGGAGACACATCATTGCTGTGGTCATTAGAAAACCCTATCTGTCTCCTGTGCTTAGAGAAGATGCAAAATGCCAGTTTCCACCTGTTACGGTCTCTTCCATTGTGATTTACCCCTGTCTTAAGCTGACACCCATTTGCACCTGGTTTCTGAGGAACAACAGCCACACCTGTGACATTGTTATTGCCTGGCTTTCCTCTTCCCCAGCCTTGGTTGCTGTTTATCCTCAACTAAATGGTCACCATACACTGTAGGTCATCTTTAAGATTTCTGGGCAACCCAGTTACAGGGTTCAAATTCTGTCTTCAGACTGAAGAGAACAATCTACTTGTTTTCTGGGAGGAAGTTTTAATTGACATGTAATAGGCTGGGCTCTCTCACTGTGAAAAACTAGGACACATAGACAAAAGTGTGTGATACAGAGAGAAAAACTGTTACCTGGTTTAGTTGGGAAATAGGGGTGATGCTGATAATAGGATGGAAAGTTTGGTGTGTTTGACACACACAGATTGGGAGGCAGTGTGGTATTCACTCATTTATATATTCAATAAATAATTCTGAGTATATGCCTTGTCTCTGGCAATGTGCTAAGCACCTCATATGTCCAAGTTGAGAAAATCAATCATGCAACCTATGGTCAGAAGGCCTGAGTTCTAGTTTTGGCCATGCACTCTACCTGGTGATGCAATTCCAGGCAAGCCATTTGGCTGAAGTAGAAGGTTTGGAGTCAGTGATTTCTAAAACCCCTCCCAGCTTGACATTATGTGATATAGAGACTTTGAAATTTCCCACAAAATACCAATAAAACACAGAAATAGCTATTTCCACTATAGAATGCCCATTATTTGTAGTCACTACATCTACCTTATTTCAACTCCTTGCAACAGTTCAGATGAGGACACTGAAGCTAATCAACGTGTTTAAGTTGCTAATATATGCTTAGGACCATAGAACTGGCAAATCACAGAACTGAAATTTGCGATCAGGTGTCTCTGACTCCAAGTTCTAACTGATGCACTTAGTAATATTCTGCTCTTAATAGAGTCTTTGATGCAGAATGCCTTCATGATGTAACAGCTATCTAGAGACCTTCTGGTGAATGTACATCATCATTACCAGACATCAGGCTTCTTCTCTCCCCCACTCCCTCTCCGAACCAAGAGAACAACAGGATAGAGTGGGTGTAGGTACCTCAGCACCAGAAGAGCAATTAGCAGGAGCAGAATCACAGTTCCTGTGAGAGTGAAGACTGCAATCAGCAGGACTTGAGGGCCTGTCACAGAAAAGACAGTGGAAAATGCATCAGTAAGGATCTTTAAAAAGAGAGTAAAAGTATTTCAAAGATCTAGTCATATAATATAATTTGAGGACAGGGACAAAGAGAGACCCTTTAAAAGGTATTTATCTTTTATTAATCACTTCATCGGCAATACAGATCCTGTGTCTGTGATCTCTGAAGGAAACTGGAATGTATCTACGGTAAGTGGCTTAATTTCAGCTATCCTGATAGTGTATACATCTTGTTTCTTACGGGAATCACCAAATGTTACAAGAACATAAAATAATTTCCGGCACACAGATCTTTTTCGTGAGAAGCCTACCTGATGCCTTTGAAACCAATATACCTGAGGACAATTCATAAACGAAGAAAGAAATAGCAATGTTTTAATAAAAGCACAAATTAGAGGACAAGTAAGTCAGTGTAGAATATTCAGTCAGTGTTGCCTACCAGTCCCTTCCAAGCCCTACCAGGTCATTGAGGGAAGCCAATGAAGAATGTAAGTGGTTTTATCTATTAGAACACTAGTATGGATATGGAGTCATATAAATGGAGGAATCTGAGCGGTTTGCCAAAGAGTAAGTGGAATTTCGGATGTGGATCCCACCCAAGGAAGCATTGAAGCAGAGTCTGTCTATGGAGAGGAATAAGCCTAGATTGAGAAGGACAATAACAATAACGAAATCGTACAAGAAAGTCATGGCTCGTATATGCCACAATGGATCCCTATTAGAATTAACGAATTCAAGAAGAAAAAAATGGAACAGATTCTAAACAATAGAGTGCTATTTAGCCTTATATAAATAATAATAATGAAAATGTTTACCAATTTCCAACTTATAGAATCAACTTATAGCTAAATGACAGAGGGCTTCCTTATAGCTACCAAATAAATATTATCAGCTATAACAAATTAAGGAAAATACAGAAGAATTTTGGAGGTGTGAAGGAGATAAAAAGAAGGATAGAGACACTGACATCTTCATCTTACAAAACTGGGAAGCAAGAAGCTTTATAAAGACCAACATTAGAATATCATACATATGAGTTAAAATTGCAAAAGCACCCAATAAACGTATTTACAAAAAAGATATAACAATATTGAGAAGAGTTGAGAGAAGAGTGGGGCTAGTAAAGATGAACTAAATCTTCCTTTATCAACACAAGAAATAGATAGGCTGCATTGTTTACAATAGCCCAGATATGGAAGCAACAAAGTGTCCATCAATAGATGAATGGATAAAGGAGAGGTGGTACATACACACAATGAAATATTATTCAGCCATAGGAAAGAAGGAAATCCTGCCATTTGCAACAACATGGATGGAGCTATAGAGGGTATTATGCTAAGTGAAATAAGCCAGGTGGAGAAAGACAAATACCATATTATTTCACTTATTTGTGGAATATAAGAACAAAATAAAACAAAATGGACAAAATAGCAGTAGACTTATAGACACAGACATGACTGGTGGTTAACATGTGGGAGGGGTTGGAGTGAGAGGGTGAGGAGGGTGATGGCGATAAAGGGTCGTATAAATTTTTAATCATAACGTAAGTTGGAAACAAGGATGGTAGTACAGCATGGAGAATATAGCCAATGATTCTGCAATGTTGACAGATAGTAACTGCACTGGTTGGGGTGAAGACTTGGAGACAAATAATAGGACTTTGCCTAAAAGCTAGACTTCCTCTTCACTCATTCCAATTAGATTAATGGAAAACCCAAGTAACAAAATACTGCCATCTTTAAGTCATTCTGACATCAGATTTAAGTAAGATTTCTCCAAAAATCACTGTTCCATCATGTTATGTCCTTTCTTCTAATGCAGTAGCCACTTCTTTCTGAGGTAGAGGGTTTAGTTTGGGGCTAACACTGCTGCACCTTTCTCTACAGGGTGGATTTGACAGATTTATGCTTTGCTGACATACGGCTTTTCCTCTGCTTGATGCCTTGTTTTCTGCTAAGGGAAATTTTTTAATGGTGAAAATTTTAGCTCTGGGTTTCTGTTCTCCTAGGGCAGAAATAAATTAATGTCTTGGATCTGGAGTGGCATTTATGGGCATGTTTGACTTCGGTGAATCCTGTTTGCTCTGTAATTGCCACTTGCATCACCATACCACCACTACCATCACCACCGCTCTCATCCCAACCCCTGACAAAAGCCAAAAATGAGGACGAGAAATAGCATCTCAACAGTGCACAGACGATATTACATCAGTCTACAGAAAGTACACATGTCCTAGACTAGAGCCTGTGCTGCAGGGACTGTGGGGGACTCCCACCTGCTGAGTCCTGAACCCATCTCAACTCCTGTCTACCTCCCACAGTGTCAACATCTCGCTGCACCAAGTATAGTTATGATATTTAAATATATTATATGCTGTTTGAATAAAGCAGCTTTTTTTAGTTTTGCTTATGTCACTCAAGTCCCAGCGTTACATTAGTTCAAAGGTGAGCTTCTGCTGCCATCTGGTGGCTGTTGTGGTTATCACATTGTTGAATGCAGAAGAGTTTGTAACCCCAAGATCATACGACATGGTAGTTGGAGAGAACCTTAGGATCAACTAACAAATCTGATTTTGTAGAGGAAGAAATACATACTTAGGGAAGCAAATTGACTGAAAGTAACACAGTGTAGACTAGTGCTGAGTAGAAACTTACTCATATTCCTTCCAAGGTAGTGAGTTGGGGCGAGCAGACATGAATAAAGAATAAACCCTACACTACACTTGTGTAGTATGTGTAAGCAAATAAGTGTGATATAAGTACTATGCTGGAAGTCTGGTAGGATAAAGGCAAGATCAGTAATCTGGGATCTAAGAAAAGCTTAGGAAAAGTGAATTTAAGTTGAATACTGAAGATGAGTGGTTGCTTACCCGTTGTAGGGGGGAGTGACATATTTTAGAGAAAGTAGCATCAATAAGGACACAGGGGCATGAAGCTGCAAGACCTTTCTAAGGAAATAGGAGCAAGTGCAGAGAGTGGAAATATTTCAAGTGAGTGAAAGACAAGGCTGGATTGCAGACGTTTTGTGCTATAATAAGTAATTTGGGCTTTATTCTGTAGGTAAAGTGGAGCTGTCCATTGAGGTGTTAGCAACAGTGAGTGCTGTAATGTGACTGGATTCATGCTTCAATCTGGTGGCAGTGTTGGTTAGAGGTGGACAGGAGGCAGGACAGAAGCAGGAAGTTTGTTGGATGTTCTTGTAACCCAGGAGGCAGATGATGTCAGCATGGATGAAGAACAGCAAACAAATATGCATTGTCCATTGCCATGTCCAGGTGCTTGGAATGTTGTCTGGCACTAGGCAGTCTTTGTGGAGGGAGTGAAATGACAGTGATGGTGTCATCTCCAGATGAAACATTTGATTACTTATTTGGCAGTTGTGTATACAGACAAAAGACTGGTGAATATCTTATTTATATACCATTTGAAAGATTGAGTTACTTTATTTATAAAATTTAAAACTAAATGCAGTTAACAGTTAAGTAATGTAAAGCTCTAGGTAACTGAATTTTCTGGTTAAATGATGGTAAAGTGAAGTTGCCCAGGATGTTGCAATGTCCCCGTAATATGAATGATATAACATGAATATTAATGTGATCTCTTTTAGGTAAATAATGAGCGTGCTCTCAAAGATAACTTATTGAGAAGTTCAGCATTTTACAAAGCTCAGGCCCTTCTATTCAATAACCAAAATATCTAAACCCCCTTCAAGGACACATATTAAAAATACAAACCTAACATTGCCACTGAGGGCTATAATTAAGGAAAAGAAAAAATAATTTTCACTCAAGAGGTTACAAAGAAAGAAGTAGAGAGTTGCCAAAGTCCATGGAAAAGGTATATTTCAGTGGTCAAATTTTGGTTAAATGTAGGAAGCTTGCAGATGGTTCTAGAGACAATTAAAAAAAGCTTGCTAATGAAAAGAAATAAACTTTAAAAAGCAATGATAACAGTAAATCTGAAGTCAGCTCAGAGTTGCTTATTATTTAGAAGAATGGGATCTGCACTTCTCACCTCCCTCTTTATTTTAGTCAACTGCTCATGCTTATTGGATAAAAATACAGGGATCACTTTTAACTAGATTTGATTCTTGGAACACAGGAGGACTTAGAAACATGGCTACAGCTGTAACACAAGCAAGTCCATCCAGTCAGAACTGTTAAGTTGGATCAACCTTTCAGTCAGAGTTTCTCTGACTATAAAGCAAGACTAGGAGAGAAATATTTCTAGTTTATAATTTTTAAAAAATTTTAAATGATAAATTAATATAGAGTCATTATGGAAAATTAGGAAAATTAAGAAAAACATAAAAAAGCAAAAAGTCTTCTAGGATCCTATTAGAGGCTACCACTGTTTATACTTCAGCATATTTCTTTACAGTCTTATTGCTATACATTGTTTTACGAAGTTAGGAACCCATTAAATACAAAAACTGTATTTTCCTATTACTTTGCATCATAAGTATTCCCATGTTGCTTAAAATTCTTTGTAAGTACTGCAAAATTCTTTGTAGGTACTGTAAATAATCAGTTGCATGATCCATTTATGAACATATAATTTTCTAAATCATTTCATTAATGCTGTTTGCGCTTTTTTTTGCATTTTTTGTTCAATTTAAACTTTTATGCCCTAAAAAATAGATAAGTAATGTGGAATTACTTTTCATTATGGTAAGCCTTGACCAAACCAGTCATGGACAGTCTGTCTGGAGACCTTGTGGCCAGTATTATATAGCTGCATTGCAAGTTGCGCCAGTGGAGTCCTGGTCATATTAGAGCTTTCCAGGACGTGACAGGACCCTCATCTTAAGCAGGTGGATAACCATGATGACCATTATACCAGTGTGCGTCTATGATGGAATGGGGGACACTCTAGAGGCCATGTTCATTGATCACCACTCAGCCTGGTGATGTCAAATATTCCTTGCCGAAATATGTATCCTTTGAGTTTGTAAAATTTAAATGAAGTAAGAATATATGTCCCTGTGCTCATTTTACCAACTGTCAAACCTAGTTTTCTATGGGATAACTTATGTGAAATGGCAGGTGCACACATAGTAAGGATATGTATCATTAAATTAGGATAGGGATATTAACAGTATTTAATCAAGACTGTAATATAATTCATTGGACACGGAAATAATTTACAAACCTTGCAAAATCCAATTCAGACAATCAAAATCGAAACAAAACCAAAACATAAGCTAATTGCATAAACCATAGACTTTACTCATCTTACCAGAAAAACAACTTCAGGGAAAAAATTCACTAAGGATATCTTACCCCGGCCTGGAATATCATTAGGAAGTTTATGGTTCTTCCAGATGAATATTGGGTTTGTCTCTGCTGAAGTAGTCTTATTTTTGTGTGTGTCATAGGTCAAAAGACGCTTGTACTGTGTCAGGCATGAAACAAAGGATAAATAGAAAAAGACATTTTTAAAACGACTTACGATGAAATAGTCCTGTATTTCACAGTAACACTTCGCAGTGAAACAAGGAAATTAAATGTTAACCATCCAGGAGTTAGCTGGGATCCATTTACTGGTTCACACCATGAATGTGGATTTAAGTTCCATGAGGGTCAATGAGAGCAGAAACTATAATCACATATATTAAGGATAGGAAATATCCTATATGATAGAAGTAGTTCTATTGAATCTCTACTGAGATCTACTCTAGATATAGATTAATGTATCTATAGCCCTATGTTTTGAGAATTAATCTTTGCTTTTCCCATATATACATATTATACAGCACAATTGATGACTTAGATTATTGAAAAATTCAACTAGATTTTCAGAGAGAGTAAGTGCATAGAACAACATTTTTGATTTTTAAGTGCAATCAGGAGGTGCAAATGACTTAGAGGGGAGTGTAATTAGCTTTGTAGTTACTACTAGTAACTAAATCATTGAGGGGATCTTATTTTTAAGGTAGTCCCATGGGATTTATGTTAAATATAACATTATATTAAAAGTTCAATATAGTCACTGAAAATTTTGGGTTTGTGTTCTGAAATACTACCCCCCAGGTTTCTGGTTTAACTTGTCAAATCTGGGCATCCTTTCTCTAGTTTTCCACATTTTCCATTACAGATATCTTTTACAAAGCTGGGTCAATATATATACTAAATATATGACTCAAGGATATCATAATGCTCACACTGGATGATTACATGAAAAAATGAGTAACTTTTTCTCTTAGATTTCTAGTAGTGTTAGGACCCAGCCTCTTAAGGAAAGAAAGCTTTCTGCTGATAATTTGGTTGGCTAGAACAGTGGCTTTCATCGTTTGTGATAGGCACAATGTTAGGTGACATAAAGACAGGTGTTTTATCTATAAATTAAATGCTGATCAACTAGCAACTGTGTGCCAGATAAGAAGCTAAGTACTGGAGACATGGAGAAGTAAGCCCTCTCCCTTTCTTTAAAGAACCTACTGTGTAGGTGATGAGAAAAGACATAGATAATGTGAATAAAAGCATAACATTACAGGGCTGTTTATATGTGCCAGAGGGATTACACAGTTAATGATTTTCATGAGTTCAGATGGAAAGAGCAGAGAATGTTTTGTTGAGATTTTCAGCTGTGGAAATGAATAAATAATTCTTAAGAGAGAACCATCTCATTGGTATCCAATCAGTAGCCTGGTCTTATAGCAATGTATTTTCGGTGGGTATTTTTTTGCATAGTAAATACCGTGGACATTCTGAATACAAAGTTCTACAGGTCAAATGGTTCAGCAACATTGCCCCAAATATGGTGTAACTGTGACTCTTTATAAAGAAATAGCTTCCAGATTGTAAAGATAACTTCTCTCATTCCTTCGCTTTTACTTGCCTGACAAGTTACCCCTCTTCACCCAGTCACCTCACCCCAAGTTCCTGATAAGAAGTCAGACCTACTTTGTTGTCATCCACAGAGGTATACAGAAGTGCCATGGTATTGTCAATATCTCCACAGTCATCCAAAGTCACAGGACCTGAATACCCTGGGACGAAATCCGAAAGAGAGGTCATTTTTGACTTCTTGATGGAAAGACCAGTTAGATCCTGATAGAGTGTATAAAATAGATTCAGATTGCTCCATATTTCACTGAAAAAGTCATTGACCTTAATGATCTGATCAGAGGGCATCTTTACTAGTTCTTGGCCCTGAGATCTCTGAAGGATGTGTTCATGACAGATGCAATTTAGTCAGAAGGAAAAATCTTTTTCATTGCATTTAGGATGGCACTAAGTGTAATCAGTCGGTAGAGTCCTCCTGATTACCAATGACAAGTTTCTGCTAAGAATATTTACTAAACTGGTAGCACAGGAAGTATGTAGGTCACTGTACAATCTAACTTTGATTTTAAGATGATCAGAATCCCTTGGCAATCACTTATTGGCTGAAGACACCAAGAAAATTACTTCATTTTCTGTCTTTATTTTTACTCCTCTATGAAATAATAGTATAGGATGAACCTGTGAAATGGCTGTTTAGGTTAAGAAAAAGATCTACTATCCACAGTTTCACATGGTTTGCTTTGTGTTCACTATGCCAGGCTCTGTGCTGTGCTTTATGTGCATTTATTATTTTAGTTTTTCTGAAATACCGTGATACAGATACTATTACTATTTCCATTTTATTGATGATAAAACGGAGGTCAGAGATACTAAACAACTTGCTCCCAGTTATATAGCTACTAAGTGACAAAATTAGGAAACAGACAAATATCTCCTGGCTGTAAGCTTACATTAGTTGCCATTAAGATACTTGATCATGGCTACAGATATGAGAAAATTAATTAAGAATGCGTACAGGAGGATTCTGGGAAGATGGTAGAATATGAAGCACCCGAAACCTGTCATCTCTCCTAGACAACAATTGCCCTGGCAGAATCTGCCTGATGTAACTATCTTGGAACTCTGAAATATTTTGAAGGCTTGCATCTTCCAGAAAAAGGCTTAGATGGTAAATTGTGATTAATTTTGGTTTATAGCAGCTATCCATTCCCCTGCTCCTCAGTCTATGGCAGAGAGCTGTGCATATGTTCCTGGAGCAGCTAGCACACAGCTTGCAGGAGTCACTGAATAAAAAGAAGTCCCCTGTCCTCCAAATATTGACGATCTTTGCTCTGAGTGCTTATTGCTGGTTTTGATCACAGAGGTGTGGATGAAGAGGAGTATCCATTGTACCTTCCCGCATGTTGCAAACTCCTTTCCCTCTGCTGGTATTATTTTTAGGGGATCTAAAGGGCTGGTGCCTTTTTTACCCCCCTTCATTTTTCTGTTTCCCTTTGAGACCCAGACATTTAAGACTAGGACACTCAATCAACCATACATATTTGAGCAGGTGGAAGAAAAATTCAGTGAAGAGAGGATAATGGAAATAATCAAGTCTGAGGAACAGAAATAAAAAAGATTACGGAATAGTGAACAGAGCCTAAGGACTGCCATCTGCCTCACCAACATAGGCACTGTGCAAGTCCCAGAAAAAGAAGAGAGAGAAAGGATAGACAAAATACTTGAAGAAATAATGGCCCCAAACTTCCCAAATTTGATGAAATAGGTAAAAGAAACATCCAAGAAGCTCAGTAAACTCCAATAGGATAAATTCAAGAGATCCACACTGAGACACATATTATCAAACTATCAAAAGACAAAGAGAATTTTGAAAGCAGCAGGAGAGAAGTGACTCTGTAAGATACTGAGCAAGATCTTTAGCATTAGAAGCTCTGAAGGCCAAAAGGTGGTTGGTTGATATATCCAAACTGTTAAAAGAAAAGAATTTCAACCAAGAATCCTTTATCCAGCAAAGCAGTCCTTCAAAGGTGGGGGGAAAGCAAGACATTCCAGATAAACAAAAGCTAAGGAGTTGCCCTCCAAGATCTGCCCTCCAAAAAACGTTTCAGGTAGAAATGTAAGGACACCAGGTAGTAACCTGAAGCCATACAAAAAAATAAAGATCTCAGTAAATACGAACACATGGGCAATTATAAAATCTAGTATTAGTGTAACAATGGTATGTAATTTCATTTTTTATGTTTCACATGATTTAAGAGATTAATATATTTTTTAAGAAATTAGTCTTGACACTGAGAAGTGACCCGTGGTTACCATGGGGGAGGGGTCGGGTGGCTGCTTGTCCCCGCGGCCCCCCCCCCGCTTCTTTAGGGGAGAAGCGATCTCTTCCTGTCACTGTCATTCACTCCAGACACTGGCGCAGCCCTCAGCCTTTAGTGCTGGGCTTCTGCTGCCTCTAAAGTCAAGAGAGGATTCACTCTGCAGTAGGATAAATGTTCTGCAGGATAAAGATTTAGGCAAAATACAGAAGGCAAGTATCACTGGCCTACTTTTATATTAAATCTAAAAGGAAATTTCCTCAGATGAAATCTGAGAAATAGAATATGAAAGTTTGAGGAGGGCTTGTGCAGAAAGGAAATATTAATTGAAGTTGAGAGGGACATGTGCTGGGAACTTTGGTGTGGCATTGGCTGAGAAGTTTTGGTAGAGGGTAACATATCCTGAAGGACAGAAAGGAGATACAGAAAGACCAAACTCAAACTACACATATCTCTCTTCTTGCTAATCTCCAAGCAGTCAGGACATCACTGCTCAACATGCCCTGTGATGAGATGAGCTTGTTCATAAGTACAGGGTCTGAGCTACATGCTCTTTCTTTGAGATCTGAAGATTCTGAAATTCTAAGCACACACTGGAGTGTGGTTATCAGTAATGGCATCCCTAAAGTCTATGCAATAATGTTCACCTCCAGTTAAGGAACATTTAGCTCTTGATCCATTTATTGCCAAACCTTTCCTTCCCAAAGTCCATCCACACAGCCGTATTTCTTTAGCTTCCTATAGAGAGTGTTAGTTAAATTTTGTTGTCATTGCTGTTTGCTCTTAGGAGACCAGTACCTTCAAAAGTGAGGTTCCTGAAAGCCTGAGCAAATTTGGGGCTGGTAACATCATCTCCATTTTCAAGAAAGATCTTCAGCATGTGTCCAAAGAGCAATACTCCATCCAGGTAGGCAAGAGCAAAATCATTTTTTGCCTGAATGAGAGAGGAAAATCTTAACATGAGTTCCAAAAAAGAGACTGCAGTTTTGAGTCTGGAGCAAAACGTCCTTGGAGTCAGCACGTAACTGGAAAGAGAAAGGGATATTAGGGGAATTGTAGGGTGGTATTAAAGGAGACTGGAAAATAGCTCCTTGGCCCAGAGCTCTTTATTATCCCTCTGTCACAATTCTGCCTTCTCCTGGGACCAATAAACTGGGAGCATTGCCTTTAGGAAAGTAACTGCAAGCCCTTGGGCTTCCCACGATGCCAAAGCAGATCGTTCCAACCAGGAACGACAACATGCAGCATTTTCATAATCATTGTAAGATTTTATATAGAAATAACACTTGCTTCTAATGTAATGTTTCCACCCAGAGTGAAAGAGAATGACAATAAAAACAAGCCCCCACTTTTCAGTACCCTGAATGAGGTAGGGAGTTTTGATGGATGATACCATTGAACTTCACTGCTTTGAAGACAGTTCTGATTGGTTTTACATCAGGCCACAGATGTCTGCCCTGGAGAATGTAAAGGAGGGGGTCAGAACTCCTTGACCTCTGTGACAGTTGCAGGGTTGGGTTGTGGATTAAAAGCTCTGTGACCCCCTGAGACTCTGAGTACTGGCAGCTCAGGGACGTTGGATTTCCTCCCTGTGAAAAGTACACCTTGCCAGAGCCTGGCAGCTGTGCAAATGGTACTGAATACTATGCCCAGAAGTATATTTGTAGCAAATATAAATAAAATACAAAAAGGAAAAAATAAAAACACCTCATTGGTTTCAGGGTCTGTGCTGGAATCACTCCATGAAAAGAATTCAGTTAAGACCCAGCCCCATAAGGGGTTGTAGCCCTCATTTTGGTGGGATTATAAAAAGCAGGGTTGTAAAACAGAGGGCTTAGAACAGCTAGTCTAAAAAAGCTGTGATACTCCCAGCAGTACCCAACTTTCCTTACAGATCTTCTGGCCTGGCTCTTGGTTTCCATCCCAAGGTGGCTCAGGGTCCTCAGGATGGCTCCTTCCCTCCTCTTCCTACTCCAAAACTGCTCTCAAGTGTCTCTTGGGGCAGAATACATACGATGAGTCTAATCACAGTGACTCACAGAGCCAATGTGATAGTAGAGTCAGGGGTCCTGCCTGACCACAAGGACCATGATTCAATGTCAGATTGGAAGTCCTTTTTCTGGGACAAATGCTAAACCAGATGGGATACTGGGTTAAGAGGAATAAATCTCTTAATCCTGGACAAATCTCAACAGTAGTCAACCTAATTGTAATAGAGGACCATGTCTTAATCTGGGAATATTTATCTGTAAAGGTAGAATGTTGATATTGGTGTCAGCAGAAAGTTGCTTCGGGGTGTAGGGAATGTCATTTATTTTACACTGTTCAGTTCCTTCCTCCCCTAAATTAGCAGGTTTCTCACCTTCCCACACTTGCATTCTGATGTTACAGAAGTGTGCACTGTCGTGCTGGGCTAGAGCTTTGTCAGCAGGGAT
The DNA here is from genome assembly GCF_030020395.1 of Manis pentadactyla. NCBI lineage: Eukaryota > Metazoa > Chordata > Mammalia > Pholidota > Manidae > Manis > Manis pentadactyla. Next base: position 72,012,064 of record NC_080032.1, read on the forward strand.
CCTGCTGTTACCCATAGCTGGACTCAGTCAACATTTGTTGAGTGAATCGGAACCAGTATAAGCATAATTGCTCATTTTAGAATTTAGGCCCCAAAGAGGATACCACCTAACCCTGGACAAATAAAATCATAGTACGTATATATATACTTACCAGTGTTAAACCCTTGAAGGAAGAACCATTTGAGGTGGAATTTTCAGGAGGAGGCAGAGTTAGAACAAGGACATTTTTCATATAATCAGGGGCTGTGACATTTTCCATGAAGTAATTGTTGCTGTAATAAAAGGCACGAGTTCCTCATAAAAATTAAGTTCCTCTAAAAACAGAGATGGAACTTCTGCAATTCACACAAACTGTAACATCTGTGTTAAAGTACTTTAAAACACTTTTTTGCCCCCAGACCTGCAAAACTTTCTAGTTTTCCTAGATAGGCTTATTTTCTTTGCTTGATTGAATAAGAGAACTTAGGCATCAGTGGTTAACACACACAGATGGGAAGGAAGAACAGATTACAGATACGTCTTTGAGGGAGGTTTTTGGGGGCTCGATATATGAGCTAATGCTTGCTTTCAAGACTTAATGACCCTTAATTTGTACCCAGAAACTTTCTTTTCCTTAAGTGCTCATAACAATTTAGAGATACTGGGATATGACAGAAATTTTATGAATTTCATTTACTTTTCAGCACAAGCATGAACAGATTAAACATTTTCTCTAACACTGTAAGCTTCTTGACATCAGCTAAATGACCCTGGTATATCCTCCACTCCTGGACAATAGTTGGCACATTGTGGCCCCTCAATACTCTCTGGGATTGAGCTGCAAATCACATGGTTTCTTAGCTTTCTAATCATTTGGATGTTTTCATATACAAAGAACCTGACATGTTTGAACTGCTGTAACTGGAAAGACCATCATTTAACCTTCAAACAGCAGGTGAACACATACAGCTTTGTACTGAGGACTGTGTTGCCTATTTTGTTCATATTATCACATCTAACTCTAAAAGCACCTGTATAAAGTGGACATCTTTATTCTCACTTTACACAGTGAGATGACTTACTCTCAGGACACTTAGTAATACCCAAAAGCCAGATGAACTAAAGTGTCAGATTAGAATTTGAACCCAAATTATGTCTAGCTGCAAGTGAATCTCATGGTGTTCCAAAAACATAGCCAGGTGTCCTTTAGAAAGAGTGACAAAGGAACGCCAACACTTTGGCAGTTGACTGAGGGTTTGCTCTATGCAAAATGACACCAACTTGGCTACACAGAGGACTCCTTCCAAAGGGCAAAGCACCTATTGAAAGCAGCTATCAGTGTGATTGTAAGAATGAAATGTTGATAATTTTGCACTCTTTCCTATTTTCTGCAGCTAAAAAAACCCAAATAGGTTGATTAAATTATCTTCATGCCCAACTAGGTGTCAGATAAACCTGCAGCTCCTATGCCTCATGTTTCTTAACACTGGAAAGTACATTTAGTGTGGGTAAAAAATGAGTAGGCAGTATAGGCCAGTCCAGTCCAATAGCTTCTGTTCTGAGTATGGACAGGTAATAATGATACAGTAGATAAGTGAAGTCACATGATCAAGCTGAAGGGGCAAGGAGCACAGGCACACCAGTGACACCTTTCAGCTTATTCTGACTAAAATACCACCTTGGCACAGTTTGTGGGGTCTCCAATCATATTAGAAGATGAGTGGCAAAAAGAGGGGATGACATAAAAGGTGGTTTCTGTCCTCCAGAATTTTCTTTCCTTAGTTCCAGAGAAGTAGAGTGGAGGAGATCACTACCTAGTGACTGTATCACAGAGGGCAGAATAATTGTGTATATCAAACTCATTTACCTAGAACTTTCCTTTCGTGAAAGGTAGCCAAAGGAAAAATAATATGGGGCCAAAGGCTGTTGGCAATCAAAGGCATGGATACGGCCCAATTTTCAGAAACAAAATTATTGGGTTATTAGTTGATTTATTACTGACTAGAAAAGACCTTAAAATCAGGCTGGAAACTAGTATCCTTATAGAAGAATGGACATGTGGGGTTAGTGGGGTTTTCATAAAGCTTTTGTATTTAGACATGACAGTGATGTCAAAGTTACGCATGTCTTACTAAGGCTACAATTAATTAAATAAGAATGAGGGTGTGATGAAGAAGGCATGAATCACTGGTTAAAAATATTCTCATCATACTGAACCCCATGTGAGGCCGTGCAGAGCAAGAGAGGAGAATGAGTCTCCTGGAAGCCTTGGGGTGTTTCCTTTCTGAAAGGAGGAGAGCTCCCCCAAACATCACACCTACTTGAAGAGATCCACTAGAATGATGACAGTGTCTTCAGCCTCTGGCCGGTCACCCTTGAGGGAGTAGACAATGTCTGGTGTACCACACATAACAATCACTGGAAGAGACAGAGCAAGACAAGGAGAGAAATATGCAATGGTCTATATAAAATAGGGAGGGAACAAGGTGCCTGAACTTGAACCCAGTATTTTATGGTTATCCATGCTACATCTGTATTTTAGGATGAACACCCATTCCTCAAATTACTTCCCCATTTTTTATTTATAGTCATAGAGTTAGAGCTTCATGGGATCTTAAAAAGAATTATCCAGTCCATTCCATTAATTTCATCCATTTAAGGAGACTGAAGCCAACATGTCAAAGACTTAAAGAGTAAGTAGAAGACAGATAGTTCTGACATTCAAATTTATGAGTCCAGGCTCGAGTAGCTACAAAAATGATTTTCATTGATGAGTGAATTACAACTCACCATTTGTAAAGTGTTTGCAAAAGATATAGTATAAGTTAATGTGAGGATTTGTGAGGTCTTCCTAAGTAACATTTCTTGGGCTTTGTTTGTAGCTTCTTAACTCAGAATCGGTGTTAGTGGTTTCAGCATGGAGTCCAGTCTGGTTCTACAAGCTCTGCTACTCCTTGCACCATATTTCCCAAAGGCATGACTTCATAAGTAAGAGTAGTTGGGGACATTTCATTAGATCTTTTTATACACTGTGTTGTCCCGTTGAATTGTAAACTATGCATCTTTTTTCCTTATATCTTTGTCAATGTTTTACAAATGGAAGGTTCTTAATGTAACAAAAGCTTAATAATGACAGTTGGTGATGATTTGACTGATGCCAGGAAATCCTGCCATGCAAGCATCTTCCCTCGTAGGATATTCCCACAGTTGATTCCTTTGCTCCTGACATATTTTTATATGTAGAGAGAATTGTGTGGGAAGTGGAACAAATCACCTAATAATTTAGTGAGGATGATTTTATCGCATTAGCCTTTCACATTTGGTCTGCAACTAGGAGATAATTGGGTTGGTGAGATACAGAGAGATTAAAAGAAAGGGACACAATCTCTTACCTTTCTAATTTTGTTTGAGGCCAGATATCCATAAATATATCCTCTTGGTCATCAGAAGACCAGGGTTCAAAATGTATGAGGATTAGTCACAAATCCAATAATATATTGGATCAAAGTGAACTTTAAAAAATGGTTTATTGATGATTACTTTCATGATGTTAATATATTTGCTCAACACTACTTTTCTAATTTCTCTAATAATGTGTTAACCAACAAAAGGAACAATGCAATGGAGTTGCATGCAACTACAGATATCCCCAAATATACAAAATACGTTGCCGTAATGGTGATAGCTCTGTGGTGGTGACTTGGCAAAATGACTCAGATGGATGTGTAGTTGTGAGGAAGAGGTTGGCAAAAATTGTCTTTGTGCCTGCTTACCATTACTTTTCCTGTTCTGGTTTGTTAAGATATCCTGAAACTGGTCATCTCGTCTCAACATCTCCTTGAAGCTAAGTTCCTGAGAAAAGTAGGAAACTCCAGCCTCAAGAGCATTGAGGTACCTAAACAGAAAAAAAAAAAAAAGAAACTAAGAAATCAGCTTAGTTTTTTTCATGGCCTTCTATTTGGTTTGCTCATTGTTTACAGATCTGTCCTGGGACTCATAGTTCTTAAATTCATTTCCACTATTAACACAATAGACAATATACATCATGATACCAGTGGCTGGGATTATGGATTGTCTAATTTAGCAAAAGTATAGAGGAAGTTTTAGGGAATCTTTACATATATAATCTTTGTATATATATATGTATATGTATATATATGTAAGATATGTATATATACAAGTTGTGTGTGTGTGTATATAAAAATCATGTATATATACAAAAATTGCAGATAATTGGTGGGTCCCTTGGATGACTTCCTATTATTTGCAGAAGGAAGGCCATCCTGCTCTATGAACCAGCTCCATTATCACAGATAAGTTGAAAGTTGGGTCTGTAATGCAGACATTCAGAGTTGATAGGAATAATTCTTCCTCTTGTGTGACAAGGACTTCTGTGTGTTCTACGTTTGCTCCCAAGTTTCTCAGATAAGGCCTGGGGATGATTCTTATAGTTCCCTGGACATGCATTCCTGGTGGTACCCTGTAGCAGTTAGTCTTCTGCATGTTTAGATAAAGAGAGTTCAGAACTAAGCAGCATCGTGGAGGTACAGACAGTAACTGAACCAAAAGATTCTTTCTGCCACCTTTGCAGGAGTTGTGTGAACCTTGTAATTTTCTTTTAGAAATGATGCCCAATATCCTGTTTTCCCCATTCCTCCAACCAGACCCTCTGAAAAGCTCTGAGAGAAATTATTTCTGATCAATTGTGGGTATATGCAGAATGCATATTCTTTGGTATCATATCTTGCACAGTAATGTAAAAGTATTAACTTCTGTTTTCATTTTCCTTCTCTATAAAATGGAGATCAGAGTATTTGTTTTTTAGAAGGTTTACTGTGGGAAATCAATAAAACTAATGTGAAAACCCTTCAAAAACTAGAAAGAGTATTAAGAACGCAATTTATGTTGATTATATTTGTGATACTCTGTTTCCTTTGCTCTTGATTGTGTATAAGCACGTGGGCTGGTGTCCATTCCCAGTGCTGGTACTTTGGGAAGGTGCATCTGATAATAACCAGGTGGCTTACTATGATTCTCTGGCTTCTCTCCATGCTAAGTGCAAGAAAAATATTAATGGTCCTGCTTACCAGAAACAGTCCTCAGACTCAGTACTATTCTTGAAAACATATGCAGTATTCCAGGAAAAAGTTTTGAATGGCAAATCATTGACTTTCCAAAAGTTAACCAAGAAGTACATCAACTTCCTAGCTGGAGACATCAGCCTTGTTAAAGTTTCTTTGTAGTCACATGACAATCCAAAACTTCCAGCTGATATCATGGGATAATTCAAATCTGTGTCAAGGCTACACCAAAGGTGAGAAAGAAACCATTATCAGGATGGTCTTAAGTAGTAAAAATAAGATCCCTCTGTAACTTGTAAATAGTAAGAATGAAACAGGATCATTCAAGAAGGTTTCTGACTTATATAGGTGTCCCTCCTACACAGGTGAATTTTAAAACAATGGTTACCAAGCATATGCTATGTTCTAAGCACACTCTAGGTGTTCCCATGTACATGTGGCTTGGTTACTTTGAGTTATCCTAAAATAGTTGTCATTCAGATTGTCATTTAGGCTGGAACATACAGACTTTGGGGAGTAAGAAAATAGCAGACAGGACAGCATAGCTACCACAAATATTGAAAGAGGCCGCCTACACCTTTCCCTGCGTGTATTGCCTTATTTACAGCTCTTCTAAGCACTCGCCATGTTCACAGTCAATTTTACCTTTTTTTATTTCTCAAAACTCTTCCTTATCTTGATTTTCCCAATTATTTTAGCATTTTTAGATCTCAAAGCCTTTTATTCTACTTTCCATTCCTCACTCCAACATCTGATGGGTTATAAAATGCTATCGATTCTACCTGTAAATATTTTGCAAAGCTGCCAGCCCCTTCCGTGTCCACCACTCTCATGCTAATTCAGGCCCTCCTCCCAGCAGACCTTGTATCAGCCTCCTTGCTGCCCCCTTCACTGTGGTCAACCATTCTTCCCAGAGTCGAGCCACTCCTTACGGCACTTCCCTACTCAACTCTCGTGATTTCTGGTGCAAATCTAAATACCCTTCCCTCACCTGTAACTCATGACTTCTCCAATGTAGGCCTACTTAATTGTTTTGGTTTTCTATTATTCCCTTAGACACCTCTTGCACTCCAGTTAATACAGACTTCCACAATTTTTCTACCCTTCCCGACTGCTTTGCTTTTACACATACTATTCCTCTGTGTAGTGGAATGCTTATCCCCTCATCTCTACCCATTAAAACTGTACCCATTCTTCAGCACTCAACCCGTATACCATGCTCTTCATGCAGTTTTCTCCCCCTTTAAGCTGAACTCCCGCAACCAGAGGTGACTATTCCCTTTGGTGCATCCCACCGCATCTTGTTTCTGCTTCTCTAAGGGCACCTATCTCGCTCTGCCTTGTATTGGGCACCAGTGTCCTTGTCACCTTCTCTATTTTGCTGTCAGGGCCTGTGTTTTATTTATTTCTCTTCTCTGATAAAACCACAATGCTTCTTTGCCCATAGAAGGTCCTTATAAATGGTGAGTTGGTTTTTTCAAATCCTCCTTTCCTTCTGGGCACACTCTACAGCAGTATCTCAGCAGTCATATAAAGTGACAGTTGGGAATGAGGGCAAGAAAGAGTAAGAATCTGTATTTGTCTGCATCTTGGTGTGGCAGAGGAGCTCAGAAGTACCTCTGTGAGGTATCTGTGGTGTGCAGTGCTCCTGAATATCCAAGTCTGTTTTTACATCTGGGTGGGAGGCATCAGAAACAGACTTTGCAACCGAAATTTCAGAAGTTTATTTTACCCTCCAACATCTACTGCAGGAGGTCCTTCAGCATAGTTCTCTCTGTGCAGACAAAAGTGATCCTTGATTCAGTGGGGGTTTGAGCAGGTGACAGAGAGGCACGTGAGAGGGATTTTGACGGGGGAGGGCGTGCTCTGGCAGAACAAGAATTTTGTGCTGATGAGAATTATGCTGAGTTAAGTGAATGGAGAGAGGAGGGTGATTTTCTCAAACCCAGAGAAATGTTTTTACTTTAGAATATATTGGGAATTTATTTTTCTAAGTTGATTAGGTCACTGTGCAAGGTATGTTAATACATTATTTACATAATCCTCAAATAACACTGAAATAAGCACCTTGCTACTTACCCTATTCTTACAGTCCTAAGGCCAGAACAGAGCCCGGTTGAGGCCGCAGGTGGCTGCACTCTCCTTTGTGTCAGCATACACTCTGCCCATACTCAGGTGAAGATTTCCCTTCCTAAACTCCTCTGCTTCCTGCCAGGCCTCTAACCTTTTACCGATACCATGTTGCCTGTCAGGCTCAGGTGTTAGTGACTGAACCTGAGCAGCTGCTGCTGTTCACTCTACGCCAAGCAAGGTGGAGTTCTCTGTGCAGGAGATGACAGTTCAGGAGAGGTAGCAACATACTAAGGCCCCAACACCCCTGATTGTGTTGCCTTGACTAAACTGCTCTTTAATAAATCACTTAAATAGTAGTATCCTGTCCTGACTTCAATTTACAGTGGCATTAAAGCAACAAACCAAACTACTTACTACATCTGGAAGGTGGAATATGTACACGAGGGCCCCATGAGGACACAGCCCATCCGTTTTTTACTCTGTAGGAGAAAAAAAACCACAACTAATCCCTAAAATGAAAAAAGTGAATCAATGGGCAGAAACGAAGTGGGAAGGGGAAGGCTCCTGGAAGGTTAGAAAGTGGGCTTCTGGGGATGTTAGAACATAGGGCAGAAAGGAGCAACACATGGGCCCTTGGCGGGCAAGGACCAGCTGAGGGATAAGCACATCTGAGCAAGAGATGCCGCGGCGGAGGGGAAGGCATTCCGTCAACGGTGACCTCCAGTGAACCCAGACTCTGTATCCAGAGGAGGCCCCAGAGTGGAGGAAGGGTGGGCACACTGTGTCATTAGCAGTGTCTGTAGGCCAGATGGTGGAAAGACTAGATTTAGGGGTGCTGTAGAGGGAGAGGGCCCTCTCCAGTTTTAGAGCTGCAAAGCAGGCTGGAGAGGACAGAATGCGGTGTGGCCAGTCGTGTGATCATGATCTCCCGTTTCTCAAGGGGAACGTGATCAGGAACGTCCCATCCCTGGTTTTAGAGAACCGGGTCATACCTCCTTCTGTAGATGTAGAGGGGAGACACACACACATGCCTAGTTCATGAAAGTCTCCCTGCCCACTCCTCACCCTCCCACGACTGAGAACGACTGCAGTCATCAGCCACGCCTCCTGATGAGAGTGGGCCTATGTGGCTGGTGTGAGGTCTTGATCAGAGCTTTGGGACCAAGGCTCTAAGCCGAGCGCTCTGCTTCTTGGACAGACTCTAAAGTTCCTGTAATAAAGTGAGGATCTCACACACCTGCTTGCCTCTAAAGAGCTTGAAACACTTTAGCTCCATAAAGCTCTGGTAGGGGCTGGGAGCTGGGAGGAGAGCCTAGCCAGGACTCTCTCTTCCCATTTCTACCCTTTGACATTATAGTTACTACTTGACAGTTAAGTTTCAGATCCAGCTCCCAAGCAATTAACCTGTGACCCCATATATGTGATGACTTGAAAGAGAGCTCTCTGGTGTAAAGCTTTGGAAAATATTTTCTAACAGGGTACTTTTAGGTATTTCTTGAGGGACACAAAGGAAAACCAGTTAATTCCATCGTTTAAAATTTTTTAAAGTTTTTAAAGCAATATAAAACAAAAAATTCCCCTCTGTACCACTGAAAGTGTATAGATGGTACATAGCTAACATTCTCCTGCTTTCCTGGATTCCTGGAGGGCCCTTGTCACTTAGGAAATATTTGGGAATAAAGTCAGAGTATCCCGTGTCCAAGTCACTCAGCTGCGCGGTTGGAGATGATGTGAGAGATGCTATGGACCAGGGGCCCAGATTGCACAGTGTGATCATCCTGGGCCGAGAAGATGTGAGCTGTGTCCACAGAGACAGATACTTACTGAAATGGTCCTGAGTAGGTCGAGGCCTTCGCAGGTGCTACTCCGGCAGTCGCTTGTCTTATAAATCACACCCTCCGAATAGATAAAGGTAGCATTCACTGTCACATTTATGCCTGTTAGCCAGAAAGGAGGGGTAAGAAAAATAGTGTTATTTTTCAGTAGTTTATACCAGCCATGAGATTTATTGTTTGCCAATTGATCCTGGAGAAAAATTGGATATCTGTTTTCAGGCCTAGGAACATCTGAATTCTGAGTTCTTATATTATTCCTTGTCACTTCCATCTCTGTCTCTGGCCCTCCATCTCTGTCTCTTTCTCAGCAGCTTTATTGAGGTATAATTTATCCATCATAAAAATCACCCATTATAAGCGTGCGATTCAGTGATTTTTAGTACACATATATATATTAATTGGGGCCACCATCCCACAATCCAGTTTTAGAACATTTTCATGTTCATGGCTCTCTTCATCCTCTTTGCACAATTCTAGACTCAGCAAGCTGCCTATATAGGTCTGGGAGTTTTAAGAAAGCAAAGATGCAGACATTACAACATCTGTTCTTTTATGCTCCAGAATTCTGGTTCTGTTTGCTGCCAATGTGCGAATTGGCACCTCTGTGCTCTGCTCTCAAAGCCAAAGTGAACTGTGCCTATTCTGGCCTAGGATCTTTGGATAATGGACCACCTTCAGATACAGGCAAGAGCACTGATGGTAATATCCCTACACATTGCTAGACACCTCATTTGGGGAGAGAATAAAGAATAAGCAGAACCATGTGGCCAAACTCTGTGTCTTACATTTTGGTCTCCTTCTAATAAAAATATTCAGGACAAATATGATTCCCAAGCAGAGATATCCTTAATTTTGCCAAGCTCTTATACAGAAAGGCTAGAAACTCCAGTTGCTAGTCTGTCAGTATGAGTGACTTTCCATGTGTTCTTGCACAAGCCATTTTACTATCTCTAGTCTGGTTCACTCACATGTAAAATTGGATTTTAAACCAGGTGTGTCAAATGTAGTAATTTCTAATACCTTTAAAAGGTGTCAATAATAAAGAAGTTATTGTTCTTACAAATACCCAAATAAGAATATTTTTAAGGATAAGAGATCTGTTCTTTCAGAGAGTGGAAGAGTCTTTGCACTTCTGCACCCACCTCTGAGATGTGTCTACTGAGTGGAGAACATTTTATCTCTTGCTTTTATGGGGGGGTGTTGATTCAAGAACATTTATCCTGATGCTTTGTTCAGTAAGAGATCTAAATAAGAGATGGCAGTACTTTGCTGGGTAGAACTAGCCAAAGAGCAGGTCAGTGCAATAAGACGACTCAGAGAAAATTAAAGGAAGAGGTGCAGTTAACACTTGAGTGCAGCCATGTGCCAGCCATAGTACCAAGCACTTCATACTCTTCCTTTTATTTAATTCTCATTACAATATGGAGAGGTTTTGGAAAGCAGCAAGAGGAGTCAGGAAGTAGAGTGGAGGTCAGTGCACAGTCACAGAAAGAGAACAGGGCTTTGGAAGGTGGCCACACCTGCAGTGGTTAATGTAAAGCTATGTCTCCCCCTCCCCTCCTGCCCCTATGAGGGCTCTTCTCCCTCCTACCACCAAGAGGGACAATGAAGATGACCCACTTAAAAATCCTAGGTCCAGGCAGCCCATGAGGGGACAGCAAAATCCAACTATAAATCCTGCACAGTGCCTGGGAGAAGGAGAACCAACATCTCCTGAGTGTGATCTTTGACAAGTGACTCCACCTCTGGGGTCCCAGTTCCTCATCCATCTATTAATAACATAGAACCGAGCAATCTCTGTTACTGTATGTCTGGCATTGGGCTTTGGAGTTTTTCATGCATTATTTCGCTTAATCTTCCCCTGAATTGTATGAGGTCAGTTAATATTTCATTTTCCTAGTAGGAAGAGTGAGAATATGGGAGTCTAGCGAGGCAGATTAACTCGCTTGGGGTTACACAGCTGGCAGGCAGTGGAGTCAGCTCTTGAGCTAGGGCAGTCTGACTCCAGAACCTGACGCTGCTATAGGACGGCAGCCGTCACAGCGTGGCTCTAGACTCCTGAGGTACCTTGAGATGTTCAGGAGGTCAAAACTGTTCTCATAATTATATTAATACATTCTTTGTGTTTTCCACTTTCCATCTCATGAGCATATAGTGCAGTTTTCCAGTGGTTATCTATTATTGTAACAGATTAAATACAGAAGCAGATATGAGAATCCAGCCATTTTCTATTAAGCTGCACATGAAAGATGTGCAAAAATGTAAATCAGTACCATGTTTCCCATCTACTTTGATTTTTTTATTTGAGAAATATAGTTTTCTTTAAATAAGAAATTTTATTTATATTGACAGATAAGGTGTTTGTAATTGTTACTTGAAGTAAGCAAATATTTAAAACATTTCTCAGTTTTAATTGCCAATATAAAATGTTGATAAATTTAACTGTATAAATAAAACTTTTCAGAGCCACAATTATTTTTAAGAGGATAAAGAAGTCTTGCAACCAAAAAATTTGAGATCTACTTCTGTAAAACATGCTGTCATTTGCTCCTGCCTCTCAACATTTTATGGTTACGTAAACTGTTTTTGTTTGAATTTGGTAATGGACTGGAGAGATCTCTCCCCTTTTATCTCCCCCAATCCGAAGTGATTTCTGAAGAAAATACTGAACATTTTTCAGACAATGGAATGACTTCAAATCAAAGCTCCATTTTTTTTAAACAAGCAGTTTTCATAAATGCTGTTCCTCATTCCTAGCCTGCTTGTAATACGTCCCCACCTGCCCAGGTCAGTTTTGGGAGCAGGAGTGGAGTGCTGTAGGGCACAGGCTGGTCTCAGAAGCCTCTCTCTGATCTAGAGCTTTGAGGATGGGGTTGGAAAAAAGTGAATCTGGGTATAGGTGTGGAGTCTAGGAAAGGGCTGCCCTCAGCACATGAGAGCATGTGGAGGGAATGGCTACATTCCATTCAGCCATGGGATATACATCCTTGAGGAGCTGATGTCCTAAGGTTGAAGGAATCTCTTCTTCATGTTTTCCACCAAATCCCATCTATTCTTTAAAATCCACAAAGGTTTCCTAAGTTCTAGGAAAAAAATATTGATCTCTTCCATTTGGACATCACCCACAACATTTGAACTCTTAATTTTCTTCACTTTAGCCCTATAGTATATTGTCTTAGAAATTTTCCCAAACAGTACACTCAGTACGTTTAGAACATGGACCTGTCTTTCCCTCACAGTCTGCAGTTTGGCTTTACTGTGCACGAACATCCAGCCCACAAAATGCATCATCAAATGCAAGAATCTGAGCATCATTGTTTATTCAAATTCCCCACTCATTTGGTCATTTCAATAACCTCACCCACTAGTGGCTATGTTACAAATGAGAATAATAAATAACTCACACAATATTACTCAGTTAGTAAATGATGGCACAGGACTTCAGATTCAGGTTATGTGAGTTTGGAGTTCAAGATCTTACCAGGACACCATGCTGCTTATTTGTGTGCCTAGTAACTGGTTCTCCTAACGGCAATGATAGCACAGCAAAAGCCACTCCGTTAAATCCCCAACCAGGACAGTAACAGTGACAATAAAAGCCATGTACTGAGTTCTCCCTATGAGTCAGTTAGTGTATTAGGTACTTTATATGAATTTCCTTATTTAATTTACACCATATTCACGTAAGGTAATTAATATCTATTGTGATTTTGTAGGTGAGGGAACTGAGGTTCAGAAAACTTAAGTAACTTGCTCAGGGACACTGGCAATAAATGGTTGGATGAAAGGCTAGAATTTGAACCAAGATCTGTCTGATGCCAAATCTCTGCTTCTGAGAACAATGTTCCACTGCCTTATTTCAATGAGAACATTAGTCCATGGTGGGTAAAGATCTTACATTGGCAATATGATACACTCTATGGAATCATACAGATAAGGGTTTGAATCTCATTTTAAACAGACAACCTTATGAATTCAAAAAAGTTATTAAACCTCTGCTATGAAACTGTCAATACCAATCTTAAAGAGCTGTGGTGATTAAAGAGATTACATATTTTACATAGCACATAACAGGTACTCAATAAACAAGGCAGCCAAAGTTCAGAGATACTAAAGGAAATATCTCATTCTGGATCACAAAGACAGAACGTTCTGGGGCAGGAACTCCAATCCAGATCCTCAGACTTCAAATAAAATATTCTTTTCACTATTGCATACTGCCTCAGTTGATAAAGGAATTTTATTAAATCACCTCTTATTTCCATTACCGCTCTAGATCAGATCCATCTATTTACATCTGAATCTGGTTTCAGACAGGAGTGAAGAAATATATATTGCACATAAGAAAGTTTTTACACATGATGTTTGATACCTGTTGCTACTATTACCACAAAATTTTTAATAGAGCAAGTTGAGAAATATCCTCCTTAGAACCATAAATAACCATGAAAACATATGAAATAGTCATTAACTCAATAATTATACTTCTGGCAAGCTAGTCTCAAAGAATAGAAAAAGACCATATACATGAGAATGTTTGTTGCAGTATTTAAAAATAATCATGAGAAATTAAAAACAATGGAATATCCTACAATAGGGATTATTAGATTATTTGGGAGGATATCTACTCCAAGAGATAATTCACATCCATTTGCATGATGTTATGAAGATTAAAGTCACTTGTAGAATGTGAAGTGAGGTCAGAAAGATTGAAAATTGTTTCTATACCAGAGCCAATCATAAAATTCTTAAAAACAAGAAACTGAGAAGCATATGAAAAGACACCAGAAATATCCATTGGCTGGAAATTATCAGGGGTGATTTTTTTCTATTTATTCAATGTATTTCATCCAATGTTATAATGGTTATTTTAATAATTGAAGGATACAACGAAGAACTGCAACACTGAGTTTTATTGCAAATTTATTACATTGAATATGTCTTATCATAGTAGCCACCAGAGATAAAAGAATTAAGAGGTAGATTAAATTCCCAGAGAAAGATTCGCATCTGTATGAATTTTCCTCTATAAATTCATCTTCTTGACTGGTAACCCTGTGAAATCTCAGATCCAGACCAAATATTGCCTCTGGACATCTGTAGAAGGAAATATGACAACTCCCTGAAACTGAGCAATAAACCCAGTTTTCTCTGGGGCATTTCAGCACTGTGAACACCTGGCATTCCCCAGCTTGGGGCCATTCTAAGAGCAGGGAGATGATGAGTGAGTTCATTGCAGTAGGGCTCCCATCCTTCTCTCTGAGGATCTACTGTCTTGAAATAGAAGGGGGTGGTGGGATAGGTCCTTAGAGGTTGTACAATTGGGCAAAGAACACAAGTCTTTACTTAGCAACCCTTTGACCCCAGAGATGGTAACAGGGAAGAAGAGAGTTCTGTTACCATAGTCTTACCAGCTTCAAGCAGACGCTGTTTCACTATTTCCACTCCCTCATTCACTGCTTCTTTCAAGTTATCCAGGGACTCTGAGAAAGCTGAGTTGTTCATCATCAGGACACTGATCTCGTAGCTGCCGTTGTTGCAGTTCCGACTCACCTGGGAGGTCCAGAACATCAGCCCTGGGCGGAGGAGCAGTGACCACAAAGCCAAGCCCAACAGTGGCGTCTTCATGACCTGGCTTACCTCAGAACCATACTCCTTGTGCTCACTTGCTTTACTCTGCGTCTTTAGGGAGGCAGGAACCCCAGCAGGATGGCCTCTAGCTGGGTCCCCTCGTCCACTCTTCCTTACAGTCCTTTCTGGTCATATCTTGCTGGTCACGTGCACCACAGAATACAGCTTGCCTGCCAGCAATTAGCAGCCACATTATGGTAGGAGATAAACCAAAGTTCACTTTGTGTGTTTGCTCACAGAAAGGTCAGAGTTATATACAGGGAGATTACCTGGGCCTCATGCAATAAAAATACATCACTGGGGAGAGGGGAAAGAGGAAGAGGGAGGTATAGTAGATACATAAAAAGCTTTGTAAATGAAAAATAAAGGTCAAAAGTCTTAAGGAAAGCACAGACATGATGGACTATTAGTATTTGGTTATAGCTGCACATTGAAACTAAAAACTTAACTAGCAAGAGTTGTGTTTCAGTCATCCAGTCAGCAACTATTTATTGAGGCTTTACCATGTGTTGGGCATTGGCAAGGCACTGGGCATACAGCCATGAGTGATATGGATGCATTAATAGTTTCATGGAACATGCATTCTAGTGGGGAAGACAATCATTAAACAAATAATTATGAATAATTAAACTCAACCATGAAAAAAATGCAAGTGCTGTGGGAGCACATAGAAGATGAACACGACCTATTCTAGGAAGCCAAGGAAGCTTTCCTGAGAAAGTGTCCCTTAAGCTGAGCTCTGAAAGATGAACAGCAGTTAGCTGAATGGAAAGAGAAGAAAGGCATATAAAGTGGGGGACAGCTTGTGCAAAGAAGCCCAGGACGTGGGAAGTGGCATCGATGTTTGAGGAACTGAAAGATACACAGCATGGTTGGAGAGGAGAGGCTAGGAGTCCAGTAGCAAGGATGGGCCTATAGGGTTTCCTGACAGCCATTAACAATTTGGAACTTTGCCCTCAGAGTCAAGAAAGGGACATGATCAAATGATTTTGTAAAGCCCACTTAGGCTCCATGGAAAGAATGACCCAGAGAGCGACGGGACTGGGGACATGGCACAAATCAGGAGGCTGTTTCTGTGGTCCAAGTGAGAGGTAAAGGAGGCCTGAGTGAGGGAAGTGGCAGTGGAGATGGTTCAAGAGATACCTAAAGGCAAAATGGATAAGACTTGATATTTTATTGGATTTGAGGCATTAGAGAGGGAGGAGTCAAGGGTGACCCCTGATATGCTCAGCTGGGTCAATGGGAAGACTATTTACAAAGCTCCAAAATTTTGAGAGGAATAAGTTGGAGGGAAAAGATCATAACTTCTGTTTTTGGACACACTGATTTTAAGGAAACTGTGTAGGTGTGAGAATAGCCTCTAATGCATTTTGGGAAGAATATCTGGATCTAAATGGGGATTTGGAAATAGAGTCAGAGGTGTAGTATGATTGATCAAATAATGTCATTGTTATATCACTGATTTGATGACCACTTATGGGAAAATGTGTGGAGACAGGAGAGTAATAAAGGTATTAAATTTTTGTATGCAATTGAAGTTAAATTATCAACTTAAAATGGTTGGTTATAACTGCAGGATATTTTATGCAAGCCTTGAGCTAACCACAAAGAAAAAAAACTACAGTAGATATAAAAAAGATAAGGAGAAAAAATCAAAACAAATCACTACTATAAAAATATTAAATAGCAAAGGAAGATAGCAAGAGAGGAAGTATGGGACAAAACAAGAGAAAAACAGACAGAAAAAAATTAACAAAATGGCAACAGCAATTCCTCAAATATCAATAATTACTTTTAATGTACATGAATTAAACTCACCAAAATTAAAAGGCATAGAGTAGCTGAATGAGTTAAAAATGAACAAACACAAGATCCAGCAACATGCTGTCTACAAGAGATTCACTTTAGATTTGAAGACACATGTAGGCTGAAAGTGAAGGGATAGAAAAAGATATTCCATGTAAATGGTAACCAAGAGAAAGCAAGGATGGCTCTACTTGTTTCAGACAAAATAGACTTCAAGTCAAAAATGGTCACAACATTTTGAAATGATTAAAAGGATCAATTCAACAGGAAAATATAACAATTTTAAACATATGAACTCAACACGAGGGTACCTAAATACATAAAGCAAATACGAACAAATCTGAAGGAAAAAATTGATAATACAATAATAGTAGGGAACTTCAATACTCTACTTACAACAGTGAATAGAATGTCCAGACAGAACATCAATAAAGAAAGTGGACTTGAACAACACTATAGATCAAGCAGACCTAATAGACAAATACAGAACTTTTCATACAAAAGCAAAAGAATATACATTCTTTTCAAGTGCACAAGGTCCATCTCCAGGATACAGCACATGTTATGTCACAAAAAACTTAATTATTTTAAAAGATCAAAATCATTCCAAGTACATTTTCCAACCACAATGGAATAAAACTAGAAATGAACAACAACAAGAAAACTAGATAATTCACAAATATGTGGAAACTAAACAGCATACTCTTGAACAGCTACTGGGTCAAAATGGAAATCAAAACAGGACTTAAAAGTATCTTTGGACAAATAAAAAAAGAAAAAATAACATACTACAACTTAAGGAATGGAGCAAAAGCAGTACTAACAGGGAAGTTTATTGCAATAAACATCTCCATTAAAAAAAAAGAAAGATCTTAACCTTCCCTTCTACCTCAAGGAACTAGAAAGAGAAGAACAAATAACTTGGCAGATGGGAGGAAATAAATATTAGAACAGAAATAAATCAAATAGGGGATACAAATCTACAGAAATAAGTCAGATAGGGAATAGAAAAAATCAACAAAGCTATGAATTGGTTTTTTTGTAAAGATAACAGAATTGACAAACTCTTAGCTAGTCTTACTAAGAAAAAGAGAGAGGACTCAAATAAAATAAGAAATGAAAGACAATACAATGGATGGCTCAGAAATAAAAATGATCATAAGAGACTGTTATAAACAATTAAAACAAAGTGGATTAGAAGAACTGGATAAGTTCCCAGAAATATACAGTTTACCAAAACTGAATGAAGAAACAACAGCCTGAAACCAATAAAAAATAAGGAGATTGAACCAATAATCAAAAACTTCTGAACAAAGAAGACCAGGGACAGATATCTTTGTAACATTTGAAGAAGAGTCAATTCCAACCCTTGAACACTTCCAAACCACAGAAAAGAGAACACTTCCAAACTCACTTTATGAGGCCAGCATCATCAATAACAAACCCAGATAAAGAGATAAAAAAAGAGAAAACTATGGGCCAACATCCCTGATGAATATACATGCAAAAATTCTCAATAAAACGCTAGCAAACTGAGTTCAACAGCACAGTAAAAGGATCATACACCATGACCAAATGCAATTTATCTCTGAGATGCATGGATAGTTCAATATATTCAAATCAATGTGATACACCACATTAACAAAATGAAAGAAAGAACCCACACAATCATCTCAATAGATGCAGAAAAAGCATTCAATCCCCATTTGTGATTAAAATTCTCAATAATATAGGTTCTTCTAATCATGGTTTGTCTTTTTGGTGATAGTCCCATCCTGAAGCTATTCAGGAACTCACAGAGTTGCCTTACTACAACAAAAAACGGTCCTATCACCCAGGAAATTTTAAGCATTTTAGGAACTCTGTGTCAGGAACTAGGATCAAAGAAGATGTATTCGAACAAAAGATGCTTTTAGTTCTCTTACCTCTTAGGAAATTATAAAAGTTTTAAGAGCTCTGTGACAGGAATCAGGGAGCAAAGATATGCACATGCGTGCACACACCCACACATTTCTATTATTTCAGAGCATTAAAATCAGAAAGGAAGTAAAATTATCTCTACTTGTAGATGACATGATCATATATCTAGAAAAACCAAAAGACTCAATGGAAGAGCCCTTAGAACTAAGAAATGAATTAAGTAAATTTGTGGCACATATAAAAACCCCACAAATCAGCTATATTTCTATACACAAAGAACTATCTGTAAAGAAAATTAAAAAACAATCTTATTCACAATAGCAACTAAAAGAATGAAATACTTAGGAATAAACATAACCAAAGAAGTGGAAGATTTATACACTGAAATTATAAAACACTTATGAAGGAAATTAAAGAAGGCACAGATAAATGGGAAGACTTCTCATGTTCATGTATTGGAGGAATTAATATTGTTAAAATGTCCATACTACCCAAAGTGATCTACATATTCAATGCAATCCCTATCAAAATCCTAATGTTATTTTTTTAAATAAATAGAAAAATGATTCTAAAATTTATATGGAATCACAAAAGACTGTAAAGCCAAAACCTTGAGAAAGAAGAACAAAGCTGGAGACATCCTTCTCCTGAATTCAAAGTATGTAATAAAATTACAGTAGGCAAAACAGTGTGGTAATAGCTTTAAAAATACTTAAAGACCAATAGAACAGAATAGAGAGCCCAGAAATAAATCCATGCACCCACAGACAACTGATCTTCAGCAAAGGTGCTGAGAACGTAAAATGGGGAAATGATGTCTTCAATAAATGGTGTTGGGGAAACTGGATTCCCAGATGCAGAATGAGATTGAACCCTCATCTTACACCATATCGTGAAAATCAACTTAAAATGTGTTAAAGATGTAAACACAAGACCTGAAGTTTTCAAACTACCAGAAGAAAACAACAGGAAAAAAATTCCTTGAGATTGATCTGATGATTTCGTGGGTGTGATACCGAAAATACAGGCAACAAAAGCAAAAATAGACAAGTGAGATTGCATCAGACAAAAAACTTCTGTATGGGTATGGAAACAACAGTGAAAAGGCAGCCTATAGAATGGGAGAAAATATTTGCAAACCATATTATCTGATAAGTGGTTACTATACAAAATATATAAGGAACTCCTACAACTCAATTGCAAAATAAATAAAATAAAATAACTTGATTAAAAAGTGGGCGAAATACATGAATATACATTTCTTTAAATAAGATATAAAAATGGCCAAGAAGTACATGCAAAGGTGCTTAACATCACTAATCATTGGGGAAATGCAAATCAAAATCACTATGAGACATCACTTCAAATCTATTTAAATGGTTATAATCAAATAGTCAAAAGATTGCAAGTGTTATGATGATGTGGAGAAAAGGGAACACTTGTATATTGTTGGTGGGAATGGAAATTGGTACGTCCATTATGAAAAACTGCACAGATTCCTCAGAAAACTAAAAATAGAAATGCTTTATGATCCAGCAATCCCACTTCTGAGTATGTAGCCAAAGGAAATGAAATCAGGATCTCAAAGAAATACCTGCATTCCCATGTTCACTTCAGCATTATTCACAATAGCCAACACATGGAAAAAACTGAATGTCCATTGATGCATAAACAGATAAAGCAGATGTGGTATGTATATACAGTCGAGTATTATTCAGGCATGAGAAAGAAGGAAATCCTGTCATTTAGAAACATGGATGAACTTGAAGCAAAATAAGCCAGACACGAAAAGACAAATATGTGACTTCACCTTACACGTGGAAACTACGATAGTTAAACTCACAGAAGCAGTGAGTACAGTGGTATTTTCCAGGGGCTGAGAGGAGGGAAAAATGCGGAGCTATTTATTGGTCAGGGAATGCAAAGTTCCAGTTGTGCAGCATGAATTAGTTCTGGAGATATAATGTACAACAATGTGACTACAGTTAACAATATTGTGTGCTTGAGATGTGCTCAGGAGGTAAATATTAAGTGTTCTCACCAAAAAAAAAAAAAAAAAAAGGAAAGAAGAAAATGGAAGAAAGGAAGGAAATGGTAATTATGTGAGATGATAGATGATAGTCAGTGGTGATTACTTCACAACTTATACATATATCAAAACATTTTGAAAAATAAGTATTAACTAGCAGTATTGCTCTTCTCTAGAAGTAACTCTATTTATAGTTTAAAACTCACCAAATACAATAGTGAATTGCTGATAGATTCAAAGTGGTGCTGACCCTCAACATTTTAAAAATAAAATCCAGGTTGTAGCCACTCTTTAGATAACTTGAGTGGCCCTCTAGTGACCTTCTACATCGCAGCTGATGACACTTGGGCCCTGGGAGTCGCATCCTCCATTGGAGAGCCTTCAAGGAGGAGGAACTTCCTCAGGACATGACTGGGAAGGGATCCAGTGACTGACTATGGGAAGTCTGCCTTGACACCTCCTGGAACAAGACAGGTATTGCCTGGTGTAACACCAGCTCCCCTGACTTAGCCTCGCTGGTTGTATTGTTCAACCCAGGTAAAAGAAGAGCTGCATTTTGGGTACTCAGTGAACCAAACACCAGTAGAGGGATTAGTAAAATTGAAAGGTATAGTGCTCATGATTCTCATCATTTTATAGTACACCAGAACCTCAGGAATCGGCTGGTTCTGGAAATCTACTCAGTTATTGAAAACAAGCAGAAGTTATGCTTTTCTTACTGGAAGCAGAAGGGAGAAGCAGACTGATAACTAGAAAAGGGCCATGGTAAGGTTATGGGGGGATTTTTAATGGTGAAAGTTGAGTTACTTAAGTTAAGAAGGAACTGGTGGAGAGGAAGAGGTGGTAGATGTGGCAGAAAAATATAATTAAGTGAGGATGGCTCCCAGACAACCGGAGGCAGTGGAACTTCAGGTGGGTGGGAAGGAACAATTACTCTCAATAAAGGAAGAAAGTGTTGTAGGAGAGTCTTACACCCATGTCTATTTCTACACCTGAGGGTTGGAAGATGAGGTAGTTTGTGTATGATGGTTTGAATGTATTTACTGAAGAAGGAGGTGAGAATGGAAGGAGAGCGGGGCAGTCAGAGGTCTGAGGAGATGGGAGGGACCAGGAGAGTGTGTGTGGTGCGTGAGAGAAGGGACTGAGACATGTCCTGAGGTGCTTCGGCAGGGTGAGTGCTGAGATTAGTAGATTAGTGTGCATTTATTGTGGCCCTACTTGGGCCTGGTTTTATGATTTTCCCCAACAGTATTTACCTGCTCAAGAACAAGTTGAGGAAAGTGAATGGTTTGAGTCTTCAGGTGTGGAGTCTTTCCAGGTAGCTGAAATGAAAGGACATATGGGTAAAATATTTTTTAAATGTAAAAAAAGGAAAAAGAGAGGAGAGACAGACTACAAATCCAAACTGACTAAGAATGGAAGTGACTGCAGGAGAAGAGCAAGGGAACGGCGTACAGAAGAGGCTTGAAGGAGTGGAAGCCACAGTCAGACAGAAACACAGGTGGAAGGGGGACAATCGAAATGAACAAACGTCTGGAAAGGGAGTGTTTGAATGAGAGGGTGGTTTTTCTGCATTACTGATTGAGCAGGTCAGGGTGGCGGAGAGAAGAGGACGGAAAAAGGCTTTGAACCATGGAGCTCAAAGAACACAGAGTCCAGTCTGTAGGTCATCTGCCGGGTATTAAAATCAACCGGATTGACAGCAGGCCCTCGCTGGAGAGGAAGATCGTTCATGTAACAATAAATGAGGGAGAACAACCAGGACTTCCACAACTGATAGTAGTTGATGAAAAGGGGTAGAGAGTGTCATGGCTGGATGGGACATACCTCAAAGGAACAGAGGTTGTTTTCTAATTTAAATTATGAGGTAGAGCATAATATAAAGGCCTATCTGCAGTGAATATATACAAACTAAAAGAATGACAAAATAGTCATGTACCTACATTATAGCCTAAGATATAAAATATTACTAGAACCTGTGTACCTCTGTTTATCCCATCCCTAAAACATCACTCCTTCTACTCCCAGCATAGTCAGAAGGTGTAGAAAAAGTCCATGAAGAGATAAGGGATGTTGAGGCATTTGTTGATGGTGGCACAGACGTGTGAGGTGAAAAAATGCTGGAGGAGATATGACTCCCCATGTTTGGAGAGACAGTGGTTGTGAAATAGGGTGGGCTCAATCTTGGTGTCTGCTGGAGGGAGGATGGCAGATACTCAAGACTTCACAGGATTTAGCTTTGATTGAGAAGGAAGGCATTGGGGTTATTCTACAGGTGGGGTAGGTGGTAGTGGTCAGAAGTAGGTGTTCCTTTTAGCGGGTGTCAGGAAGAATGGGACACGAGGCTGCAAAGAGGCACATGGCCATGATGCAGGTGATTAACCTTTGCTACAGGTATGATTTTAGATGTTGCACATTTGTTGGCCAAGCTTGGGCTCAACCCTGGTTTTCTAACGGTTAATTTGTTGCTATTCCCACTTACTGTACTAAGAGAAAGAAGATAGTGTTTTTGTTTTAATTTGGTCTGGAAATTGCAAATAAGAAAGAAAGCAATGTCAGGGGTGGATGAGGTGGGAAACTGCCCGGTACTTTTATTGCAGATATGGACTGAGTGCAGATGCAGTTCTGGGAAACCTCTGATTATAGCATGTAACCAGGAAATGATTTTCAAATGTGAAGGACCAAGATACAGTCCTTCCTGGATCCTTCCAAGCAAAACGTATGTGTCTTCTTATGTTGTAAAACTACGAGCATGTAGATCATAATAAAGGGAGGCAGGTTGTGCCGGGCCAGTTTCAAGGGTCAAAAGCAAACAATGGAACACCTGAGCTGGCAGGTTTATTAGACATACTCTTCAAAGGAGCACAAAACCTCTAAAGATATGAGAAAGAGAAATTACTCCACGTGGGAAGGGGCAGATGAACAAGTAGACTGCATGTGCCACTCCTTCATTTCTGGCAAGGCTTTGGGTCTTCCATGCTTGGGTCTTTTCCTGCTAAGATCCCCTCCCCACCTTGGGCCTGTAGAAATGCACTGCATCCCTACGCTCCCCAGTACCCGAGGCTCCTTTGTCTCCTTATCTCAGTGGAGGTGTAAAAACAGGGTTTTCCAAAGGAATTTACCAACTAATGGAACTAAAACATGAAAGTTCTTTTACTAAGCAAAAAGGTAGAGATTCTGATCTGAATTTACCAAGGAAGAATGGCTCCAGTAAAGTGTTTCTTAGCTAATAACTTAATAGACTCACCAGATTCACTGAAAGACCTGCTGAATGCCTGCAGCCAGTGGACACATGCACTCCTGCTCCCTCTAGTTAAGTTGTTTGCTTACCAAGGGTCCTGTGTGTTTGTCCCCCAGTTTTCTCTATTTGCTTATTAAATTATGTCCTTGGCTAAATGTCACATAATCTGATAAAATACATATGAAAACTGTTAGAAATCTTCAAGGCAGATTGCTAAGAAAATTGTTCTGGCAAGACTGCTAAACAGCACTGGAAATAACGTGAAAAAGTCTAAGAATAACTGCCTTTAGAGATCCTGTCAATTGTGCTAAAACATCAAACACTGAAAATAGTGGAAGATGTACTCAGGGTGTGGTTTATATAAGAAAGCTAATTCAGAGCTCCACTCAGGGGACTCCTTCTCAGTTCCTTGTCCTGATGTCAACAGTTTGTGAATAAATAAGCATGAATATGTTTTGAGATAAAATTAAAATTTTAAGATATAGTTACATAATTTTTAGTGATTTCTGCTTTAACTGATTTTTTTGTTTTTGTGTTTTCTGTGAAGGAAACACTGGTCCTGTTCAAATAGATAAAATAATGCCAGAAGGATTCAGGTAACTAACAGACTGTATGGTTTTGCACCCAAATGGGTTTGGATATGCAAACGTTTTGAGTCAGGCATAGAGAAATATAAATTGCTTTAAATAATAAAATGAGGAAAATTTGAAGTTCCCTGGGCCAATCCAGGAAGAAGGGAGTGAGGAGGAAAAAGATAAAAAGAGAAAAGCCTCAAGACTTCAGGGTATGATGAAATACTGGGGAGGATTTTTTGGTCTTTCTATAAGCATGCAATGAAATTCAAAGTACTTTTATCTAGATCACAGGTAGGGTGACCCTACTCACACCCAGACTGCTTTTGTAGACTAGGACTGCGACTCTAAATTCAGCACCAGGACCTAATACTGCAAGCTGACAGGTTTGTTTCTTGTCCTTTCTTTTCTTTTCCTGTTTCCTGGAGTCCTCCTCCATTCCAAGAGGAAATCTAATCTTTGAGCAATGTCTTCGGCTCCCTCCTTCCTGAGCCCATTTTGTGCAGTATTCCTGTGTGTTCAGCAAGGGTTGGGG
This sequence comes from Manis pentadactyla, assembly GCF_030020395.1. Classification (NCBI taxonomy): domain Eukaryota; kingdom Metazoa; phylum Chordata; class Mammalia; order Pholidota; family Manidae; genus Manis; species Manis pentadactyla. The sequence goes on from NC_080032.1 coordinate 72,036,766, forward strand.
TAGCTGATTGCTATACACTGGCCAGGGGCAGTTGGAAATCTGTTCAGTTTCCTGGTGAGTCTTGGATTAACTCCTGTGTCCAGATGGCTGTGTTTACTTACTATGAGAAGCAAGTGCTGGAGATGGTAGGACTGTAGTAATATATCTCAGCTGTAATAAAGTTCTCTCTGCTCTGCAAAGAGCTTTATTGTTTTCTCTTACCTGAAACACAGCAGAAGGAAACAGGCACGGTCCGTTCCCAGAGAGTGGTTACTTGGGCTGTATTTCAATCCTGAAAGGGGAACTCTGTGTTTTCTTATAGAGGAACCAGGTGTTCCTCTTGTGTTTTTCCCCCTACGGTGGCTGAAGGACTCCTTCATTATAGCTTGGGAAAGAAGAAAAGAAAACAGCCGTCAGATCCCTGAAGGGTGGACCCATGAAAGAGCTTCTGCCAGTTTTGTTCACTGATGCATCATGCTTGGCAGGTAGTTGGAAAGGCAGGGCAACCATTTCAATAACAGAATGGTGTGTCTTGAGATAAAGAAGCACTTTGAGTTCCAGGAGGCAGTTTGATATACTTAAACAAAAAACAAAGAACCACAAAACTTGGAGCTGCGTCTGAATCTTGTTCTAGCTGTTTGCTAAGCATTTGAATTTTGGGGGCAGAATACCTACATTTGTTGATCTTCAGTTTGCTCATTTCTAAAATAAATCTAATTTCTATCCTAGCCAATAAACCTGAGCTGCAACCCTTGCGAAGTTTGGACATGGGGCGGTGTGCCAGATGATTGATGGGATTTGCCTAAGCAATATACAGAGTTGATTCATTCCCAGGGATACAGCCAAGCATTCAACTATAGAGCTTAGTTGCCATATTACTAAAATCTGTCTCCAGTCCAGCCCATACATGCATGTCTTAGTTCAAGGGAGCAAAAGACCTGGAATAAAAAAAGTGGAAGAACAACTGGACAAAGCACTGAGTAGAATATTAAATCACAAGTATCACTGCTTAGGGGCCCTCTAGCGGGCTCCAGTACATAAAGGAGGGGGATGCTGTTCCAACTTGGTCAAAGATGGGCACACTGCTCTAGCACTTTACAGATCCTGCATGGTGGTGTCAGGGTCAGCTGGAGCTGTGGCAGTGACCAGTGCGGACTTCAGTATATTAGCAAAGTGCCCCTGCCAGGGGGAAGAACCCACTGGAGACCCTGATGCCCATAGCAGTACCAGCACAACCAGGCTTATTGGACGATATTCAAAACGTGCCTAGTGAACTCTAGAAATACGCAGAGGAGTGACTGTGAGTGAAAATTAACTATTGCTGCCGTGAACTTCGCAGATTCCAGAATGGGGAAGTTGGGTGATTAAATAAGAAAGTGATACAATGTTCCTGTCACGTAATTTTGGTGCCCAGCTGTTAGTTATTGTTATTCTTTGACTCCATTTTCTAGGTAGTAGAATTGATTCCTCCTTCTTTTGTGCCACTTTTTTGCATAGTAGGTATTTCTTCTTTAACCTTAATTGAAATTTTATTTAACTGAAATTAAATGGAAAATTTAAGTACATACCAACATTATTATATTAGAAAAGACCTTGAAGAAATTTCAGTTGTAATCAAGAAATGATATGGCTAGATGTGATTAAAAATTAATCCCTAAGACAAATATTTGGAGTGTACCACAGGAGCAAAAGTTTAAACTACATTTATTTGATACACTTCTTTATTGGCTTAAGTATATTTACATTGAACCACAGGATATATTTGAAAGAAAGAAGTTCTAAAATGCTATATATGAGAAAAGAGAAAATTAATTTGTCAGAATACTTAAAACTTAGCAGAATTATTTTAAGGTTGAACAAATGTCTGATGAAATAGGATTAGATTTAAAGTGATAAGAAGATGAAAGGGAAGAAAGTTTTCTTAATCCTTCGAGGGTGTAAAAAACTGACAGTCCAGAGACACAATATATCAAATATATTAATTGGAACCACATTCTGCACATATTCTTCCTTTACAAATTGAAAGGAGTTATATGGTTTTACTATTGGAATAATATATCAGTTTTGACTACAATTAGCTTTTTGTATTTGGAGCCAAGACTTTTTTCTTTTAGGTCTCAAACATCTTCATAGGCTTTTAAAATCCCACAGGTCCAGACGGTGATGGAATGACACTGATAAGTAAGGATGTAAAATAGACAGTGAAAAAGAAGTCAAGCCCATTTTTATAGTCAAGCCTGTTACAGGCACCCACAACATCCCTGTGAAATGAAAAGTGAGAGTGTTTAAATTAAGGTTTGCCAGAGAAGAGGAAGCTAAGAGTCAACAAAACAAAGTACAAAGCTGTAAATTTGTCAGGAAAGAAAATACAACTATATTGAAGAGGTAAATGTAGGGGCTAGTGACAATTCTTGGCAAAATTATTTGGAGAGAAACCTTTAAGGGTAGATTGGAACAACAACATGAAATCAGCAGGAATGATAATTGATGCAGGAGGTTTGGATTTTATCATGAGCAAATGGAGGAGGTTGGATCCAAAAGTTTCTGGCATCAGTTTCCTTGTATATTACTTACTGCTGTCTAACTGCCACTCAGGGTGTATGGTGCTGCTGATGAGAACTTGAGTTTAAGTTTAAAAAGGGGAGAAAGAGATGACAGCAGTTGAGATACCCCCTGTTCATGTTCAAGATTTCCTGAAATGGTGTACACATATGAAACAAAAATCCTCTCCAATCATACTATGTAAATAGCATAGTGAAGATTACTGAGAGGATGGAGACGGCTGAGGACCTAGAATGGAAGCTCAGGTAAGACCAATAGAGAAAAAGGATGACAATATTAAGGTCTGAGCCTATGACAGTTTGACTTCATCCAACCATGTACTCCTTCTTTGCTGGTAAGCGTCACTTACTAAATGTCTGTATGCGAGGAAGACAACAAACAAACAACATATCTATATTTAAAATAGAAATATTGGGCTTGGAGATAAGATCCTGGGAAATTGTAAAAGTGGAAGTGGGAGAAAGCTCAATGTCATAAAAATTAACATCTGCCACTTAACACCTACTGGGCATTTGCTTCTCCAACTATCTTCTTTATATTCATTATTTCATTGACTCTTCCTATCTCCTCCTCCTCCCTTCTATTTATTACTGGAGTCTCAGTAATGAGAGTTTTATTTTGGAGAGTTTTATTATCTCCATTTATGGAGGAAGGAAACTTTGAGTCCAAGATCACATGAGTAGCAAGTGATAGAGCCAGATATAGAGTCACTTTTGTCACACTCTGGAAGCAAAGCTTTTTCTTCTGAGCCCATTAGCAGACACTGGGCACTGAGAGCTGGCTAGGAGGGCACAGGGTGACTCATCTGAAGGGTGAGAAATGAGCCCAACTTAAATGACAAAGAAGGGACTTGGGGAGGGAGAATGGGGAAAGTTGGAGAGGAGAAAATTTGACACGGAAAGGTATAAAAGAGTTGGACAAGGATAAAAGACCTAAGGGGAGCAAAACAAATGAAGAGAAAAATGGCAAAAACTTGAGAGTGCTTAATTTATAAGGATATGATTACATGCCACACAAGGCATATTGTTTCGTTAGCTTTTTTGAAAAGAGGTTATAAAAATAGATTACCCCAGTAGCTGTTTTAAGTGGAGGGGAAAATAATTTTCCCTCTACTCTTCTGAGTTCTTAGCTGAGACTCCAGTAATAAAAGACAGATTAACAAGAGAAAAACAAACACAAGTTTATTAAAATGTATGCCTTATGTATAATTGGAGATAACCCAGGGAAAAATGAGTAACTTCCAAGGTGGCTTAGAATTCACTTAAATACCATCTCACTAGGGAAAGGGTAGAGAAAGTGATTTTTAGGGAAGATGAATGAGCCCTTAGAATAGATGTGACAAATTGTGGTTGAGTGTGGTGTCCCCTACTAGTCTCCTCTCCTGTGAGGGGTCAATCTTCCTTGATTAGTGAGACTCTGGGGAAAGGGACTTATGACAATTGAATTCCTTTTAGAGGATCTATTTTTAGGCAAATGAGGGGAGTTCAGAGAAAGCCTCTGCATTTGGAGTTTTTCAAGTGCCTACAGCTCAAAGTAATCAATATACCAAAACAGCCTTTTTTTGGGGTGGCATATTCTGCTGCCCTTCATCGTCTACACTTAACTTCCTAGGCAATCTCATCCATGGCTTTATGTACTCTCTATATGGTGATTGAACTTAAGTTTATGTCTTGAACCCTGATCTCTTCCTGAACACCAGACTGAAAAATCCAACTGTCTTTATGTTTCTATTGGGATATGGAACCAAAGTGTCAAGCATAGCACGTCCAGAACAGAGGTCTGGATTGCATCCCCTCTAATAATCTTCACCACCCCAGGAAATGGAATCCTCATGCACCCTGTTTTTAATCAAAATCCTAGGAATCGTCCTTATTCCTTTCTTTCCCTCAACCCCACATCCTATAGGGGGGCAACTCCTGTTTGCTCTGCTCTCACATTTCTCTACAAGGTCCACTCTTTCCATTTTTACCACCCCAGTCCAAACCATCATCTTGCCCGAGATAGTGTCAGAGCCTCGGAACTTACCTCTCTGCTTCAGCCTCTGTCCTCTTACAATCCATTTGCAACTCAACAGACAACAGATTTTTAAAAAATACTCTCAGATTATGTTCTACTCTTTCCTAAAACTCTCAGTGGCTTGCCATTATATTGATTATAATAACGAAAATAACCACATCTAATATTTATCAAGGGCCAAACATAATTTAAGTGCTTTATATAAATTAACTCAATCACCACAAAAATCTATGATGTCAGTTTCATTATTAACCTTATTTTTCAGAAGGGGAAACTGAGGCAAAAATGGTTAACTAATTTGAGGTTGTTACACATGTTGAGTGTTGGTTCTGGCATTCAAATCTAAGCAATCTGGCTCTAGAGTCTATATTCTTAAGCAGTACAGTATATTGTCTCTCAATAGAATCTGAATTCATAAATTCGTGTCAGGAAGTATTAAACTTTTGGATCTCAGGACCCCTTCTTAAAAATTACTGAGGCCTAATTAATATACAGTAAAGGAGCCATGGGTATACAATGGAGAAAAGACAGCCTCTTCAACAAATGGTCTTGGCAAAACTGGACAGCTACATGTAAGAGAATGAAACTGGATTATTCTCTAACTCCATACACAAAAGTAAACTCAAAATGGATCAAAGACCTGAATGTAAGTCATGAAACCATCAAACTCATAGAAGAAAACATAGGCAAAAATCTCTTGAATATAAACATGAGCAATTTTTTCTTGAGCACATCTCTTCGGACAAGGGAAACAAAAGCAAAAAAGAATAAATGGGACATCAAACTAAAAAGCTTCTGTACAGCAAAGGACACCATCAGTAGAACAAAAGGGCATCCTACAGTATGAGAGAATATATTCATAAACAACATATCTGATAAGGGGTTGACATCCAAAATATATAAAGAACTCACATGCTTCAACACCTAAAAACCAAATAACCCGATTAAAAAATGGGCAGAAAATCTGAACAGACATTTCTCCAAAGAAGAAATTCAGATGGCCAACACGCACATGAAAAGATGCTCCACATCATTAATTATCAGGGAAATGCAAATTAAAACCACAATGAGATACCAATTCATACCAGTTAGGATGGCCACTATCCAAAAGACAAGAAACAAGTGCTGGCGGGGATGTGGAGAAAGAGGAACCCTCCTACACTGTTGGTGGGAAAGTAAATTAGTTCAGCCATTGTGGAAAGCATTAGAAAGGTTCATCAAAAAACTAAAAATAGAAATACCATTTGACCCAGGAATTGAATTTCTAGAAATTTATGCAAATAAAACAGGATCCCAGATTCAAAAAGACATATGCACCCCTATGTTTATCGCAGCACTATTTACAATAGCCAAGAAATGGGAACAACCTTAGGGTCCATCAATAAATGAATAAAGAAGAGGTTGCATATATACACAATAGAATGTTATTCCACCATAAAAAGAAAACAAATCCTGCCATTTGCAACAACATGGATGGAGCTAGAGGGTATTATGCTCAGTGAAATAAGCCAGGTGGAGAAAGACAAGTACCAAATGATTTCCCTCATTTGTCGAGTATAACAATGAAGCAAAACTGAAGAAATAAAACAACAGTGGACTCATAGACTCCAAGAAGGGACTGGCGGTTACCAAAGGGAAGAGGGGTGGGGAGTGTGGGTGGGGAGGGAGAAGGGGATTAAGGTGCAGTGTAATTAACACGCACAATATAGGTAGGTCAAGGGGAAGGCAGCATAGCACGGAGAAGACAAGTAATGACTCTATAGCATCTTACTACGTTGATGGACAGTGACTGCAATGGGAAGGGGGAGGACTTGATAATATGGGTGAATGTGGAAACCACGATGTTGTTCATGTGAAACCTTCATGAGATTGTGTATTAATGATATTTAAATTAAAAGAAAAAGTGGCTGAGGCCTGCAAGAGTTTTTATTTGTGTGTGCTATTGATATTTACTCAATATAAATTTTTAAAATGTTATCTAATTATAGATAACATAAAGCACATTACATTTTAACATCAATTGATTTTTATGGAAATTAACTCTGTTTTCTAAAACAAAAAGTGATGGGAAGAATGGCCTTATTTTACCTTTTTGCAAATCTCCTTGATGTCTCTTTAATAGAAGATAGCTGGGTTCTCATATCTACTTCTGCATTCAGTCTGTTTTAATTTATTATTTTGGTTGATGTATATGAAGAAAACCTAGCCTTATATAAGTACATAGTTGAAAGAAGGGAGGAGTATTTTAAGTCTTTTTGAGTAATTGCAGATAATGTTTGATTCTATACCCAAAGTTGGCAAGTAGTAGTTTTTTAAAGGTTAGTTGCAATTTGAAATTTGGAACCATATCAAGGAACTTTTGTACTCTGATATATTAAAATATGTGGGACTGTCTTGCACTCTGGATGAATCTTTCATACATGTATGACTTAACATCATGCACTGGGTACTTTGGAAAATCATTATTTACTGAGTTACACAGATGTTTCAAATGTTAACACATTTCGTTATACAACATCAAGATATCACATTTGTTATATCACCATTGATCTCATTAGGAAAGTCTTTAAGTATCAGGAAGATGTCCAGCTCCTAGTCACAGATCCAATTTTCTAAAATTTTAATTTTCACTTGTATGCTTGAATTTCATCATTGGTGATGCCACTGTCAGTTGTATTCCTTGAAATGATAGGCTCACATGACTTACTTTTTGCAAAAATCTCTGCCAAACACCCAAGTCTCAGTAACCATCATTTGTCTTTCAAGTAAAAATGGTTTCCGTAAAAAGGTGACTAGTTCAGCTTGCAACTCAAACAATCACACAAATGATATGTGGTGGGTGAAGAATATAATGACTACTAGTATAGTTTGGTGCCATGGCCCTGATTTGTGCTGAGGTGACACTTTTTATCCCCCATTATTTTTGAACTGTTAATACTAATGTCAACAAAGAGAAAAAGGTACATAACATTTTCGTGTCATTATGAAAATTAGTTTTGACTTTGCTGAAGCTTGAAAGTGTTTTGGGGATCCTCACTCAAGGGGTCGATGGACTGCACTTTGAGAACCACTTCTTCACCTTGTAATTATCTTGTCATATTGCAGGGCCCACCTATCACTCTCTGCTTGCTCACAAAGTTCCACCCGCTTAAGGGTATTTGCATCCACTGTTTTCTCTGCCTGCAACTCTGCCACTTGGTGTCTTTCTCAGATTTCAACTCCAATGGCACCTCCTACAGGCATTTCTTGTGATCACCCAGTTTAAAGAACACCTCTTCCCCTAGTCATTCTCTGTAACATTACCCTGCTTTATTTTCTTTATTAAAGTTATTGTTTGATATTATCTTTTTAAAAATAATTAATTTGCCTCCTCCATTAGAATTTTAACTCTGTGAATTCAAGGAATTGAACTGTCTTATTCTTTCCAATAGTATCTCCATCTTCTAGAAGAGTGTAGTCAAAATTCAATACATGTTTATTGAATAAATGGATTTTTAAAAGGACCTTGAGAAATTAAAAGGTGAATGTGACAGTAATTTGAAAGGTAAAAAGCATTGTAAGGTAGTTTACTGTTGTTTTCAATATTAATCTTGCAATGGTCATTATCTCCTGACAATTATTTTCCATTTAAAAAATGTTACTATAATCAGACTTTAATAATCTTTTCATACCAATATGGAACACATATTCTTCTATTTTTTTCATTCTCATTGTTACACGGGTGAAGTGCAAAGTATTTTTGGCTATAGAAGAAGCTAGAAAGACAATATAATCTTTTTTACTTGTAAAAATAAGTAAGTAATTTCTTCCATAGTGTCTTTAGGGAATAGTGTAAAGTTTACAAACTATGAATGTGATCAATTTGGGGATATATCAAGTCTTTAGTATAATGAGTCTTCTTTTTCAGGAACATAGTAAGTGTGTCCCTTTATTTATTTCTTCATTGATGTGTCTAAATGCGGTCTTACAACAATATACCTAATGTATATGTATCTAGTTCTTTTGCCTGTCCGCATGTTTGACGATGATATTGTTTATGCCTTCAAAAAGTCTGCCAGTATTTTTATATAAATTGCACTAAACATGTATATCAATTTGGGAAGAACTGACATTTTTATTATGTTTCATCTTCTAATCTATGAATGGTCACCTTTCCATTTATTTACATCTTACTTGATTATTTCATCAGAGTTTTGTAGTTTCCATCATACAAATAATTATCATACTTTATTAGGCTTATATCTAAGTATTTCATTTTTTGAGTGATTATAAATGTTATTGTATATTAAATTTTCTTTTCCATGTATTCATTAAGAGTATACAGAAATGCAACAGATTTTTGTTTGTTGATCTTATATCATGTGACCTTGACCTTGCCTTGTTTACAATCTTGAGAAGGAGTAGGGACAATTCAGTCTTTCACCATTAAATGTAAACTGTAGTTTTGTTGTAGATGAGCTTTATTCAATTGAAGTTTCCCTTAATTCCTAACAATTGTTATCATTAGTGGGTGTTGAATATTGTCAAATGTTTGTTTTGATCAGTTGATAATATTATGCAATTTTATGTTGATGTGATACATTACATTAATTGATTTTCAAATATTGAACCGTCCTTGCTACCCTAGAATATAACCTATTTATTAACTGTGTACAATTCTTTTTATATATTGCTGAATTTTATTTGCTAATATTTTGTTAAGGGATTTTACATCTATATTCATGAAGGATATTAGCCTGTAGTTATTCTTTTTCTTCTTCTTCTTACCTTTTTTTGATCATGGTCTTCCCAGCTTGCAAAACTATAGATAGAGATTTCTATTGTTTAAGCCACCCAGCGTATGGTAATTTGATATGGCAGCTTGAGCAGAGGAATATATAGCATGGTCTCACGGCCTGGTTTCTGCACCTGCTGTTTTTCCTTCCTGGAGTAGTCTTCATGTGTCTTCACGGCTCCATCCCTCACCCTCACGTTATGCTCAATATTGCTTCAGTCAAGTTTTCTCTAACCACTCTGTTCAAAATTGCAATAACAGCCTGTCCATCTCCATCATTTTCCCTTGCTCTGCTTTACTGCTTTGTATTTTGAACCATTTGATATACTACATACCATACTTATTTATTTATTTTTTTTGATTTTGTTTCTCCCCGGTTGAATGTACTATCCATGAAGGCAAGGATTTTTACTTACTTTGTTCACTGGACTAGTCCCAGTAACTAGATTAGTGGTGGCACAAAGGATGTCTACTGAATGAATGAATGATGTTTGTTTCAATGAATAAATGGAAAGTTTTTATTAGCGAGATTTTAGAGTGCGGTAACTAAGGATTTATATAAGAGTGATTATTAGATTTATGTAAGTTCATACAAATAGGTCATGGATATTCTAATAAAAACCCTCTAATTTCAAATCTAATTCTTTTTGCATCAAATGCAGCCATTTGAACGTCATTATATTCTAATATTTGAATGTGGGTCATTTCTCAAATCAGTACAAACAAAAAGGATAGGCATGCGATGGTCCTTCCAGAATTCAAAAGTTGGATTCATACCGAGGATTTAATATGGCACAACTTTCAAATTAATCTCCATCTAGAACTATAGCTTCAGTTCTTTTTTCCTGGCAACAATCTCTTTGGTTGATGACTGAAGCAAATTTTGAAATTTTTTTTCAAATGATAACTGAAAAGCCCAAATCCACCATATAACCCAGAAAAAGTATCTCATTGAATCTAAAAATATGTAACTTTATTAAACACAATGGCTTTTTGGAAAGATCTAGATGGATTCAAGATGGTTGACTGGGTTGAATCTTTCCTAGGATACAGTACTGGAGATAATACTGAAATATTAATATGCAGTAGTAGGGATAATTAATGACCAGAGGTAATGGATATTCCTTGTAAAAAAGTTCACAGATAACAATAAAAGGGAAATTTCACATACTTCTGAGTAATTACTACATTATTCTCACTCAAATCATAAATTGCTATGTTTCTCCAAATGGATCTTTAAAAAAAAGTTAACAAAATAATATGAATATATGGTATCAAATCAAATAGAATAAAAAAATCTTACAATGTCCCTACATTCTCAGTCCCACTTCACATCGGAAATTTTAAGTCCTGACTTCCTGTTTTGTAAGTTGAGAATATTATTGCCTCAATCATTGCCTCCATGGTTCCTGCACATCTCTCATTCCAACAGCATAGAAGTTATATTGTCCAGACTGCTGACATTTACATTCTACTCTGCAAAAACAAAGAAAAAAGCATGCCATGTGACTAACATAAGAATCTAGGTTGTGCTATTCATTTTACATGAAACCATCTGCTTTATAGATCCAAATGCAATTATCTACATTCCTCATATTGTTAGAATTTGAAACACATGAAAAGGTAAATTTTATGGTTGACAAAATTGAAAAGAGTTGATGTATCTAGCTTACCTCTAGAGCTGGTACTACATATTTATTTTTTAGTTCTAGAAGACATAGTATAAGTAGTATGGCATCAACTGCTTGGATGGTTTTGACTAGATTGGTTATTTCAAACAAATTACCAGTAAACCTTATTAAATGCCCCTGTTAACCTTATTCTTCTACTGCAAAGAATGGATTCCATTTTGGCAACCTGAGAGGCCAACTTGATGAACATATTAAACGTTCATTTGAGAATCGTGTATTTCCAAATACGTAGCTAATACAAATATCAAGAAAATTGTCTAGAGTTGATTCTTCAAACTCTAAGTAGAAATAATAATTACTGCTTCATGGGCATAAACTGATAAGAAGTTTAATGAGTTACTCAGTTGTTATTTTTGAAGCATAATGTTTCAGTCCTTATCTTGGAACTTGTCACTCTGGGTGAGTTCCCAGTCAGAATCACAAAGCCATTTATCTCTTCGTGACAACAGTCTCCTCAGTTAATTGACACAGCGTCCACAGTCCATGGAGAACCCAGATCCACGACCCACTAGGGTTCAGTCCCTTTTGTGATTGAATGCAAGGGCTTTTATTAAAGTCACTCACTAAAGATCCATCAGTAGCTCTGTCATGAAGACTGGATTGGGTAGATGTTTTCTCCTGAGTAGTATCAGACCTGAAATGCCAAATTAAGTGATAGCCAAAGTAAACTAGATACCAAAAGAACATGTCTACAACATGTTGGTGGAATGGGGAACTGCTTTCTGTACGGAGAGTAGTGGTGAAAAAATTTCCATTTCTACAAGAATTGGTATATTAACCGTATCTCACATTTATTGGTCTGGCTAAATGTACCATTCTTACTATTATGAATTCAAACTACCAGGCATTTCATGATTTTCTACAAATGGCTTCATGCAAAAAAGGAATTGATCACTGTAATGTCTCATATTTATGTTCCAGATTTTAAATTCTTTTATCAGGATATGGCTTGAATCAACGACAATTTCAATGATTTTTTTCACACCACTTCTAATTTATTTCCTATTTCTGGATAAGCAAAGGAGAACAAGGTAATGCTTTATGTGACCTTAATTTCTATTGTCTTCCTTATATATTTATTTTTCTAATCACTAACCACAAATACTATTACAGAAATGGGTTTAAAATTAAAGATTTGATTTAATCAAAGAAAAATTTATTATGTCATTAAGGTATTTACCTCACTGAATTTTTTAAATTAAGGTATCATTGATATAGAATCTTACAAAGGTTTCACATGAGCAACATTGTGGTTATTACATTCACCAATATTATCAAGTACCCCCCCCACACACACCACAGCAGCCACTGTCCATCAGCATAGCAAGATGCTACAGAGTCACTACTTGTCTTCTCTGTGCTATACTGCCTTCCCTGTGCCTCCCCCCCTCTTACATTATGTGTGCTAATCATAATGCCCCTTTTTTCCCCTTATCCCTCCCTCCATGCCGACCCTTCCCACCCCCTTTCCCTTTGGTAATGTCTAGTCCCTTCTTGGAGTTTGTGAGTCTGCTGCTGTTTTGTTCCTTCAGTTTTTGCTTTGCTGTTATCCTCCACAGATGAGTGAGATTATTGGGTACTTGTCTTTCTCCACCTGGCTTATTTCACTGAGCATAATACCCTCTAGCTTCATCCATGTTGTTGCAAATGGTAGGATTTGTTTTCTTTTTATGGCAGAATAACATTCTATTGTGTATATATGCAACCTCTTCTTTAGCTATTCATCTACTGATGGACCCTAAGGTTGTTCCCATTTCTTGGCTATTGTAAATAGTGCTGCGATAAACATAGGGATGCATATGTCTTTTTGAATCTGGGATCTTGTTTTCTTTGGGAAAGTTCCTAGGAATGGAATTACTGGGTCAAACAGTATTTCTATTTTTAGTTTTTTGAGGAATCTCCATATTGCTTTCCACAATGGTTGAACTAATTTACTTTCCCACCAACAGTGTAGGAGGGTTCCCCTTTCTCCGCATCCTCACCAAAATTTGTTGTTCATTGTCTTTTGGATGTTGGCCATCCTAACTAGGGTGAGGTGATATTTCATTGCAGTTTGAATTTGCATTTCCCTGATAATTAGCAATGTGGAACATCTTTTCATGTGCCTGTTGGCCATCTGAATTTCTTCTTTGGAGAAATATCTGTTCAGATCCTCTGCCCATTTTTTAATCGGGTTATTTGGTTTTTAGGGGTTGAGGTGTATGAGTTCTTTATATATTTTGGATGTTAACCCTTTATCAGATATGTCTTTTATGAATATATTCTCCCATACTGTACAATGCCTTTTTGTTCTACTGATGGTGTCCTATGCTGTACAGAAGCTTTTTAGTTTGATGTTGTCCCATTTGTTCATTTTTGCTTTTGTTTCCCTTGTCCAAGGAGATGTGTTCAGGAAAAATTGCTCATGTTTATATTCAAGATATTTTTGCCTATGTTTTCTTCTATGAGTTTTATGGTTTCATGAATTATATTCAGGTCTTTGGCTATATATATTTTGTTTTATATCAGGGCTCTCTATTCTGTTCCATTGATTGACGAGTCTGTTCTTGTGACAGTATAACATTTTCTTGATTACTATGGCTTTGTAGTAGAGCTTGAAGTTGGGGACTGTAATCCCCCCAGCTTTATTTTTTCTTCTCAGTATTGCTTTGGCTATTTGGGGTCTTTTGTGGTTCCATATGAATTTTAGAATTATTTGTTCTAGTTTGTTGAAGAATACTGTTGGAATTGCGATAGGGATTGCATTGAATCTGTAGATTGCTTTAAGCAGGATGGCCATTTTGACAATATTAGTTCTTTCTTTCCTTGAGCACAGGATGTATTTCCATTTATTGATGTCTTTAATTTCTCTCATGAGTGTCTTGTAGTTTTCAGGGTATAGGTCTTTCACCTCCTTGGTTAGGTTTATTCCTAGGTATTTTATTCCTTTTGATGCAGTTGCAAATGGAATTGTTTTCCTGATTTCTCTTTCTGCTAGTTCATCATTAGTATATAGGAATGCCACAGATTTCTGTGTGTTAATTTTGTATCCTGCAACTTTGCTGAATTCAGATATTAGATTTAGGAGTTTTGGAGTGGATTCTTTAGAGTTTTTTATGTACAATATTATGTCATCTGCAAACAGTAACATTTTAATTTCTTCCTTACCAATCTGGAAGCCTTTTATTTCTTTGTGTTGTCTGATTGCTGTGGCTAGGACCTCCAGAACTATGTTGAATAAAAGTGGGGAGAGTGGGCATCCTTGTCTTGTTCTTAATCTTAGAGGAAGACCTTTCAGCTTTTAAGTGTTAAGTAGTATGATGTTGGCTGTGGGCTTGTAGTGTATGGCCTTTATTATGTTGAAGTACTTGCCCTTTATAGCCAGTTTTTTGAGAGTTTTTATCATGAATGGATGCTGAATTTTGTCAAATGCTTTTTCAGTGTCTACGGAGATGATCCTGTGATTTTTGTCCTTCTTTTTGTTGATGTGGTGGATGATGTTGATGGATTTTCAAATATTTTACCATCCTTGTATCCCTGGAATAAATCCTACTTGATCATGATGGATGATCTTTTTTATGTATTTTTGAATTCGGTTTGCTAATATTTTGTTGAGGATTTTTGCATCTATGTTTATCAGGGATTTTGGTATTTAATTTTCTTTCTTTTGTGGTGTCTTTGCCTGGTTTTGGTATAAGGGTGATGATGCCATCATAAAATGAGTTAGGGAGTATTCCCTCCTCTTCTACTTTTCAGAAAACTTTAAGAAGGATAGGTATTAGGTCTTCACTAAATGTTTGGTAAAATTCAGCAGTGAAGCCATCTGGTCAAGAAGTTTTGTTCTTAGGTAGTTTTTTGATTACTCATTCAATTTTATTGCTGATAATTGATCTGTTCCAATTTCCTGGTTCTTCCTTGGTCAGTCTTAGAAGGTTGTATTTTTCTAGAAAGTTGTCCATTTCTTCTTGGTTATCCAATTTCTTAGCATATGATTTTTCACAGTATTCTTTAATAATTCTTTGTATTTTTGTGGTTTCCATAGTGATTTTTCCTTTCATATCTGATTCTGTTTATCAGTGTACAGTCTTTTTTTTTTCTGATAAGTCTGGCTAAGGGTTTATCTATTTTTTCATTGATTCTTTCTATTGTTTTATTCTTCTCAATTTTATTTATTTCTGTTCTGATCTTTATTATGTCCCTCCTTCTACTGATTTTGGGTCACATTTGTTCTTTCTCTAGTTTCATAAATTGTGAGTTTCGACTGTTCATTTGGGATTGTTCTTCTTTCTTGAGGATATTAATATATAGTTTTCTCTTAGAACTGCTTTTGCTGCATCCCAGAGATTTTGGGGTGTTCATCTGTTTTCATTTATCTCCATATATTGCTTAATTTCTGTTTTTATTTGGTCATTGGCCCATTGATTATTTAGGAGCATGTTGTTAAGCCTCCTTGTGTTTGTGGGCTTTCTTGTTTTCTTTGCATGATCTATTTCTAGTTTCATACCTTTGTGGTCTAAGCTGGTTGGCATAATTTCAAACCTGAATTTACTGAGGTTCTTTTTGTGATCTAGTATGTGATCTGTTCTGGAAAATGTTCCAGGTGCACTTGAGAAGAATGTGTATCCTGCTGCTTTGGGGTGGAGAGTTCTGTAGATGCCTGTTAGGTCCATCTGTTCTAATGTGTCTTTCCATGCCTCTGTCTCCTTACTTATTTTCTGTCTGGTTGATCTGTCCTTTGGAGTAAGTGGTGTGTTGAAGTCTCCTAAAATGAATACATTGTCTCCACCCGCTCCCTGCTCCATTTCTCTTCCTACCACTGGTGAGCTGGTGTGGGGGAAGGGCTTGGTCCTGCTGGATCACGGCTTTGGTACTTTACCCTTTTCTGTGAGGTCTGCTCTGTTCTCCAGGCATAGGCAGTCTGCTGCAGGCTTCTTTCCTATTGCTCTTTCAGGATTAGTTGTATTTGCTATATTTTCCTATTATATGTGGTTTTGGGAGGAGGTTTCTGTGTCACCTCTCTCACTGCCATCTTTAATCCCAAGTGTGATTCTTTTTTTATCTTCTGTGGCCTTTCATAGAGAGAATTAAAATCCTATAAAAGTATATAACCTCCCTGCACTCTTTCCCTCATCTCCCATATTCCCTTTCACCTTCTTTGCAATTTGCATTTCCCTCCCTCTTCTGCTTCACCCCAACCCTGCACATATTTGCTTTTCAACCAAATAACTATTTCTGTGGGTATTAAGTTGAAGTATGGTAAATTTCTTCTTAGGTCATTAAATTCCAAGGTTCTTACATCTCTAAGAAATTCAAAGTTCTTGCAAAACAGTGAATGCCAGGATCATAGTTTAAACAGTGGTTATACTGCAAATCCCCAACCAGGAGGATCTCAATTCCTTTTTCACTTAAGTGTAGTTGATATACTATATTATATTGGTTTCAGGTGTACAACATAGTGTGCAACAATTATATACATTATGAGATGCTCACTACTGTAAGTATAGGTACCAAACATCACCATACAAAGATACAATATTACTGACTCTTAATTCTTAGGAGAATCCCTGAACAAAGTGGAATTCAGTAGTGTCATCACTCTAAGGGGTACGATTTTCAGTCTTCCCAAAAGGTTTTACTGCAATAAGAGGCCCCAGTATTTAGAGGGTGATTCATAACTCTTTCCTAGGCACCCAGCAGTTGAGAAGCAAATATTTTAATAAATTGTCTCCCTGTCCCTAGTCTTGAAGAATAAGCCTTTCTTGTAGGGAAGGTTTATTGTAAATATTCATATATATCTAATATTTGTAAGTTATGCCTCTTTGCTTATCTCCGTAACACAAAAGTGCTTTATTTCTGGTTAAAGATGAATGAAAAAGATTCTGTAAAACACTGCATGGCTGAAAAAAATCCTGAATAGTTGAATTGTACAGCATGATTTTAATCCTTGACTCCTGGGGAAGAAAAATCTATCAGATCTTGAAGAAATCAGGATTCTTATGATGATAAAAGAGTTGATTCATTTATATTTGCTAAGACTAAAAAATATCAAGGTTAGAATAATTTTCAGGTTAGAAATCTCTCTTGCTTACAGGAATAAAAGGAAAATAGTGCCAATAATAGTAACTGTTAAAACATTTCCAATGATACAGGCAAAAATTTAAGCTAAATTTACAGAACCCATACCAGGTGCATCTTGTTAATAGCTGCATCCGAAATTTATATCACTTATCAGTTTATCTGGCAGTTATTAGATGCTTACTAATGTACTTAATCTTAAAAATAACACTTTAGGATAGATACATAGGTTCAGTAACTTATGGAAGGTCAGCTGGTAAGTGATAGAGTCAGGAAATCAGGGGCACTCTGGCTCCAGGATGACTGCTTTAATCATGACAAATACACTGTTCTCAGCTCCAAAGATATTTATTGAGTCTCTACTATAGATAGGTTAATCATTGTTGTGGGCAATAAGGACATATGCATAAATAGTTGGAAACATTTCAATGAAATCAAATCTTTATTAGGACGGGGGTGGGTGGGTATTTTTCTACTTTAAAGTGGATACTATAATCGACGTAATAGATTACTTAGTAGTGTTTAGCATTACATCGCGTAGCAGTGTAACTATAATTGTGGAAAATGTTAGGGTAAATGAAATTGCCTCAATTAATTAGCATAAAGCAGTTTCTAATTAAAGAAAAACCTTTCTGTTCCAAATGCTATAGCTCTGCAATTTGGGCGTGTAAGGACACCCTTGCTGCGGTTCTTCCTTTAGTCTTTTATACTTTTGAGCACCGCAGGGGCAGTAGAAGGCTAGAAAAAGGTAATGACAACACCAACGGAATGTCTTGGGCGAAATACCTTTGGACTCTACTACAAGGAGACCATCAGAATATGCGTGGAGGACGTGATTCACGGCGCCCAGACCAAAAAGGAGCAAGCCGAGGCCAAGACTTTCAGCCTCGGAGACCAAGCTGCACCTGCGGCCTCTCCCTGGAATCCAGAGGCTCTTTTCTGGCTCATAACCTCAAAGACAAAAGATGTTAAATTTCAGCTAAGCGAGCTTGTGCTTGCTGTGTGTGAAGAAAGCATTCCCGCTTAGTCTAGCATTCTAGTCTGCGAAGATTGGCAGCCTGTGAGGCACACAACTGTCACGGTATGCTTAGGAAAGCTCAGATGGCCAGGTCCCTCCGAAGCCTCTTTTGGGGCCAACTCCCCACACTGCTGCGAGAACAGCAAGCACGTCGGAGTTTGCAGGAGGCAAGGCGCGTGTTTCAAGGCGCGTGAATTCAGTAGAGAGGCTGTGCCCTCGCTTGATGAGCACTGTTGCTCACAGTGCCGGCTCTGGAGTCAAAGATAACTACCTGGCTAGGAAGCTGTATTTGGTGGAAAATCCACCTAGAGGGCACAGCAATGTCGCGCACACCCTGAGATCTCAATTGCTACAGCCGTTTCTTGCAGGAGAGCTTCGTACTTGTAGACGGAGTTCCTCTTGCGGATTTTTCTGTTTCTAACCGTGGCTCCTTAATTCTTAAGATATTCTTTTCGTGAATATTGAAATTTCAGGATTCAATAAATTCTACGGAACCCTCAATTTGGAGCAGCCGGGTCCTGGATATTCAAATAAGAGGCTATGTAAATGAGGACTAGGAGTTTGTCTATTGATTGGAGGGAGCTGGAGGGGGCGCTCCCTCGGCCGGCGCGCTAATTGGGAATGGAGTCTGCCTATCATTGGCCACCGAGCCAAGGATGTTGCGGCGCCCAATGGGAAAGCGCTGCCTGGCGTCAGCGACGGGTGGGTGGAGGCAGTTTCGGTGTGATACGTTGCATTCCCACACTCGGACCGGAGCCGTTGGGGCGGTTTTCTCTCGCAGGAGTATTAGGCGAGAGGCAGACATGTCTGGTCGCGGAAAGCAGGGCGGCAAAGTGCGCGCAAAGGCCAAATCCCGGTCCTCCCGCGCCGGCCTGCAGTTCCCGGTGGGCCGAGTGCACAGACTGCTGCGCAAAGGTAACTACGCGGAGCGAGTAGGCGCCGGGGCGCCGGTGTACCTGGCGGCCGTGTTGGAGTACCTGACAGCCGAGATCTTGGAGTTGGCTGGCAACGCCGCGCGTGACAACAAGAAGACCAGGATTATCCCTCGACACCTGCAACTCGCCATCCGCAACGACGAGGAGCTAAACAAACTGCTGGGGAAAGTGACCATCGCCCAGGGCGGCGTCCTGCCCAACATCCAGGCCGTGCTGCTGCCCAAGAAGACCGAGAGTCAGAAGGCCAAGAGCAAGTGACCCCGACGCCGCCACCGGGGAGCTGGCGTCCCCAGCAGAGGCTCTTTTCATAGCCGCCCCGCAGTGTTTTTGAATATAATTCCATGGCGTGGAGGGCCGGCGCGGTCTAGTGGGGAGGTGGGCGACGACGGGCCCGCCGGGTTCGGGGGCCAATAAAGTCGGTGAAAATCGTGTGGTCGAGAGAGCTATGTAGTCGCGGATGACCCCGGGGGGCGACCGCGGGCCTCCGGAGCAGGTGCTGGTGGGTCGGCTCGAACCGTGTTCTGGACTGCTTGGTTCCGCAACTGTCAGATGGGGGAGACCAGGAGGGACCCCCTGGCCTCGACGTGGGCGGAGGTGGGAGCTTTCCCTACCCGCCTTAAGCCAAAGGAGAAGCGGAGTAGCTGTGGGTGCGGCATCTCTTTTGCCTTGTCTAGGCGGTTCAGGACCCGGTTCTGGAAAGAGGCTGTGGGGGCCGGCTGGTGTCAGGCAGGAAGCTGTCTCTCCTGCCATACTTTTCAGAGAGTGGAGGAGTTTCTTTCGGTGCTGGAATAGTGGCTCTGATGAGTGTCGACAGATTTTTCTTAGCCTAATAGTTACTGTGTTTTCATGCTTTGGATATCAGATATTTTTAAATGTACACTTATGTTCCCATTTCTTTAAAATGAAGGGAACACCCCATAATACCTGTACTACAGAAGCATGAGTCATGAGGTCGAAAATTTGTTCCCTTGACACTCATGTTGGATAACAATGCCCTATCTTTAGTTTGGAGTTATTTATGTTTATGAGCTTCTGAAATGATTTTCTCAAGTTTCTAGCCTCATAATGGTCTTGCCTCCATCATGTGATACTCCTTTGGAAGTGTAATTGCTTTGATTTTGCTTCATAACCTGCTTCAAGCCTTCATAGTCTCCCTCTGGCCTGAAGCAATGACCCAATTTCACGTCTATAGGGGCTTCATTGCTTACTGTCCGGGTAATGCTTTAATATATATGTGAGAAAAGTAAGGACAAATGATTTAAGTTCAGGAAGAAACATATTTCAGATCAGGAATCCACGTTTAAAGTTAAACACCAGCAACCCTCCTCTGCCTTTGATTGACCCTTCCATACACTCCTTCTGGCCCACAGATTTCACAACTTTGGATTTATCTTTCCTGTGAGTTGGAGTTGAAAAGTCTTCCTGAAAAAAAAGTATGATATGTCTCCATCCTTGCCCAGTTTCCCTCATGGACTTTCTTTCTTTCCCAGTATTTACTGACTGAGCTTTTGTATAGGCCATATTCGGGGCTGGGTGATGGGAGTAGAGCTGTGAATGAGGCCAACTAGTGCCACTCTCTTAGGGCTCTTTTTTTTCCTCCCATGGGAACTGAAGACACGACAATGAACAAATAAGTTACTATAGAAAGGATTCTTCTCTAGCTTCTATTAGTACTTGTGTCTCTATGCTACTTGTGGAAATGAAATGTTGGGATTACTTCTCCCCGTGGTCATCTCAGGTGTACAAAGGCCAGGCACACACGTACCTCTGTTAGGAGGCAAATGACTGCATCCTAATTCCTGACAAGAGACCCCAGTGGTACTGTGGGCAGGTGCCAGGATGTCCAGCTAGTTACTCCACCCCCCACCTTATATGTAAAATCATAACTGTTTTGAGACAGATTGTTCATTTAGTGTAAGTATTAGACACATCTTAGGCACTCAATAAACTGAAGTACCATTTCCTACAGGATAAGAACTTATCCTTGTAGATTAAGGTATAGATAACTATAACAGCATTTTATTTTATTTTGTTTTTTAATGCATCATCATTAGGACTCGGGGTTACCATTTTGGAGACACGGTGGGCAGTGGAGCAAAAGAAGAGAAAAATGTGCATGTCAAGTGCGGGTTTTGTCATTTTAGTCTTAATTTACGAGGAGATTTGAGGTATCTGAAAGATTATAACCAAAAGAGTGAAGACATGGGGAGAGGGGCCCCAAACCATAACAAGAAAACAATTTTCCTTTCCCCCCGAGGCTAACAGGAGTCACTCTATCTAACCCTGTTACATGAAGAGCAAGGCCAGCGAGGGAGAAGCTGAAGTGACTGCCCCCAATCCACCCACCCGCATGCCGCTTCCCCAGGGAGTCTTAGGTTCTCCTGAAATACGGTCCCTGCAAAGTTCAGTCAGACCCTCACTATTGCTGTTTTTGAGGGTTTTTTTTAACCTGAATTATTTATTGGCAGTTAAAAATGCAAAATCAACTTGGCATGATCCCTGATGAGCAAACAGTCTTGCCCATATGTGATTGTTAATTTAAAAGGCCAGTGTTTCTTCAAGCCATAAGACCATAAGGAAGAAGACTTAAGACAAAAGCTAGTGGGATCTGAATTTTGATTCATAATAGGTTTACAATCTGTAGTTGTACTTATAGACACACACACTTTTTCCTGCAGGGAGAGACCATTCAGTGTGGCAGGCTCTGAGTTGGGCAGGATTTGTTTGTTCTTTGTTTTCCCTGCCAGGCCTGTCTTCCTGTCTCTGAGAACTGGTCTGTTTAGTTTTGTCTGCCTGGCATCAAAAGGCTTTGGCCCCATAACTGGTGATGACTGGCCTACTATATGCAAATGCTTCACCTTTCGAATGATTGAAAGGATATGCCATGGTGTTTAAGAACTCACTCTCTACAGTGAGACTTAGATTCCAATCCACTCTGCTCCTTACCACTCTACTCCTTACTACTTGGAAATGTTACTCAATCTCTTTAAAGTCAGTTACATCTAATAAGTGGGCATAATAATAGAATTTACATCCTTGGATTTTATGGGGAAGTCAATGAGATAATGTGAATGAGGGCATTAAGTTTCCTATATAGAAATGTGCCCAGTGAATAGAAACTCCTCTCATTTCTATATGGAACTGGATTCAGAGCAAGTAGCAGGAGTTATGGGACTTATTGAAATAGGGAAACATGGCATTCTAGCAATCTTATGACTTTCCTGATAGCAAATCATAAAAACAAGCTTGGTGGCAGGTTTACTAATTACAGGACATCCACAGTTCCATCTAGAACAGAAAAAAACTGTAATAAATGGTTAAAGCTTTGAACCTGAGTTTGCATTTTCTTCCTCTTTGGAATTAATTGCATGTTAAGCACACCCTGTGTGCCAGTAGCGCACATGGTGACGTGCTCAGAAAAGAACACAAAGGCATGGGAGTCAAAAGACTACCTGCAGATGGGGTGAGAGAGAGGGGAGGAAGTCTGGCCTGGATGTAAGAATTGGGGAGTCTGACACATGGGGACAGCAAAAGCAACTTTTTAAAACTCTGAGGAAAATATTGGTAAAGAATCTTTTAAAAACATGTCCTTTATTATCATTCCATTTAGTTGAACACAGATTTTTACATGTCTTAATTTCAACGATTTAATTGAATTAAGTTTTAATTTTAAAGAAGTTACAGAAACAGTGGTAACTTAGTAAAACCAATGTAGGTATTTTATTTTATTTACTTATTTTCTTAAAGATAGCTAGCTAATAAGTATCACTGGTAAAAAGTTCTTTTAACTGAGCTATAATTAATATACAATACTATCTTAGTTTCAGTTGTACAATAAATGATTAGATATTTGTATATATTGCAAAGTATGATCACCACAGTAAATCTAGTTGACACCCATCATCACTGTAGCTGTGCATTTTTTTTCTTGTGATGAGCATTTTTAAGATTTACTCTCTTAGCAACTTTGAAATGTGTGATACAATATTATTATAATATAGAACACCATGCTGAACATTACATCCCATGACACCAGAAGGAAGTTTGCCTTTTGACTGTCTTTACACATTTCACCTACTCTTCACCCCTTACCTCTGGCAACCAGCAACCTACCAATCTGTTCTGTGAGCTTTTTGGGGGGCTGGGAGGGAGGCATTTTTTTTCTTAATTCTGATGTAATATGTGATGTCATGGTATTTGTCTTTCTCTGTCTTATTTCAGTTAGTATAATGCCCTCAGTCCATGTTGTGGAAAATGGCTGTATTTCATTCTTTTTTTTTATGGTAGAATAATTTTCCATTGTATATATACTGCGTTTTTTTATCCATTCAACTATCGATGGACACTTAGGTTGTTTCCATAGCTTGGCTATTGTAAATAACGTTGCAGTTGAACATGGGGGTGCAGATATCTTTTCAAGTTAGTGTAATATCGGTATTTTAGAATGTTGAACACATCAGGAATTTGACCCTGACAAGCCGAATTTTAAGAAATCAGCTAATGTTTAATTTTCCAGGGGTGGCAAATAGACAGTAAGAGCAACAGAAAAATAAAAAGGGGTGCGGGGAAGCTGGCTGACTTCAGGCAGATACAAAATTATCGCTGCAAAGCTTTGTTTTGAATACAAGGACAGGAAAGAAAGTTGAGGTATTGAAGAACCATTTTTAAAATATACATACACAAGAGAATGTCCGCACATTGGGATAGTAACTCAGGTCCTTCATAATTTTACCAAGCCATCCAGTTAAAAAGCTGGTGCTCCTTAACTCCAAATTGTGGAAACAAAGGAGGAATGAGCCCTGCCTTAGACAACATTATCTTTCTTTTTAGACAAGCAATCTGCTCATGAGGATTTATTTGCCTTTTGTTTCAAAGTACTTCTCAAAAGAACTGTTTTGTTCCTGTCCAAAGCCCAAGTGGTACCTGCAGTCCTAAGATATGCCTGATGAAACTGTGCCTAGTAGAGGGGTAGGTAGGTGCACAGATAACCATGAAAATGAGAAAACGAGAAGGAAGCAGGTGTTCAGCCCGCTCAGCTTGTGACAGCTAGGAAAAATGCAGTGGTTTATAAAGATGGGTCATTTCTGATCCTCAGAACTTGGCCAATTATCACTGATCGTGGGTCAGGAAAGAAAACTAGAAGGTTCTCAGGGATGCACAGGCAAGAGTGAGGAAGAAGTCT
The DNA here is from genome assembly GCF_030020395.1 of Manis pentadactyla. Lineage (NCBI taxonomy): Eukaryota > Metazoa > Chordata > Mammalia > Pholidota > Manidae > Manis > Manis pentadactyla. Next base: position 72,060,977 of record NC_080032.1, read on the forward strand.
TTATCAGATGAAATATGGCAACCGAAAGCAAAGTTTGTCTTAGGTCACTGGTCTGAGGAGGCTTCTTGAACTCCTCAGCCCTCGGGGACTAGCTCAAAAACAGATGCGTCAGACCCATGTCCACACTCTCTCCCTATGGACTTTGCCTCTTGTAGGCAACACTCAATATCAAATACCAAAAAAGTCCCAAGAGATCTTATTCCTAGAGAAGCAAAATAAACAGCACTGAAGAGCTTCATGCCCACAGAGCTGTCTTGTTTTGGTTCGGTTTTTCCTGGTCCCAGAATGGCCTTATCCAGTGGTGGTGGTCTGTGAAATTGTTCAAGTTCAACAGAACCTCATGGAATACAGGGACTCAATTCAGCACAAACTTCCCTCCCAGCCCTGACCAGGTGACACCTCACACAGAATCACAAGGGTGATTCCACCTACTTGAGAGTCCTGGTCGAAGCAATGGATGCTTTCATGGAACCTGTATTTTTGACTATTCCTTCCAGCCAGAGATCACCAGGAACACACCTGTGGTTGAACAAGTTGAGTTTATAGCTTGGAGAACACACACTGTGGAGAGGTGTGGGGTGTCTCACTAAGAGGATGTTGGAACAGATTTATTGCAGGTTTTCGGTTTGTGTTCATTGAGTTAGGTGCTTTTCCCAGGGCTGCATGCTGTTGGGATAGATTGAAGTCTATGGGTTGGTAGCTTACCTACATCTAACGAGGTGTAAGGAATGGAGGGAGGCTCCAGTGATTGGTGGATCTGCTGATACATATTGGCCAGCATAGGGGCCTGTTTGGTCATTTCTGTAGTTTGGACAACACTCATGTTTTTGTGTTCAGGCATGATTACATAATCATCATGCTTTTATTTCAAATTTTCATTGTCATGGAATGGCCTTATCTGCTGTTGGTATTCTGTGAAATTGTTTAGGTTCAACGGGACACCCTGCCATAGCTGGGCCAGGCCAACTCCAAGCAACTCCAAGGCCTGGCCAATAGTCCAGGCCAGTTGCCACCTGTTGTGGGCTGCTTTTCCCTGTCTCAATAGGTACAGAAAAAATGTGACACTCAAAAGGGTGTTTGCTGAGCAGTGGAAGGAGACACATCTCAAGGCAGATGTTAGGAGTGTCTGAGCACCATGGCAAAAGAGGGAGCCACCATCTAGGGGTATTTCGGTCCTACATGTATGTGCTTTTAGCATCCAGACCCTCTAACAGCCCTGTGTTTTTTGTTCAAGGAACTTTATCCTGTGTTTCTCTTTTTGTGTGTGTCTTCATATAGGGTAAGAATGTCCTGGTTTCTTTAACATGATAATCCATGCATTTCTAATAATAAATAATGTTTTAAAATTAAGTTTCTATTTGTATATACTTACATATAATTTTTATACATTTGAATGTACATAATTGAGTAAGTACTATGTCCTCTCTCTTCTCCCTTCTTCCAATATCCTGCTTCCCTTTGCCCAGCCCAGAAAGGAACCAGTAAGTTATTCTTATTGCAACTTGGGTCAGTACAAATCTAGGCATTTACTTATAAGCTTGCTAAGCTTATAGATTTTCTCGTGCATAAAAGTAGGATAATAATATCTATCCCTCACCATAAAGCAGTTAGTGACTAGTGCATGGTAAGAGCTCAATAAATCACTGCTGTTGTAATGATTATTATTTTATGTTTTCAACTTCACTTTCCTCCTTCCCTTTTGCATGCTCGTCTCTCATTCAGCATTTATGATATACATCCCCTCCCTGTCTCCTGAGTGTCACCTTATGATTTCCAGGAGGTTTTTTCTCAGGGCCTCAGCCTCGGCCTCTTCCAAGCCAGACCAGACCCCCTCCCTGATGCTACTGGGCTTGAATTTCTGCTCCCCTAGTTGTGTAGCCCTGGGTGAGTTATTCAGTCATTCTGTCCACAATTGATACGTCCCTAAAATGAAGGCCATGTCAGTAGCTACCTCACCAGGTTGTAGTAAGGATTAAATAACTTAGTCCACAGAAAGCACTTCCAAGAATGCCTGGCACACAGCAAACGTCCTACGAGTGCTAGCTGCTGTCACCATCCATCTCCTTCTCTCTGGGATCTGTACCCTTAATAAACCAGCTTCACATCCTGCATTCCTGAATGATGTTACTACTATGCAACCGAAGCCCAAAGCTAGAGACCCCAAATTCCTTTTTCCCTTCCTGCCTCCCGCCCACTGTCCCACTGATTATCCGGTTTTGTGCTGTATGGCTCTGAAATGCACCTTTCAGTTCCTCCTCTCCACCCTCTGCTGGTCTGGCTACTCTTCATCCTTTGCCTGCAGTGGTCTCCCAGCATGTCTTCCCACTTCCGATCTGTGACCCTTCAGCCCTACATCACCTATTGGCCATCATCTCCCCTACATCACCTCCATAGCCTGGTTTTAAAATGCAAATGTCACTCTAACCAACACCTTACATTTACTGCACCAAACGCTATCCCAAGAGCTTGGATAATTAGCTCGTTTGTCATCTGTCTTCAGTGATTTCTCCCTCTTTATTTATTTTTCCAATAAATATGAAATATATTTATTAAGAATAAAAATAATAAATCCTATAGTTATTCAATAAATCAGGTGCTAAATCAGCCAGGATCCTGCCAGGCAAATAGATGGCATGCCCGAATGTAGTGATTTGAGAAAAGTTTAATAATAGGACTATTTACATTGATGTGAGTAGGCAGGGAGATGCACTGAAGGGCTAGAGGCAGCTGTGCTCCTCCACCGCCCCTAGACCTGACGTGGTGAAGGAAGGAGTGGTCGCCAGACCTGGTCGGAGAAGCTTGTGAGCAGGGGGCCTGCACTGGGAAGAGTCGAGGAGGGCTAATCCAAGTCATCCCTGCAGCCACGAGCCAACGGACTAACCCCCCAGACTGTGCTCCCCTCCCGTCCTTCAGTATCCTGCCTCTCGCTGGCCAGCCCACGTGAAAGCCGAGTGACAGAAGGCTCATTGAAGCCATCTCTACAACTCAGTCTCCTGAGGGCCCAGAGCAGGGTGGGAATGTGGAAGGAGGGGATCTGGAGGGGCTGACCTCTTAGTTACCAGAACATAAGGGGAGCAGGCACCGCTGCCCTGGGAGAAGCACGTACTGGACCTTTCCTGGCATGACAGTGGTTACCCCCTCCCAGAACCCTCGACACAGTGTTCTAGTTAGAGGACATGTGGATCCCTGTGTTCTTAGAGTTTCGCAAGAGTAGTCTTTAGAAAAGTATAAATGTGTGGATTCCAGCCTGTTCTGCCGTTTTTCACATAGATGTATAGATATATAGTACATATACGTGTATCAATCACCAACCATCAAATCTACCTCTTGTCTCTTCCAGTGGCAGGGGGAGGAGCTCCCACCCGTTCTCTTTGCCTCAGCCTCTTGACTAGGACTAGCTGGAAGCCTCATCTAACCGCGAAGAAGGCTGGGAATCGAGGAGCGGATGGAATATTTCAGTGAGAACCAGTGTGTCTGGCAGTTTCTCAGCACGTTGTTTGCTTGCTTCCTTGCTCTTAGCTTTGTTCTATTGAACAAACCTCTGAAGTGGAGCCTGCCGGTCAATTGGGATTCTCTTGAAATTTTTTTAAGAACAGAAATGACAAAAAGTTTTCTCATTAGCTGGTACACATAAGCTAACAGTGCCTAATCACTTGCCAGAAGGAGCTTTAGAAATACTCCATTTTTTTCTTTTTGACAAAGGAATTTGTGCTTATTTATAACTAGGTTGTGATAGTGGGACTAGAGGAAACTGAATTTTCTTTGTCTTGGCGTGTACCAGTGTGTGTACCAGTTATGAGTTTATTACCTCTGAGTTCCACATTCAGACTTCAGCATCTGCTCTGAGATGACAGGTGGAATTTCTTTAGGCACTTGCCCATTTTGGTATTAGGCTCTTCCAGTAGAAAGCTCTGGAGGGACTTTGCAGGAGGAAAGAACATCTTCTGCAGGCTCAGGCCACTGCGTGGTTGTGGGTCAGTAGTGAGGGTGTAAGGCCATCAGAGGGCCTCTGTCCCAGCCATGGCCCAGATTACACAGCCCCTCCATGGCCTCGCAGCCTTGGCTGGCTCTGGGGACCGCCTTCCCACGTCCCTCCCAACAGGGAGACTGCTCTAGGCCTCCAGCCTTCCACAGTGCCTAAGTCCCCGCATGCCCACCTCCCCAGAGTCTGTCTCCTGAGGACCTTTCCATGGGGGCGTGGAGTATGACAGGCCACCTGCCTGCAGCATGTTTCATTCTAAGAAGGTAGGGTTGAGTACTTGTGAGAGAGACTGAATAGCTCACAAAGCCCAAAGTATTCACCATCTGGCCATTTATACAAAGTTTGCTGATCCCTGTGCTAGTCTGTGAGTGGAAATCAATCCACAAAACTACAAAATAAACAAACACAAAGAATCTATTTAACTAATTCATGTTGCTCTACTAGTTTTTCTCTATAAATGTGGTACTTTCATGCTATTCTTTTTTACTCTTTTATATTACTCTTGTTTTTTGCGACTATGTATTTTATGAATAAACTCACAAATAGGAATTTAAAAATATCTCCTCTTGTGATCTGGGTTACTCTGCAATATGAACAGTCTTAAGAGCAGATGTGATGCTGGATTTATACTCTGCCTGTGTTTTAATTTCCTGTTATTCAAAAAGCCATTAGGCATTATTTGCAGTAAATCCCTAAATATGACAACCTTCATCAATTACCAGAAACAAGTCTGGCCTTCATAAAAATAATATGACCTTTCATTTGTGGGTAGTGTATTTTATAAAACCAGACAAGATTTTGGAGCCAAACTAGTATTTGTTTTTCCCTTCCCCCTGCCTGAACTTTAGCTGTCACCTTTCTTCTTTCTTTACCTCACTCCCCATTTTATTGGGGTCAAGGTTGCTGGGTGCAGTGAAAACGAATAATGTAGCTAATTCTGTTTTACCTTGGACTCTAACTTCTGGGGCTTTCTATGGGTATAGCCACTATTGCATTCAGATTTTCCTCACAAACTATTGTTAGAAAAATAAAACTTTTTTTTTTTTTTTGCATCTCACAGCGTTTTTAAAGTGCTAATTTTCCTGCATATCAGTTATTTATATTCTGCAAATGTGGTACAATTCTTATTAATATGGATTCATTATGGTAAGCTGCAATAGAAAACAGGTTATTTTTAGGCTTTAGGTGCCTAACAAGAGGAAATACTCTTCTGAATAGGATACATGGTCAAGGGAATACACATAATTGGAGATCCATGCTTTTTTATCTTTGCAATTAAAAAAAATGTTTTCTCTATTTTGTTGCAGCATTATTAAAGTAAAATCAGTTGATACTGAGTATTTTTTAACTTTCAGAGAAAACATTTCCATTTTCTTCAACCTCTCTTTAGAAAACTAACAAAAATGATAAAGGTATGAAAATGCCTTCACTGGCCCATATATAGCAATCAGATTTTTTTTTCTAAAATTGTTGCTTAGCACAGATTAAAAAAAAATCTTAAAAAAATTAGCATTGGTAAATACTGTAGTCAAGAAATAAATTATATAGACATTGATGCTTTATCTTCTGAAATTTCCCTAAAGGCCATGACTGTAGGGACATCTGATTTTGCTTGCCACTGTTTTCCCAGCCCCCAGCTCATGGAAGGCACTCAAAAACTCTCCGCGGAGTAAATAGTTTATCCTCTGACTCTCACACCCTCCCAACTCAGGCATCTCTTCGTCAGTTACCCTTTCTCCACCCTCTCCCTCTCTCCTGGCTACTGGCCCTCAGCAAAGCGAGCATGCCCATTCAGCAAAATCCCTCTGCTCACCACCTCCTTAGCCACCTGCCCTCTGCCCTGCCTTCTTCCTCAGAACCAAACTATAGGGCCTTCTTAGAGACAAAGTAACTGAGGGCAGTTAATTTGGTCTCACAGAGGTCCCAGTTCTGACAGTTGCCAAAGCCCTTATTTCCAGAGATGTAAATTCCACACAGCTTATTTATATTTTCTGGAACCCAGGACTGGGGTGTGTAGAAATTACCTACAGCACTACTCAGTGAGAGCTTTGAGCTCCACAAGTTGTGCAGTAAGGCCTGCCTTTCAAACCAAAATTCTGGCTGATGAACATTTTCAGGTATTACACTGGCTCCAGTGTGAGTTTGGGACAACTCTGTGCAGTTCACTATGGAGAGGTGCACTTCTCTGCGCATTTCTACTTGGGTTGGTGATTGTGGCATCTTCTGTGGTCTGAAGAATTACTTAAACACAGCAAAAAATAGTTTAAGAAATATTTAAAAATGTCCCCAGCTCTATATACATAAGGAGGTATTTTAATAAAAAGCACAAACTGGAGTATATACAGTGAGAATTGAAACTAGTAGGAGCTTGGATGTCACCTAGGGCTTTACGTTGATTCCATGCATGGGAGAACATTATTGTGGTGATTCTTAATTCATATTTTATAGTACCTAAAGCCCAGAAAGAGTAAAAGGAACCTCAAAATTATTTTAAGGAGCAATTAATATGTAATAAAGTAGTACTTTGATAAGGACACAGTAATGTTAATTTATATACTTGGAGATTTGTATCAAGCTTCCATTTCATAGCAGTCCAACCAGAGCAAACATTTTTATGAAACCTCAACCTAATCTGTCACGACAACAAATGCTGACCCAGAATCTACCCACTCAGAACTGCTGCTTTCCTGCAGATACAGCTAACATAGGAAACGTGTCAGATTTTGCAACTGAAAAAATTTGCAGAAAACTAGCAAAATTAGGAAATTACACTGATAAACTATCAAGTTTCCTTAACTAATGTGACTCTCCCAGAAAAAAATCTTAATATTAAACACTGCAGATGAAAGAGGAATTGTTTATGCTTTGATTACAATATTGATTTAACTGTGTTCTATCCTTGCATCTAAGTAAGACTGAATTCACCTGCTGATCTTCACTGATTATACTAAAAAAAAAAAAAAATCTAAAATGGTCTACACTGCTTGGCAGGATTTCTTTAATGTAAAAAGAACAGCTTTCAAGAAAAATCACATACACAAAAGATTACATAATAGAAATCTGAAAATGCATCAGAGATAAACTCCAAGAAAATAAAAAGCCTTATTACTGTACTGCCTTTTGGGATATCACTAATTTTTGATGCTGTGGGAGTCACATGAAAGGCAACCAAGATAAAATGGAAACTCAATGCATGCACTGTGTGTGTGTCTGTAAGAAATAGTTCAGGCTACAGGAGCACTTTAGCTCCAATGCTCTCAAATGTAACATGGAGAAAATTTATGTGAAATGTCACTCCCAAGGATTAAGATAGATGAACTAGTATTAAAGTACTTTGTAAAGAAAATGTCATCAGTGCAAATCAATAGTGTTAAAACATTCTAATTGTTTTTATGTGCTTTTAATAAAAGTTTATACAACTGACATTGAAAAATGAGAAAGAAGTAATCTTTGCTGGCTAGCTAGTATTTAGGAATGATTTAAAGAAGACTTTGCCACTCAGTTATCAGTTCACACAGCTCTGGAGTGGTAATAAGTCATCTTTGAGGATAAGATTTATCTTCTTAGCAATAAAGAACATCTCTCTCAATTTCTCCAAAGCCAGTATGAAAATCCTGAAGGGAGGTAATTATTTCTGTTCTTTATCCTATAAAACTTAACTGTTTTAACATTTTCAGTAAGATTCTGTACCAGAAAACCCAAGTTTTAAGTACTTGTTTCTTTTCTGTCTATAAAACAGGTATCATGTTTATACATAATAGTAACACAGAAGATATCTTGGTGTAGAACATTTATTTATTCCATGAAACACTCAAGGTTTAGGTCAGTGGGAAATAATTTTAATCTAAGAATTGTACATTTTCTTCCCACATATCTTGCTTTGTATTAGGAAATGACATTGCAATCCATTTCACTAAAATATTACAAAATATTTACAAGAAAATATTAGAAGTAACTCAGATATGAAAGGCAAGATGGGGTGCATCAGAAATCTCTACTCCAGCGCCCACAACACACAAAAGGAGAATCAAAACAAGTAACAAAGATCCCCCTGATCACAGGAAGGGAAGAAACTGGATGGCAATGGTGGCAGAAGGGGAAAGGACGTTAGCAGCACTGCTTCAATAACCAATCTATTCTGAATGACATACACTTTATGTAGCAAATTTTGTGCAAGGCTAAACTCCTTGAACTGAAATTAGAAAATACCCTGACAGTAAAAGTAGCTCTTTTCCCTAAGTTTAAAAAGAGCCTCTTTCTCCATGAGCCACTGATGTGAACAGAAACCTGTCTGGCATCAAAAGCTGTCACAGCAGCCCTTCCATCTCTTTCATGAAAGCTTCATAAACGTCATCCTTAGTTTGTACTGAGACGGGAACAGATGGACCAGATTTGGGGGCTGCTTTGGCGAGAGGCACAGCAGAATCATCTTCTGACTTTCTCTGGGGAGCAGTGGTAGCCCCTTTATTCTCCCGACGAACCCTCAGTGCGGTGGGCACGAAGCGGGTGATCTCGGCCTTGGGATTAGTGATCTGTGGCTTGGCACTGATGGTTGCTGTGGCTTTCTTCTCAATGGTGGCTGCGCTTGTATCATCCGCCTTGGGTCGTTGAATCAAATTGGGTGGAGCACTTAAAACCCCTGGGTTTGGCAAGGGAGCTGGTGGGAAAAGCCCAGGTGGGGCAGGTCCAAGTGGAGGCACCAAAGGTGGGCGCATCATGCCAGGACGAGGTGGGGGAATACCTAAAGAGAGGGAAAACAGGCCGATGACCACAGGAACTAATAAAAGGTAACTATAATTAAGGATGTTCAAAACCTAGGTTGATAATTTTTAAAAACGGGCAATGTATTTATATATTCTGACAGTAAGGAATATTAAAAAAGTGAAGTGACTGTATTCACTTTCAGTCTGTACCCCTGTCCTTATGTTTTCTTCCTCTCTGAGTAATGTACTACTTTATAAATTTGGCAGCATCAACTGGTTTCAGTTATGATTTCAAATTTGTCAGTTTCCACTTTGACAGCCCCAAATTCTACTTTAGCTATACAGCACAGATTTTATCAAAACCAAGATTGGAATGTGATTCCCATGCATTATTTACTGATTTCTATATCATTTCTCTCCTACAAAAGGTAACTCAATGGGCCGGAAATAAAATTTTAACCTTCAAACATGAGAATGTAACTAATCACAATATGTCACCATTAATGGAAAAGAATTCATGTCCCATTGATGGTTCAGATATATTTTCTTCATTTAACAAGAACTGTAGATTTAATTTTCTTCAAATACTCTTTTAAGATCAAATATAAAGTACCAAATTTCATCAAACCTAACATGCCACTGCTTACAGACTCAATTATTCCATATACCACGAAGAGAGACCAGGCTGGGAAACTAACTGGAGACTTTCCCATTAAACTGAGACATTCAGTGGAGTAAACTGGAAATCCACCTGCCGCATATAACAAGACCACAAGGAACTCTGCACAAGCTAACTGATACTGGGTAGAGAGGGAAAAAAAAATCTCTTACAATTTTAAACTTTAAGTTGGTATTCATGTAAATGTATGGAACTACTTCACAATTGTAAGTATAGTCAAACAAAATCAAGAACAAGAAAAACCTCGAATGAAAAACTTAATCCAAATGGTCTGGCTGAGAAAAGTCCCTCAAGTGATCAATGCAGTCAAATGCAAATACCCTATGGAAGAACTCAACTTCAATCTAGACCGAAAGCAACTAATAAAACACCATTTTAAGATACCCTTCAATTTAGCATATTGAAATGTAAAAATATGTCTTAAAGCAGATAAAATATATAGCAGCCAAGTTTTTATAATGGAAATCAAAAGCTTCACCTGGAGGCGCAGGGGGAGGTAGCCTTGGTGGGGGGCCCCGAGGAGGAGGGCCAGGCGGCAGACCTGGAGGTGGACCTGGGGGAGGGCCAGGGGGGCGGCCTGGTGGTGGTCCTGGAGGTAAAAGTCGGGGCAAAGGCCCTCGGAGTCCTGGCATTCCAGGTGGTCTCAGGAATGGAGGAGCTCCTGAAAAGAGAAAATGGGATAATTAAGGTAAAATAAATATGAAGTAGTAGTTGTGGTATAAAGTAATTCAAACATGGTTTGTCTTATAATTTTAACCTGAAATCAGGTAACTTCAAAAACTGAAACATAACAGGTTTCATTCAACCAATATCTACACAACAGAGACAGGGTATTTATTATGGGATCATTTCTATTTCCCTTGAGAAACAACATATTCAATTACAGCTCTGCTGGGCTGAAAATATACAAAGATGAGAATTCTTAAATGGTTTCAATATAAGCTGAAAATGGAATATAAAGCAGGGTGATTTAAAAATTCCCCTGAAACACTTAAACAAGGACTAGTGAGAATGACATTAAGACAGGTAGTTTTCCTTTGCACCCATCAGAAAAGGATGAACTCAACTGAAAACTTAATTGGCAGATTGTAGGATGAGGGACTAAAATCATAAATAACCAAGTTGCATGTTATTTCAAATTTTAGTTAAATTTTCAATATTTTTAAACTAAAGACATTACTAATGCTGATTATGTTGTCTCTAAAGGCTACACTGACATCCTGCAATCCCCAACTAAAAAAGAATACTTGATAGTATTTACTGTGCCCGAATCCTCCTCACTATCAATGTATCAACTTGTTACACTGAAAAGTAGTCCTGAAGAAACACTCAATTTCTGCCTGCTAAAATCAGACTAAAGAACATGAAAATGGAAGAGCATTAGAGAAAAAAAGATGGCTGCCAGAAGTACTGAGTTGTAAACAATGCCGTGGGAATAAACAAGTTGCACTTATCCTATTTGAGAATCTTTGATTTCTTAGGGAATTGAACTAGAAGTAGACAAGAAAACATCAATATTAATGATGTGTACTTTTTGGAATGACTCAGCTCTAACCACATTTAGACTTATTTATTTACAATGTATACGTGTTTACCTGGAGGTGGGCCAGGAGGAAGGCCTGTAGGTGGTCCAGGTGGCCGTAAAGGTGGAGCAGGTGGTGGTCCAAGAGGAGGAGGTCCCGGCATGGGAGGTGCTTGTATCTGAGATGGTGGAACAGACTGTGGGGGAGCCTGCTGCTGTGAGGAAGCAGGGGATGTGCCATCAGAGAGAGACTCCTCTTTATGCTGTTTCTGTGACTGCTTTTCTGCTTCAGAATCATCGGAGTCATCTTCATCATCGTCCTCGGAAAATTCCTCTACTTCCCGTCCCTCCTCAGGGATTTCCTGACCTGAAAGAAATGTTAAGCCAGGTAAATGGACTTGATCTATTTTTTATTGCCGCAAAAGGGCAATGGCTGAAGACACAAGATTAATAAATGCTTTCTTAAAATTAACAACCAAATAGTTTTCTTCAATAAAATACTTAAGAGGCAGAAGAATCAAACGGCATTCCACCCATCTATGTTCGTGCAGCATACTGGAGCCCGGGCTTCTGAATCGGACAGACCTGGATGTCAGTGTCAGCTGAACCATTTATTGGGTGTGTAACTTTGGGCAGCTTACCTTCATGTCTCCAAACCTTAACTTCTGTAAAGCAAGGATTTATTTACTTTGGGGTTGCTGACATACTAAATGGGACAATGTATGTAAAGCAACCAGCAGGAGGAAATACCAAAAGGTTCATAATTCTTTCCCTGCCTTACCTGCCATTCGAAGCATCATGGCTTGAAGAGGAGTTAGCTCCTTCATGTTCTTCTTTTTCTTCCTTGACTTTCCAGGCATGTCTGCAAATCGTACACTCAAACCTAAGGGACCAGAGGAGGAAGGGAATGGGGTGGGTTCGGATCAACAAAATTCAGTAAATGCTTACTATGTAATACTATAAAGTACTAGTATGATGTGTAACTGCTATTTGGCAAAAAATATGTGCAGAAAGAGACAGTTGTATTAAAGATAGTAAAGTGCCAACTGGTGGCAAATTACAGTGCTTTACAAGGTATAAATTTTAAAAACTTAAAAGAATACTATAAACACGCCAAAATACTGAACATACAGATAACAAGACAATTTTCTAGAGAATTTAAAATTACTAAAATTGGCCAAAGAAGTGATAAGACCAGACATACAAAACTGAAATGGTAGTCAAAGATCTATTCTCTAAAAGGCACCTAGCCCAAATTTTACCAGGATGTTGAGCCAAACATTAAGTTACAGAAATCACCCGTGAAAGGGCACAGGAAAAGCTGGGACACTATCCACAGCTCATGAAGCCAGCACAACTTTGATACCAAAACTAACCTAGTGGCCACCACAGAATATAAGCAAACTGAACCCAACAATGTTTTAAAAGAAAAATACATCATAAACATGTAGGGTTGGTCCCAGAAAGGCAAGATGGTTTAAATATTAGAAAAGCCATGAATGTAATTCATTACAATAAACAACTTAGAGAAAAACCATTAACAACATTCTAACAGATACTTAAAAAATATTTGTAATAAAAACTCTTATAAGGCACACTACAACTTCTTTACCTGACAAAGGCTATCCACTAGACACTATTAAACATCATGCTAAGTGGTGTGACATTAGGAGCATTCCATATGGCAGGGCTTCAGTTTTGTATACTTTGTATCCTTAGTATCTAAAAAAATGCCTTACATATTAATAAAATATTAGTATTAGCTGAATGTCATATCATAGTTAAGACAGCCATTTTCAGCATATGTGCACTGATGAGTATATGTAAGTAAAGTAGGTTGTCACAAAATGAGGAAAATGAGGCCAAAGACCACACAGTGCCAGGGAAAAATGGGGCTACTGTGGCTCTAAGGGCTTGCTATTTTCTAGTACTAGCATTTGTGTAAGTCCTCTGTAATTTACATTACATTACTAGCTCTATCCACCCCTTTAAAATGGCTTTTTGGTTTGTAACCATCACTATTAGGAAGTAACAGGAGAAAAATGTGTCATTACAAATAGTAATAGTAGTAATATTAATATAGAATTACTGTGTTGTGGCTAAAAAATAATTACAAAAGGAGCCTCATGACCACTGAGGTGTGAGAGATGACACATTTTGTATTGCTCAGTATTTACTATATTAACCTTTTCTTAAAAATGTCCTAAGTACTTTTTAAAAGTACAGATATCTCAGTCTGAATTTATAGTAATCAAATTAACATATAATGTACATTTTGGGTATAATGTTTCCATTAAATTTTGACTACACTCCAGGTGTACCTGAATTATAACTATGGTTCTGGTTCATGTAGATGTCATGAACACAAGAATTTAAAGGGCAGCAGATGTAGACATTTAAGCAGATTTATTAAAAACAAAAACGTGAATATGGTTTTCTCAACAGTTAGGAGCTTATTTTCCTTTCTTTGCTATACATACCCATGATAGTACATCTTTATGTTGCTTAAAAGCTTGTCTTTTTCTCCCAAAGTGGACTTTATTAAATGGATTTTTAAAATAAGCAATATACACTGCTTATTTCTTTTCCTTCACAAATATCCATTGAATACTTAGTATGTGTCAGTAACTGAGAGTTCTGAGATATAAAGATGAATACGGCTATCAACAGTCCTTTCAAGAAGCTTACAATTACTTCCACAGATGCACTAAATCAGGGCCCTCAGGGTACTATTTATTGATCAAAACCATGGAACTTTAATCTGCACATACCTGACTTCTTTTCTTCATTGTTGTCTCTCTCATTATCATCACGGCGTACAAATTCATCCCCTTCACTTTCTCCATCTGATCTATCAGTGTCGCTGTCATCAGTACTGTCATCATGCTTATCTTGATCCATGTCCTCAGGATAGCCGTCATCCTCACTGGTGCTGGACACATCATCATCATGACCCCGCTGAGCTATAAAGGGAGGAGGGAGCAGGGGACAAGTACTATGACTGTCCCCACTACATGGTACCCCAAATACAGAAAATTATGCTATTTAACTCAGAATAATTTGTTTAAAAAATATCTGTATATCATCTCAAGTATTCACTGTCTGACAATATTCATATAGCAATAGTTTTAAATTCTTTTTGAGAATGTAAAGATTTTTTTAAAAGGTTCAAATTTGAAAGGTACAAAGCCCACTTAGAAACTGTTACACACACACAATCAGTGACTCTACAATGATGCTCTAGTCTAATGATAAAGCTAAAAGGGAAACAGGTATCCAAATCTTAAGGAATTGTAAGAGTGACAGCTCTAATAAAAGTCTAATTTAAAACACAACATTTCTATACTTCCTTCTATGACGCTTTTACTTGGGTTTATCTATGATTTATCCACCTGTTAGTATGTACATGGATTCTCATCTTTTTCCCAAGTTCTGAGGGTGGGAAACAATATTTTAAAGAGGGCCAACATAAAAACTGATTGTGGAAAGTTTATAAGAGCAAAGGAATAGTCACTCCTTACCAAGTTCAGGACTGTATAACATGTCTTCATCTCGCCTACGAGGAGGAAGGTCTAGGGCAAAGCCCACTTTGCGGCCATACATTTGTAAGACCTGAGGGGGAGGTGGACCAGGGGGAGGGCCAGGAGGTTTTCTGCCAGGGGGCAAACGTGGAACACCATGTCCAAGAAGAGGAAGTATAGAAACTGCCCGAGTTGGAGGTCTGTAAAGGAAAGTTTAGTGACCACATTTACAGTGATGAGACATTTACTTCTTCCCACAATCTTCAAAGGATTTCTTATTTCACATTACATTAAATGAGGCACAGCTTAACATTTATATTGCCTTTATTTCCCACTGCACTAACTTTTGGCACTGGACAGTAGAGGACTCTTAATAAAATAAATGCTATTGGTTAGGCTTCTGCTTCCTTACCCATAGGCTGAGGTCTTCTTAAGGATGGAGGGGGGCTGGGCACCAGGAAGTGGAATGTCCTGGATCAAGATGTTGGAAGGAGCATGTGGCATATCTGGCAAAGGAATACTCTCCACTTCCACATGCTGAGCATTCTGAAACAGAGAGAATCTTCAGTAGTTTAAGAGTAACCCACAGGCTCAACACAAAAAATTCAATGTCAGCTGTTTCATGACCTGGGTTTGCTTTCCACCAAAGTATTATGAAGAAATAAGAAAAGATAGCTTTGTCAATATTTCCAAAGACTGACAACGAATTGAAAAAAATCCTTATCTCCACTAAAACAACCAAAACCCAGCTGTTTTCTTCCCCTATCAATTAATCCTTTTTGGTTACGGTTTGAAGTAGCTGCTACTAGAAGTCCAACTGTTCAAAGTATGTAGCACCAAAGCCACCCTACTTAATATTCTTAATTGATGGTAAGTAACATACATCAGTTAACTTAGAAATAGTATATAACCAGTGGTGGACCTTGGTCTCTAATAGTTTGCCTTTGTTGAATTTCTGCCACATATTAGCTGTATGGCTAAGTAAGTTACCTTAGTTTCTATCTGTAAAATGGGTTCCGTACCACCTACCTTTACAGAAAATTAAGCCATTTGGCTTTTTACATTCTTGAGGCAAAATTTACAATAGAATGTATGAACTTGATGAGTTTTGACAAATGCATGTACCTCATACTACTTCCCAGTCAATCCCTAACACTACCCCAATGCAACTACTGTTACAAATTTCTCCCTCCATTGTTTTGCCTGTTCTAGAATTTCATCCAAATAAAATCATAACTATAAAAGTTCAACATGTTTTGATATTTATCCTTTAAAAAAAATTTCTTTTACCCTATGTTGTTTTAAGTACGAGTAGATCCTTTTTTATTGCTGAGTATATTCAATTTAAAAAACATACTAGTTTGTTTATCCATTATCCTATTAATGGATGCCTGGACTGTTTCCAGTTTTTGGGTATTACTGTGTTGGCAGATGGACTTAATTTCTCTTGTATAAATATGTAGGATTAGATTTGGTGGCTTATAGGGTAGGTGTATGTTTATTTTGACAAGAAACTGCTAAGAGGAAGAGATTTAACATGATCCATTTTCCCATTAACAATTTTAAGAGTAAATCTAAATAAAACATTTTAGTTTCTCTCTCAAAAGAAACACCTGATTACCTTAACAGCATCAAAATATTGGCTAAGTTGAGCCCTCTTCTGTTCATATTCTACTTCTAGCTTCCTCAATTCCTTGTAAATATCTGGATTCTCTTTCTCGTAGAGTCGCAGAATACGTTCAAAGGTTTCACGCAGCTTTTTACGCTTGTCTTTCAGCACCTTCTCATTTAACTGTGGTTGTTGTACTGGGTTAAACTCTAAGAATAGAGCAGATATTAGAAGGATTATACACAGAAAAAAAGGTTACTCATTTAGGTATCAATAGGCTATGCGACTTAATAAAAATCTTAAATGTCTAACGCCTTTACAAGGGATGTAAACCAGATATATTTTTCAGTTTTATTCAAAAGAACTGCAATACATTTTAAAATTTCATCCATGATGGCCATTGACTTTATTTTCTAAGACATATCATCTGATTAACTGATTTCATCACTACTGTACCATAAGCCAATTTTTACTCCCCTGTGCTAACAACGTATTAGAGTGAAGCTTCAGTCACCTGAGATCTTGGGCACTTTACTTGAATTCTCTGATCTTTAGCTTTTTCCTGAGGAAATGGGGTTATCAGCTACTTTACAACAAAGCTCTTGATTAAATGGGATCATAAATAAAATATCCAGTGGTGTCTGGCTCACCACCAAACTATAATTTTTATGACAGACTGTTGTTATTTGTCCAGCTACCATATAACCCTTTGCCTTCCCATGTGTTCAACATGGGGCTCAATTTCAGGTCCTCTGCTCCAAGAGGGAGTAGCACAAGACTCCCAGGCCTTTCTGATCAATCATACCTCCCCCTCCTGGGTCCTTCATGCCAGTGACTGATGCAGGGATCAATTGGAACATGAACCAAATTGGGATCCATCTCTAATGTTTTAAGTGTAGATGTGGGAAAGAGAGGCCCTCAAAGGCAGGGATAAAATAAACCTAGAGCTGTCTGTGGCCTTACCTTCCAACCACCACAAATTCCACACACATTCTACCCCATCTCAAGAAGTTTATCAGCAATATGCAGAATGAGAGAAGGGAGACAAACAGGCTTGGTAATGGTATCTGGGTTTTTAAGGCTTGCTTCAGTCCAGGAATTCCCAATTACAGGAGTCAATGTATACTTTTTTCTGCTTTAACTAGTCTGTACAGTTTTACAAATTGTAATTAAAGCCCTATTGAAGTGTTCCCTTCTCCCTTTTCTAAAAGAATAACAAGTTTAATTATCTCTTTTCCTAAATCCGATTAACTGTTAATCTTGGTGATTTCAAAACCAGAAGGTACAATCTTACAGAATCTTACTATTCCCAGGGTGATTAATAAAAGTGTTGAATGCCTGAGTTTTAATTCAGATTTTCTACTTTGTAATAGTGTGACCTTGACAGAGGTATTTAATCTCTCTGTACCTGAGTTTCTTTACCTGTAAAACAGGGGCACTACACCTACCCAAAAAAAGTTGTGAGGATTAAATGATAACACATGGGAGAAAACTGGTACTGAGTAAAATAATTGCTCAATAAGCCACAGTTACTATTATCTCCTTTTAAAAAAACATAAATCAATTTAGGGTCATCAACAGGTAATATCCTGGCACCCTAAGGGTAGAAATTGTCCCTACGGATATTTAGACCAGAGGCAACAAGTGCAATCAGTCACAGTTCAACAGGGAAAGATTTGGGATCATGTACCCTGACCCAGAACTCTTGCCCAGGCTGAATACACAGCTCTTCCACATCTTTTTCAGGAGGCTTATAATACTATAACCTCAACGGTTCTTGAACCAATCTGATATGTCACTAAGGAGCTCTACTGTATGTGTTTCACCTGCTATCTGTTTTTGGGCAAACCGTCAAAACTGGGTACTTTTGTAAAAATTGTAAAGATCACTTTATATGCAATAAAAAAAGGTGATGGGGCAGATGACAAAACTAGCAAAAACTTGACAGCTGAAAAACACATAGGCGTTAACTAGACTTTTATTTTTACATGTCAGAAAACTTCTATATAAAAAAAGAAAAATTAAAAAGCCCGCATTCTAATGGTGGGTGAATGGGTATTTGTGGTCTGGGATAAAACTTCCAATGGCAGCATTACCCAGATGATTCTCAAGCAACAGAGATGCAAGGAAAGATAATAGGCAGTCACCTCATAATTCCAGTTATGGTTATGACAAAACAGTGATACTAAAGATGCATATGAAGGGACTGAATAAAATTATTCAATAAAATGTGTAAAAAAATCCTAACAGTATTTTTAAAAATTTGATTTTCAGTATTTGATTTCTTTAATAACCTTTTAAGTGGTCAAGCGTCTTTGGATGTTCCCATCAGATGAAGTGGCAAATTGTGAAGACTCATGGGGGCCTAATATTAGGTTGACATGGTAGTTTTCAACATTAAAAAACAAAACAAGACAAACAGAAAACCCCAAGGTGATTTCAAAATCCAGATTTTGGTCTTTTCTCAAAAAAAGAGCTGGTGAACATGGGCTAGCATTACCTCCTAACAATTAGCTCAAGCTAAACAATGGCTATCTCTTACTCTAGATGGGGTCTTCAATTTACACTAGCCCTCCACCACTCCATTTTATCTTCTTGACACTAAAACTAAACCTAAGCGTCAAATGCCATCATGCTTTTGTCTTTCTTATGCCTGTGTTACTTCTCTCATTACCTGCTTGCCTGCCTCTGTGTATCAGCCTTTTAGTCTTGCTGTAAAATCTAGCCTTTTTATAAATTCTTACCCATTTCATCCAATTTCTCCATGTCCCTGATAATCTGTTTGGGATCCTTCATCTTCAAAACCGCAGCTCGTACCATCATGCGCTGCTTTTTGTTCTTAGACAAAGAACAGAGCAGTATGTCAAGGAACTGGACGTTAGTGAGTTTTTTTTGTTTGCTTCAAGAGTCTATTTAAACTGAAGTCAAACTTCTTTTTGATTCTGATCACTTGTTTCAAACGCCCTAACCAGACCTATATGATGTTTTGCTCTCAAAAATGTTTCAACTTTAGACAAAAAGATAAACATTGATTGCCAGGTGTGCTTTCTTAGTTCAGCAAGTATTCTTTTAACCTTATGATATCTTTAACAGCTTCTTAAGATATTTTAAAGGTTGAAGTTAAAAATTACACATTAGCGAAGTTTTGCTTGGGTTTAATGCTAAACGATGATACAGGAACACACAATTAAAAACTATAAAAAATCTGAGTTTCCTCAATGTATTGAGGTATGATACTACAAAGTAAATCCTTTCTTATTCTGGAGAAGCACTTTGCCAAACTCAACAGCTACATAATCAGGAAATGAGCACAAAGCTACTTAGCATCACATTCATTTATTTATTAACTCAGTAGCTTTTAACTAGGCAGTGTATTTTAATAAACAGCAAAAAAGAATTATTTTCAGTATTAAACCTAGTAGGAAAGGTAATCCAATAAACGATGTTACAATAACCTATCATGAGCTTATCTGCAGTTATTTCAGTTCAGTTTCCAAGTATAGCATTTTGGATTAGTAAATTTTATGGTTTGTAGTAAGAAGCAAAGAATGTTATTTGAAAGCCACAAATGCAGATGTACTAAACACCTGGAATCATACCTTCTTTAATTCTCTCTTCCGAGCTTCTTTTCCTTCAGAGAGAGAGAGAGAGAGAGAGAGAGAGAGAGAGAGAGAGAGAAAATGTAAGTTTCAAGTCTTGAACATAAGCATTTCCACCTATTTCAGGAGGCCGTCCTGTGCACTGTAGGACAGTAAGTCATATCCCTGGTCTCCACCCATTAAATGCTAATAGCACCCTTCTAATTATGTCAATCAAAAATGTCTCAAGAAAATTTTAAGTTTCTTAAAAAAATAAGTATGAACTGGAAGGAAAACGATGCTGTAAAATACTAAAGAAGAACTTGCAGAACTGACTTCAAAATTCCAAATACAAAAAGAAAGTTTTAATCTGATTCTACTTTGCAAGTGAATCAATTTAGAAAAACAGGCACTAATTTTTTTTTGCATGTTTAAAGTTTCAATGATGTGCCCACAAGAACACTGCATACCTTTATACATCTGACTCCTAGAACTGCTTATCTTGAAATTAAGACAAAAATGAAACAGACTCCTAAATACTTGCAATTTTTACCACTCTTCTTCATCATTCCACATTAATGGGCACTTACGGGCTTGGTCTGTGGGGTTCATAAATTTCCCACTCTTGGTGGATGATGTAGATCTCCGTCCCATGGT
This sequence comes from Manis pentadactyla, assembly GCF_030020395.1. Lineage (NCBI taxonomy): Eukaryota > Metazoa > Chordata > Mammalia > Pholidota > Manidae > Manis > Manis pentadactyla. Next base: position 72,081,228 of record NC_080032.1, read on the forward strand.
GATGACTTGTATGGTTTACTTGTTCATTAAAAACAAAACAAAATTCTGCGAAAAGACAGAAATAGCTTATTTTGCCTATATTTACAAAACTTCTGCCTTTTTGTACATATAAAATTTCTTTCTACTTATCTCTCAAAAAAAACCATTCCTCTGATTACTGTTTTAATGGACCACAGCATGGACCTGTCAACTGAAAAAAATCAATCAAAAAATGATTCAACAATATAGAAGAAACCATGAACATCAGTCGTTTTCCAACATCCACGTTTTATTTTCATGTAGGGTGACAGAGGAATAAAAAGGGAATGGGGGGAATGATCTGGGCTGAACAACGACAAACTCATCCTTGTCTCTTTCCATGGTTTTTCTTGGCATATATTTCCAATACCACCAAGACAGTAAAAACTCATTAAACTCATTTCAGATTTAGTTCTAATTCAGATGTATTTCTTGACTCTCAAGTTAAGGGTTTTAAAACATAACCAAAAAAGCAAATATTCAAAATGAAAGTATTATATGAGGAAGCTTCCCAAAATGCCAATATTAAGATACATATTTTTCTTGTACCTACTTGATTGATTTGTAATTTTGAGGTAAATAAAGGGATAACTGTTTGTGCGCAAGTATTTTGTAAATCAAAATTTTTATTAACTGAAGACATTGTCACTTTTTTCTTATTCCAAAGGAGTGAGGTTTAACTCTGATACTCTTCCCGATAATGATGATCAAAAATTTGCTTCCTTTTGAAAGCAGACACTTTTAAAAGAATAAAGGAAGATCATGAAGTACATTTTTTAGTAGCCTATACAGTTGTACCTTCCCTTGTTCCCTTTATTAAGATTTTTGTCAGAATTTATTAGATAATGCCTCTTTCAGCAAGTTTTCAAGTGCCTTTATTTCTGCTAAATGCTTCAAAGTTGTTCCAGTGGCAACTAATCTGCCCTGTCAAGGAAGGGTTTCCTTCTCTAAGTGGAGGAGGCTGAAACAAAATTAGTACAAATACAGGCTTTCTTATCTTTGATGGCCTGTATCTCTTTTGCTTTCCTCCCTCAATAATCCTCAGGCAGACGTTCTGACCTCCTCTCTCACAAGTGAAACACAGAAAAGATGTGAATTACAGAAAATTTTTACGTTAAACACTGGAGCCTCAGTCTGCAAAGAACACTTATTTTGTCTAAAGGCAGAGGCAATAGGGAAATCGGGCCACAAAACCGCGGGGGAAGTCAAAACAGCCAGAGAGGCCCCAAGGGGACGAGCCCAGGTCCACCGGGGGAGGCCAGGGCAGCGGCCAACGGCGGGCACCATGGCGACGGCTGACCCCGACTCGACACACATCACCCCGAGCCTAGGGACCCCAGGCGGGAAGCGGCGCTAACCGACCCGGGCGAAGTCTCTGAGCCGCAGGAAGCCTCGTCGCTCCAGGCTCGGGGACCCCACAGTCCGACCCAGGAGACCCCCAACCGCGGGGAGGAAGCGCGGGACAGAATGGCCTGGTGACCCCGAGGCAACAGCGCGGGCTTCGGGCAGGGCCGGGAAAGGTGAGGAAACCGAGTGACATGATCCCGCACACTCACACTTCTGCTGGGCTCCTGGGGCTGCGAGAAGCGGTGAGAGGATGATTCGTGTTCCCTCTTACTTCGCAGGGGCCTTCACATCAGCCTCCCGGTCAGCCACCCAGCCACCGCCATCTTGAAACCTCGCGCCCCTCCGCCATCTTACGTCACTTCCTGTCCCCGAGGGCCGACCGTCTCCGCCGATCTCCGAGCTGGTACCATAGAGAGTGGCCGAGAACGCTAGGACCAGAGTCTCTTCCGTTTCATCAGTACAGTACCGAATGGGTGGGTTATCCGCCGAGAGCCCGCCAATGCCATGTTGACTGGCACTGCTTTCTACCAATAGAAATAAGAACAGTGAGAGGATCGGACATGTGGTTGGCTGATGAGAAGACAGCTCGGCTTCTTCGCCCCGAGACATTCTGACGTAAGTTCCTGGAGCTCCGTTTATTGCGCCGTCGGAGACTTGCTGGTTGTATAGACGGGGGTGTTTGGCGTTGTTTTGTCTCCTGGACTGTGTTTGGTTTTCGAATTTCCTTTTTTCGTGATGTAAGCAAGTGTTATCTTTTGGGAGTGTCTGAGAAGCAGCGACGCATGCTCTTGTGTTTGAAGCGCTTCGTTAGCGTCAGGTCCACCTGGAAGTTGTGTTGTTTTCGTAGGGACACAGAACGTTTCTAGGCCTGAGCAAGTACATACCCTTGTTAGAGTCTTAGATTGATAATCTGCGGGATTAGTTTATTTAAGAGGAAATGTGGGGATACATGTATAGTCAATTTTAAATTTACGAGAGGCCCGGTTGACATACTGACCCCTTTCCTTTACGGTCTTTTCACCAAAACTCCTTTATGATGTCACTGTAGATACGGGGTTATTGACTTAGTAGACTTCTACGTCCTTACTTTATCTTCTGTCCATCTCTTTGTCTAAGACTCCTTCCCTGTTTTCCCCTTAAAGGTAAGGAAATTCTTTTAAAAGGCATTGTGCTCGGTTATTTCTGATCATTAATATTCCTTTTAGGAAAATATGTTAGAGGCCAATTATTCCTATCAATTATGAATATTACAAAATGCTGATGGAGATACATAAAAATTTATAGCAGAATATATAAATATGCATTTAACTGTGTCAGATTGGACTCTTTACTAAACTAACCTTTGTCAGAAAATTCTTCATTGGTTTTAGTCTGAAAGAGCAATGACAAGATCTTGTAGTTTAAAGCTCATCAGTCAGGTAATAAAAAAAAATAAGATTGAATTTTGAAGTTGAACTAATTTAGTTCAGTAACTTTTCTTCAGAAACATACTCATACATTTATTGAAAAAAAAGAAAAAAACAGGAGGAGCATTAATATTGGGGGTGTTCCAACCACAAGAAAGAATTACGTGATGTGGAAGTGCGAACTATTGCTAGTGGCAATCATGTTACAATATATATAATGTATCAAATCAACACGTTGTATAGCACCTTAAACTTACGTAATGTTGTATGTCAAATTTATTCTAATAAAAATAATTCAGTGGGGGAAGAATATTATCCAATATATTAATTTTTTAGCTGTCCCCGTAAGAAAAAGAAAATATAAGTAGATTATACCGTAAGTGAAATAAACAGCAGATGAATTGAAGACAGGCAAGACGTGAAGCACAGGGAGTGATTTTTTTTTTAAGTTTTAAAATTAGCATATTGTAAAATCGTCCTTTTTTGAAAAGGAAATTTTGTTTTTCTGAAAACATCCATAGTTCTATTCATTTTCACATGTATACAGGGTCATACAACCACCACCACTGCAGTGAAGATGAGGAACTATCCACCATCCCAGAATACTACTACTGCCACACCCTCTCCCCACCTCTAACTCCTGACAACCGCTGATCTCTTACCCATCACTACAGTTCTGTCCCTTACTGCCAGTAACTGGAAATAGTGTATAATCTTTTGAGACTATCTTCTTTCACTTAGCATAGTGCCTTTGAGATTCATCTGTGTGGTTGCCTGTACCAGTATTTCATTCCACATTATTGCTGAGTAGTAGTCTGCTGTATGGATTCTATGTACCACTTCTTGTTTATCCACTCATTCTTCTACAGTAAATGCCCAGAAGTGGTGTTGCTGAGTCATATGGTAGCAATATGTTTAACTTTGTAGGAAACTGTCAATTATTTTCCAAAACAGCCATACTGTTTTGCATTTTCATCAGCATTGTATGAGAGTTCCAATTGCTTTGCATCCTTGCCGGCAGATATATCAGTACTTTTATCCATTTTAATAGGAGTGTAGTGAATCTCATGATGGTTTTTAATTGCATTTCTTTAATGGCTAATGATGTTGAACATATTTTCATGTGTTTATTTTCCATCCAAAAGTCTTCTTGGTTAAGCGTTAAAATCTTTTGCTCTATTTATTTATTGATACACAGTTTTATATTACAACACAGTGTTTCAGCAGTTACCCATATTATTAAATCCTTATCCCCACTAGTACAACTACTAGCTGTCAACAAAGGAAGATGTTACAGAATCATTGGCTATATTCTTCATGCTGTACTACTGTCCCCATGACACACATTATGATTGAGAATTTTTGTGCCCCTTTATCCCTCTCCCCCTCCCCCATGGTAACCACCAGTCCCTTCTCAGTGTCTGAGTCTACTGGTGTTTTGTTCATTCTATTTTCTTTATATTTATATTCCACAAATAAGTGAAGTCCTATGGTATTTGTCTTTCTTGGTCTGGCTTATCTCACTGAGCTTTAATACCTTCTAGAGCCATCCATGTTGTAGATGGCAGGATTTCTTTTCTTTTTGTGGCATAATAATATTCCATTGCGTATATTTACCACATCTTTATCCATTCTTCTATTGATGGACACTTTGGTTGCTACTATATTTTGGCTATTGCCAATGCAGCAGTAAACATAGGGGTGCATATATCTTTTCAGATAAGGGATTTTGTTTTTTTCAGGTAAATTCTAGAAGTGGCATTGCTGGGTGGAATGGTGTTTCTATTTTTGGCTTTTTGAGGAACCTCCATACTGCTTTCCATAGTGGCACTCTACAACTATTTTAAAAAGCAGTGATGAGAAAATGAGTACATTTGAAAAATTAAAGTAATTCTAGCCTTTTAATTTTTGAGATGTGCTGAGCTTTTTAAATTTCAAGACATTTCTTGGATGTAAGAATCAACTGTAACAAACACATTCTTGCATCAACAGCTCATTAATTTGTAAGTAGAACCTAAAAGTCTCAATGGGTAGTTAATAGCTGGTGAAGGATTTAGAAAATGCTTGCATCTACAGAAGTTCAACTGAACCATTAGGACTCCATAGCCTCTAGATTTTTCTGAAATCAGGTAATTAATGAAATGGGGTCCTTCAAGTTTTAGTAGTAAGAGCAACTTCCTCTGTTCTGCTAGTACTGAAAAGGAAATTTTGTTTTTATGAAAACTTCTAAGGTAATAAATTATGACTTGCCTTTAAATGACAAATTCTTAAAAGAATAGCAACTTTCCTCTCCTGCATCCCTATGCATGTATAGATGGGATTTGCTTATTTGTTTTTTTAAGTGTTTCAGAATATTCAAACATTCAATTGAGGGATATATAGTCACCCCACCACAGTTGATCAGGTTGGTTGCAAATGTAGAAACAGGACCTCTATCTTTTTAGTTTTAACTTTTATCTTCTAAAAATCCATCCAGATTATAGTGTGTAATTAGTAGAAGTTTACACAACCATTGCCTCCTTTCGTTGTTGAAGTAAATTGTTACAAACCATATTCAGTCTCTTCCAGTTTACAGGAAATTGAATTTAAACTAATGTTCAAAATTATGGTAGTAGTTTTCTTTTCCACTCCAATGCCCAGGGCTCGTGTTTAGACAAAAGTTACTAAGTATATTTCCTTAGAATTAAATGATGTCTGAAGCTAAAGATAGAAATGAAAATCTCTACATTCAATGTAAATTTTAAAGATTTGTAGGATTAGAAAAGAAAGAGGTAACCTCTACATCTGCTCTTCTGCAATAGCATTTACCCTAATGTTCTGGTAGAGCAGTAAGAAGACATCTTGGGATATAAGCTTTTACCTCGCAGGTGCTAGCACCAATCTATGAGGCATTCGTTGTTGACACAAAACTCAAGAACTCAACTTCTTCCCAGGTTGTTTACTGTGTTTAAGTCCCTTTTGGAAGCTTACAGAAAAGAAACCCAATCAAAGAGGCAAAACACTATTATTGAGAAGCAGAATAATATTCAGTGGCAAATAAAGTGGCTGTTTATTTCATTTGGTGTTTCACTGAGTTGGTGACCTCAGTAATGGCGTGATGGTACTTTTCTGAGGCTAATTTGAATTCCACCAGATGCTTCTCATAACTTGTAATGGCTGCTTGAAGCTGTGTTTTCTCCACTGCTCCCAGGATAGCTCGGAAAATCATATCTATGCCAAGACCAAGAACAGCAACTCCTATGCTACCAAGGAGAGAAGCACCAATTTGCGCTAACACAGTGACCAACTTGTTAATTAGGCCAGTTGTGACATTTGAGCCCACAAGTTTAACGGCCACTGCACTGGCTGCAGAAGTAGCTTCTCCTAGGATGACTGAAATAACCTTTTGTACTATTGCAATTTTGTCTGTTTCCCTTTCTTTAATATCCTGAAGTTTTCTATAGAGGGTTGGCTCTAGTTTATCTTTCAGCGCTTCATCAACCTTTTGCAATTCCTTTTGGATTTTCATCATGGCTTGGATGATGATATCACAGTTTTCTTTGATGGTCCCATCTCTTTTCATCTCAATGGAGGCCAGCTTGCACCCCAAGTGCATATTTAAAACCCCAATCAGCTTATTGGTGGCATGGAAGCTATCAGATAAGCAGTCAAGGAGCTGCTGGTGAAGGCGATTTACTTCTTGCCTCCTCTTTGGGTTGTCTGGGTAGAGGAAGTCACTCTGAGCCATACTTCAAATCTGATCTCTGAAAAATGAAATAGTAAATCTTCACTAAAAATTTTGAAAATTATATGCTGTCTTCATAGATTGGACAAGGAAATCTTTTATTTCGTAAATAGAAAAGTAGCCATATGCTAAGGAGTTCCTCAGAAAACTCAACAGGCTCTTCAGAACAATTATTTTTGTTGATTATTTTATTGATTATAGTTAATATAATTTTATTAATGTAAATACTAATTTATCAATTATTTCAGGTTAAATTTTAATTGCAAAAATTATGAGCCAGTGTATGGAAATATGTGTAACAGAATGCAACAGATTGATGCATTAATTAAGACATTAGGTATCGTGGGGGGGAAATTCTAGATAGGAAGTATTTGTGTTTATCAACCACCTGATTATTGAGAAATAAAGCATGATATTTCCAAGTAATATTTAACAAAATGTTTTTAATAGGCACAGTTTGAAATAGTTAGCACTTGATTATCAATGCTCCTTAATTTTCCCAGCTGCTACTCACCATATTGAACAGATATACTGGGTTGATCTCTAGTATTTGGAGTTAAATTAGTAGGGCCCGAAGAATATTGAGATCTCTTGAGTTTACAGGGCTATAAATACCTAATTTTGTCTATATACTCTAATTTTCAATATTCAAATCTCTTTATATCTCTCTACATGCAAATTTGTTCTCAGTAAATATAAGGGACACCCAAAGGCAAAGCATAACATTAGAATCTTTACAAAAAATTCCTCATGATAAGAGTATTCAAGATTCCTTGGATTAAAATCTCACTTGGGGAGAAAGTGGGCATGGTGGCAATTATGACTATCTCTGATTCCCTGTTTGTATAGCTTATACATTATATAGCATGGTCTGTCTTGCACTTGACCCTTGTTCAGATTAGCTAGAGTTAGCCTCAGAAAGAAGATGCCATTTCACATTATCTTCTAGTAAATATTAAGGAATATGTACTAAAAGTACATTATAGAGTAAACAAAATAAGCCTGGTCGGAGTCCTCTTGTGTTTGTACTTCTGGTTCAGAGTATCATGCAGACAAAAAAAAAAGAATAAGCATGTTCTGAGTTTATTTTGGTGAAAAAGTTTGAGCCCAGTAAGAACAGTGTTACTCAATGTTCATACCTTGAGTAGGCTTTCTGTGTTCCTTGCACTTTTATTTTTAGTTTACACTCTTGAGAGAAAAGAGAGAAAATGGAGATCTATTTCTCTGTGAGATCTGGTACATTGTCTCGAGTAAACATCCTTGTTAATTTGGGCCTTATTTATTCTAGGGCCATGGTTCTTAGCATAGATAGGGGAAACCTCAGAAGCATGGGTGAAGGAATGAAGATGGTTCTCAAGAAAGTAAATATGAAAATAACCTGTCCTCTAAGTGTGAAGTTACAATTTGGAAATAGAAAGAGGAAATTTCTTAATGAATAGGAACACAATCATTTATGCTGTTAAGTTTAGAAAAATGCACTGGCACCCCCAGTAGAGTAAACCTTGTCATGGTTAGAAATTCATTTTTATCTTTGATTTAAATGCAGTACACACACACACACACACACATGCATGTACTTGGGTGTGTGACAGACAACAAACTTCCACAGAACAGTACTTAGAAAATATCTCAATTCCACTTAAAGAAATTATTGGTCAAGGATCTGGTAAATGTTCCCCAAATTCACAGGGTTGCAAACTGCAATTTGATAACCATAAACTGAACTTTGATTTCCCTTTTTTTCTACTAGGAATTTTTCATTAAACATTTTTCTTTCTTTTCTTTTTTTTTTTTGGTTCCTAATTTTCAGATCTTATCAAGTGAAAATTCTGGTTTTTAACTGGATTCAGAAGATCACCAACTACATCTCTATTCAGATACTTAGGTGAGGGGAAACTCTGTTACCTTGAAAAAATGTAAAATACCTCTAGCAGCTATCATACCCCATTATCTGAAGGCATCCTTTCCAGAAAAGGTGTGTGGTTCTATTGACCTAAAGATAAACAAATGGAGCTATGAACCTTCCTCCTGTATGGGAGGCTGCATGCTGCCAAGTGGTCAGTTCCTTCTCAATTAATTCATTGTTTACACAATTTGACAATCATACACATCTGTAAGACTTAAATAGGTAACACTTCAAATTTTTTTAGAAGCAGTGATAAGACTGTTTCTTCCAATATTAAAACACTGTAACAATACATTAACCAGTGTTATACAGATATAGATGGAATTATGGAACAAAATAGTCCCCATACTCTTCTATACATTATATTTTAATGTATAATATAGAATCTCAAATCAATAGTAATCGAAGTTATTGTTTCATAAATAATCCTGGCATAATGAGCTAGTTTGGGAGATTAAAAGTTAATAAAAAAATGTTACCAGCATAATACATGTAAAAAAAATCAAATGCTAAAATAGAAGAGAATGGATAATTTTCAAATGTCTATGTGGAAGACTTTATAAACTTAAAGCCAATGGAAAAAAGTCACACAAAAATTTGACTTAAAAAGGGTGACCATATAGCAAGAATTAAATGCAAATTGGGGAAAATGCAAGAAAAATGAAGGATGAATTTCTAAAGACTTGTTATTAATAAGGAAAAAAGTAGTAATCTAATAAATGAGCAAACAATTCTGAACAGATAGTAAAAGAACTAGCAGCAAATTAATTGATGAAAAAAAGTTCAGTCATACCAGAAGTCAAAGACACAGTATTTTTTCAACTACAATAATATTTTCTTTATATACTCAAGCCCTTTACATGCACTTACATACCCTTCTTCCTAGTTTCCAGATATTAAACCATAATTTTGTGCCAATAACAAGTTTGAGTAGAGACATGATGTGCTCTGAACTACTTTTTACATTTAATGAAAAAGGACTTTTTTTTTGTCTGAATCAGGCTTACCTTCCTAGCTCTTTTTTGCTTGGGAACGTTTCCTTCTGCAGACAGATTTTCAGCAAGCCTGCACCATACTTGCTTCTATATGAAATATAGTTCAATATTATTTCTATCCCAAGTGAGATAATGCTAAGAATTAGCTAGAGTTTGAAGGTGAAACCACTGAATTATTTCTGGGCCGGTGAAATTTGAAGAGCCTGGTGAAGGAGGCAATTTAATAATTCAGCGGCAATTCATCTAATGGAATAGTACCTTACTATGTATAAGGTAGCACACTTATACATAGCATACCGTATGTATACGGTAGGCTCTGTAGAGCCCACGAAAGTCGAAAAGATGTGATCCTTGTTTTGATGGAATTTCTAATGTAGTTAGGTAGTTAATACATTTAAAACTCCATGTCAAATTGAAAGTAGTATGTTATTCACAATAGAGGTGGTGCTTGACTGCAAACTTAAAATTTAAACAACCCACACTTTAGTATATATTGACACTGGAGCCATATGGAGACATTTGGTCATCCAGGGGAGGTTAACAATTTGTACCTTTTCAAATGATTACTCTTTAATATGTGCATGATATTGAGAGGAGAGGTTACACACCACGTGGAAAACCATAGTTGGCCATATGCAGCGTTCCCACTATTGTCTGTGACAGTTCTGGCTCCTGCAGTGTTTGCTTCACTCAGTGAAAAGCCCTGCAGCTAACTGGAGTCACCGTTCTTAAACATCATAGTTGTTACTTAGGTATGCCTATTTTACTACATTTTTAGGGATGACCTTAAAAATACTGCCTTTAAAATTCGATCTTTTAAAAATCATTTTAAAGGCACTTAGAATGTGACATTTAAAGATTGGCACCAGCTGGTAGCTAAGTTGTGTAAATAATCCAGCTCTGATTACAGGTATCAGTTGTATGGTAACTGAACTGCTGCATTACTTGTTACATTATGATAGTACTTCCTGTCAGGGTCAAATTCACTTTGGAAAGCTGCCAGCAGATGGCGCTCTTGGTCTCGCTGCGTATTCGGCCGGTGCTGAAGTGGCTGAGCTTTCTTGTGTTGCTATATTTGGGTTGAGGATGTGTGGTATTTTATTTGATGAGAGCATTCTGTTGCTAAAACAAAGTTTGAAAATCATGTATTTTGACACTTTAAAATAAGCAAATTTGGAATGCTGATACCAGTGATCAGTATGTTTTAAGAAGTGGGAATGGAAACAAAGACTAGCTTCAAATAAATTCTTACTGAACCTAACCTCATCACTTTTGTTGAATAGAGAAGTAAACATTCATGATTAAAAAACATAAGAAATGGTAGAAGTAGGTGATTCTGTCTGAAAGTTAAGGTTTATTTAGTGATACTATTCAATTTATGTTTTTCAGGAAAGGAACCACCTTAAAAAATGAAAATGTATTGCTGATATTCAGATAACAAATTCTCAAGATGCTTTTGTGAATAGCGATGCATTGATTGTCACATACTATAAAAATTTAAGGAGAGACATTTATATTGAGGTGATCAGAGGATGGTAGCATTTTAACATTAATAAATGAAAAGATTTTGCTAAAAAGGTATTTTAAAATATAAAGCCAATAGCACTAATATATGAACACTAAAATAGAGGAAAAACACCCATAAACCTACCATCTTAACTGGCTTTTTGTTGTTACTCCTTCCCAAAGTTTGTTTAAATTGCCTATTTTTACAAAGTTGTAACCATAGTGTGAATAAAATTTTAATCCTATTTAACTTCACTTCCCTGTATTTCTAGTTTTATAATCATTTTACTGGTTATATAAAATACTTTGTAAGATACCTTTACCATAATTTAATAAATCTCATCACAATATTCTAATGAGCCTTTTTTCCCCCCTTTTCAATTATCTGGATTATTTTCTCAAGATAAATTTTCAAAAGAATTGTATGATCGATGAGAATTAAAGTTTTTATTACCTTTGATATGTATTGCAAAGTGCATTCCAAAAACTGACACTGTCACCCAAAGTAAATTTTTACAGCAGGATAGTGAGTGTGTTTCAAAGTCAAAAATTTTGTGAAATATTGTTGATTTGGAGATCACAAAGTCAAATTTTAAAAAGCACAGTTTTTGCCCTTGTGGAAATACATACTGAGTATGTTAATGATGGAAAGATTGGGTCTCTCAGATTTGTTTCCAAATAATCTGGAAGGAATAGTAGAATAGGGTTATAGAGGAAATAAGAGTACCTTGTTTTGATAATATTTAAAGCTGGATTATGGGTACAGAGGAGCTTATTATATTATTGTCTCCACTTCTGTGTATATTTGAACTTTTCCATGATAATAATTAAAGACAGAAAAATAAAATAAGACCCTGTCTAAGCCTCTGATATTTAGCCATTAGTGCTCTCTGAGATTTTATCTTTCTCCTTGCTCTCACTTTTCCGGTCTATCCATATTGGGTCCAGCTATCTTGCAGGGTTCACTTATTTGGGAGTGTGGGACTAAGGTATTGGTGAAATTGGAAGCTTTTCGGGAGAAATTAACAGCTACTAGCTAGTTCTGATCCTCCTTTTTAAATTTAAATCAAAAGCATGGCCTTTAATTAAACAACAAAACAAAACAAAACAAGAAGTCAGTCATGTTGTGATGACACTCTTTCTGATGTAAATTCTTCTAAAGAATATTTCTGGCTGGAAAGCAGAATATCAAGGTCCTTCATCAGCATTCATCACATGCTCTTTTTATCACATCCTCTACTAAATGTCTTGAGGCATTAAAAAAAGTAGACAATGTTCCTTGCCCTCAAGAAGATAACTGTCTATTTAGAGACGCACAGCAAATGCCCAATAATAGTTAGATTGCCCAACAATCTAACTATTGTTAAAAGGCATAAAGGGGAATGTTTCAATCCATGTAAAAAACACATTCTCACAGGTGTCATTTCATCCTTAATCCTCTGCTAAAATTGCTGTCTACTTCTTTATCTTCCCTTCTGACTTAATCAGCTATATAAACTTAATTTTCTTCTTTGTCTGGTGTCTTCAGAGAAGTTATCACAAGGAACATGCCATGGGATCCTCTTTAAACAAAGTTGTTTTGTTAATTTATTATATTTATGGCTAGAATTCAAGACATGTTATTTCAAATACCCTTTAATATGGAGAAACAGAATATTATATCAATACTGGTAGAAATATGCATATTGCTTACCTTGCTGTGTTCGTGAGTTCAGAAATCCTCACAGTTGTTCAGGAGTATTGTTGAAGTGCTTTTTCATCTGGTTTCATCTGGATGTTTCTGATGGAATGTGATGACTTACAGGCTTTGCTAGTCTCTGCTGGGTCCCTCTGCCTGTCTGGTTTGTAGAATATTTCTGCATGGCTTAGTTCTCAGAATTCCTCTATTTCCTATATTAATATAAAATTACTATATATTAAGTAATATAATTTGAAAGACTAATAAAGTGGTAAAACCTGTTCTTCAATGTGCTTTTTATTGTTGAAAAGTGCTATACAACTGAGCTGATTGAATTCAGTAGATGGCTCTTTGGTGGCAGCTCTGAGTTGGCAATTTCCATCTTAGCAGCTATTTCAGATATTTCAACTTCTGTTGCATTTATACCTCTACCTGTTGCTGATTGCTTTGTCTAGGTACCAGAGATATAAAAACAAATATTTCAGTCAGACGTGTTTTTGCATGTGTGTTCTTCTCTCCTGGCTATGAGTTTTTCTCTTTATCTCTTTCTTTCTTGTTGTCTTGGTGAATTGTCTTGACAATATAAAAACCTTAAAGACCAACTTGACTCCTTTCTCTTAAAGCCTAGATCAGAATCTTCTGTGCAGCTTCCTCTAGATTCTGTCCTAATCCCCACTGATTCCTCTATAGCAAAGATACCTCAGTAGCAGGAAAATTACTCAGCCCCAGGATAACTTAGTGGAAAGACAGAGACTTTAGAATCAGACAGTGCTGATTTTGTGTACCCAAAGTACCACTTACTAGCTATGTAACTCTGGGAAGTCACTTAACCTCTCTAATTGTTTTCACTGGTGTAATGTATTAGTTCATACATTATGTCTTGTCATAAGGATTAAATGAGATAATACATGTTAGGCACTTGGGATAGTGCCTGATGTATGGCAGAAACTTGCTAAATGGTAGCTATACTCCTTACATTAACAGCAATAATTCCTGGTGTTTTGCAGTGTAGAGGATGCAGAACCAAGACCTAGCTAGGAGACTTGTAAATCTAAAGGTGCTGCCCTATAGTCTTAAAGAATGACTAAATGGGTATTTATTTTACTTTTGTCCTGATGGGTCATTTTACACTTGATAAACCAAGGGTCCCACGATGTAAGGACATGGCAAAAAAAGGAAAACTGTATGTGTAGCCAGTGTATGTAAAGTAGGAATGCATGGATAAGTAGTGCAGGTGCAGGGAACACTATGAACAAAGGAAGTGACCAAAAAAATGTAGAGCATTTTCTACAAAAGCAATCCACTGTGCTGGTGGTACAGGATGTATGTGAAAGCAGTGAAGGAAAGGCAGGTAGTGGAAAATTGAGAGCTGTCTGTAGATGGCCTTAAATGCCATGCTAGGAAATTGTATTTTATTCTCTAGGCAATACTGAACCATTGAAGTTTTTTTACTTTGTGATAGTATTAGGAGGTTTGTATTTCAGAAAAGTCATTTCATATAAACTGGGTTAGTGGGCATGGACAGTAAAGCATGGGTTACCAATTCCAGTGTCTACAGTAGCTGGATAAGATATGAAAGTAATTAAAACACTGAGTGTAAGACATTGATTGGGGTATAGAGGGTGAATGTCCAGTCTCATGTCAGTTCTAGGTAAATTTTCCAACTCAGAACATGGGCTTAGTGCTGCCAGTTTATCTTATTTTTCCAAAAATCAATAGAAATCCAGATTTCTATCTTTCAATTTAAAAAATTTGGCAACTGGTACAGATTTTGAAAATAGATCATTGTGGATCAAACAAAACACATCTTGTTGGATTTTGCCTATGGATTGCCAGTTTGTGAGCCCTGGACCAAAAATATTAAGATCAAATGTGAGACGATTAAAATTGTCTAGATGAGAGGTTACTGGAGTAGTAGTTAGAGGAATGGAAGGGAGGGGATAGATTGAAATAAATTCACACAGAGTAACAAGTCTTACGGACTGATCAACATGGGGAAGAGAAAATGAAAATGGATTTTGAGCCTCAGTAATGAGGCAAAGGTTAGGAGAAAGTGTTTTTGAGATGAGTGTAGTTTGCCATACATTGTGTGGAATATACTGGTACATGGAGATGACCAATAGGTAGTTGGACAGGCAGATCTGGAGATCACAAGAACTGCCTTGCTACACGAAGAGATTAGGAGTCATCTGTGTACAGATGGCATTTGTGGTTATGGAGACACATAAACTCTCACAGGAGAAAGTGTAGAATATGATGAGGGGTAGAGACAGCCTTGGAGAGCACAGGAGACAGGAGCCTTGCAGAGATAGAGCAATGTGCTTACTCTGTCTTAAGTGAAACCATAGGAAGAGAAGACTGTGAAATAAATTAGAGAGGATGTAGAAGGACCAGAGTTGTACAACATCTTGGAGGTCTCAGGAGGATAAATTTTTGAGGTAGGAAGTATTGAGCAATAATTTTAAATAATGCAGAGGACTCAAGGTACTTAGTGCCTGGAAATAGATCAACAGACCTGATAATCAGATGTTATTGATGACTTCATAGAAAAATAACAGGGAGACAACAAATTACAATGACATAAATAATTTCTCTTGAGAAATTTGAGAATTAAAGGAAACAAATGAAATCATTATTTGAAGGGAAATCAGGGTCAAACTCTTTTATAACTGAGTATGTAGTGTAGTTAAAGAAGAAGGAAAAAACGAAGAGGGAGAGATGGAGAATGCAAGATGTATTAGTGTTGGCCGCCATAACAAAATGCAATCAACTGGGTGGCTCAAACAACATAGATTTATTTTCTCACTATTCTAGAGTCTGGGGAATCTAAGGTCAAGGTGCTAGTCCGTTCACTTTTTGGTAAGAACTGTTGCTCTGGCTTGGAGGCAGTCCCCTTCTCTCCGTGTCTTCATATTGCAGGGAGCGAGTGAGGGAGCTCTCTAGTATCTTCTCTGAAAAGGACACCAATCCCATTGTATCCAGGCCCTGCCCTTATGACTTCATTAACCTTAATTATGTCCTTAAAGGCCCTATTTAAAATACAGTCATATTGGGGGCTAGGGCTTCAACATATAAATTTTGGGGGGGACACAATTCAGTCTGCAGCACAAGAGAAAGGCAAGATAATTGACAGCAGAATCCTAGAGGAGAGATAAAAAAAGGAGAGGATCGTGAACGTTGGTCAGGGGCATCAGCTCTCCTCCCTGTAGCAGAAAGGATGAGCTGTAATGTAAGTACAGAAACAGCTAAGACAGGACAGACGTTCTGGGAGTCTGCATCCAATGGCCTTGATCTTCCTTGGTCTGCTGTTACCCACATTTCAGGGCTACCTGATAGTTACTTCATATGTTCTATCCAGGGTTTTTAGTTGTAATCAGTGGGTAAGATTGGATGCAATGTGCTTTCTCCCTCTCTCAAGTGAAACCAGGGTCCCTCTGTAACTTTCAATGAGTTATTCATTCTTCTCCACTAGATTGAATGATTATTGAGGGTAATACCTGAGAATAGTGTCCCTCCATATATCATATCCAATTCAGGATCCACATCATATTTGGTATGTCATTTGTATCCAACAAAACACTCTTCTTTTACTCCTTTTAAATTATTTTTTTTTTCATTTTTGTTATTATTACAGGATCATTCCTGCCTTAAAGCTTTCTTACCCTTAACAGGAGCTGTCCTCACATTTAGATTATACTTTGAGTCTCTTAATGGTTGATAAATATATTTTAGTTTTCATTTGGATTGCTGCTTTGTTTTGCAGTGCTGAAACATTTTTGTTGGAGAAATGTCTTCAGAGTTAGAAAAGGAGAAAGAGAGGCTGGCTCAAGCCACCAAAATGTTCTTCTTTCACATGCAAGATCTTGCATCCTTCACAAACACACTTGTCGAATTGTTTAATAGCATGAATGCTCAGATTGTCTCGATGGCTCTGAAAGAAGATGTTAATACTAAGGATGTCTTTGAACAAATGTTCAGCATTTTTAAGGAGAGGCAATCTATAGTCAATGCAAGACAAGACACAATGCAAAAGGAACTTTTGTGTTCCAAGATTGCAATGGCTTTGTGCTCCAGGCTCGAGAAGAGTGCCAAGGCAAAGGAGTTGCAAAAGTCAGCTAACGAAGGGTTCAGAGAGGTCCAGACACCACTCATTGTGTCCGTGCTGAATGATAGTAACATTCCTGAGAGTTTGGAATCTTCCCTTTTACTCTTGATGAAGTACCCCATCATGAATCTCCAGTGAAGTGATTTATATAGAAAAGACACCAAAGACCAATCAGATGCTACCACATCTGAGAAAAGCTCAGGTCCAGGTCCATCCAAAATGCTACAGCTGACACCTTGAACAAGTTGCTGGATGCACTAAAAATTGAAAATGACAATAGCATTGTGTCAGCAGCAGAGCAGTTGGAGCAAATTGTTAAAAATATGGGACCAATCTTAGCCTCCAAAAAGCCATACAGAGTATGGAGATGAAGACTCCTGTGTTAAAGAAAGCCAATGACTAGTAGGAATGCATCAATGACTAGTGAGAAGGGCTTGTTTCTGTCAGAAAATCAATTCAAATTCATTGTACTTTCTCACCTCTTTGCTGCCAGACAAGTGGTCTATTGGGGCTGGGAAACCATTCAAATTTTGCTTATCCAAATAAAAATAATAAAAGAAAGCCTGCTTGAAGTGGCAGATATTAAAAGGTTATATTGTTCCAAAAGTCAAGGTAATGTTATATTTGAGGATGTTTCTAAACATAGTATTTCATCTTGAAGTATAATTAAAATGACCCTAATTTCTACTCTTAGTAATTCTATTTACAGTTACTACAGTGTGAAGTCCAGGTAAATGTAAACTTATCATTAGGTAATCTGGCCAAAAACTGTTATGTCCTAGGAAATGTAAAATAACCTGCAATTTGTCACTCACATACTGATTTCTGTGTACTCCAGTGTCTTACCTGTTATAAGCCATTACTACATACTTTTGTCATTTATCCAGAAGTAAATAAGAATGATGAATAAGGGGAAATAGAGTTTTCTTGCTTATATAAATAAGACCAGAGCAGATGATCTGTTCATATTTGTTTCCTTTTGAGATCTTATGATTAGGAGATATTAGAGATTGAAAAATGGAGGTGCTCTAACCTTTCCCCAAGAAAAAATCATAACACTTGTAGAAGTAGGATTTCTGAGATGTGCTGGTATTGGGAAAGAAAAGTTAGATAAGTCCATTTGACTACCATAAAGTCTTTGGCTCTCATACACTATAAATGAGTGTTTGCTTCCAAGATTGCTCTAGTTATACCTAGTAGGCATTTTGTTGAGAAGAAGAAAAGCAATTAATAGTTCTAGTTCTTGACTGGAATTTTCCTTCTGAGAATACCTGTTTTCCTCATTTAAACATTTTCTTACATAAGACTTTAAATCCCATTTTCTCTTTTAAGAAAACTTTTCTGTACACTCTGTTAAAAAAAAATCTGAAGCTTGAGACACTAAAAGGGAACAAACTGAGCATTTGATGAAGAGGGAGGAAGAAGGTATTCCCTTTATATACTCTTCAGCTGCTCTGCAATCACTTCCAGCAAGGTCAGCAGGTCACCTGCTTAGTCCTGGCTGCTTTGGAGTTGCACTTCTGTTAGCCTGAGCCAAGACTTAGCTCCAAAGTCAAGGCTGTCATTGTAATTTTAAATAATGAATCCCTTTCTTGCTCCTTACCAGCAAGAACTTCAGAATGTCCTGAGGTGAGGGTCAAGGGGATTTTGACCATTTCCAAGGCTAGATGGCCTGGGAGAAGGATGTTTCAATACATTCACTGTGCATTTTTCTCTCAGCTCCAAAGTGGAAACCTTGCTATTTGCAACAGCTATCCATAGCTGTCCTTTTTGAGAAGGCTCTTGAGCTGATCCATTTGCTACCCGCCCCTCAAAATACACATACCTAAGTGGGAGGAAGGAGGTGTGGCTCTTCCTTTGCAACTTTTTCTGAACCTGTGCATGTCCAGGGCTTCACCTGCCTTCTCTTGGTCTTAGGCTGTGTCCCAGGACATTGCAACAGCTAGAGTGTTCACAGGGAAATGAATGGGACACGGACCAGGGAAAGGCCTTGGGCAGAGTGTGTGAAATTAATGGGAGAATGAAAGATGGAAATTCAAGAGAAGTCTTTATGCCAATGGATATGGCAGCTAGCACAGCCCCTTGATGTTACAGATGGCTAGTGCCCTCTTCAGTTCAGGTGGGTGGTCTTCAAATGCTGGTGGCCCTTGTGAGGTTGGCCACCACTCATAGTGCCTCTCACAGGCATTTTCCCACCACTAGGCATTGCCAGTCTGCCCACTCTGGTGACTCCTTGTCTGCCACTGCTTCCCAGCTTGTGAAAATATCGGGGGGGCCTGCACTGATTATTCATACTTTATGGTTCTCTCAAATACTTTGGTTTTGAGTTTCTCTCTCCTTCTCTCAATTCCTTCAGTTTTTGAAGAACAAAGTGGAGAAGCCTCGCTTGATTTTTTGTTTGTTTTTTCTTTTTTTTTCTTTTGGTATCATTAATATATAATCACATGAGCAACATTGTTGTTACTAGATTCTCCCCATTATCAAGTCCCCCTCCCACATACCGCATTGCAGTCACTGTCTATCAGTGTAGTAAGATGCTATAGAGTCACTACTTGTCCTCTGTGCTATACTGCCTTCCCTGTGCCCCCCACTATGTTATGTGTGGTAATAGTAATGCACCTTATCCCCCTTCTCCCTCCCTTCCCCCCCATCCTCCCCAGTCCCTTTCCCTTTGGTAACTGTTAGTCCATTCTTGGGTTCTGTGAGTCTGCTACTGTTTTGTTCCTTCAGTTTTTGCTTTGTTCTTATGCTCCGCAGATGAGTGAAATCATTTGGTACTCCTCGCTTGTTTTTTTTTATGCTTAGTCTCATCCCTCCTCTGAGGCCATGAGCACAGTGTGGCCTGACTCTGAATGAAACAAATGGGGAGAAAAAAGTGAACTTGCCACAAAGCAAAACAAAACAAAACATATGGTCATTTACTTCAAAAAGAAAAATGAAGGGAAGAAGGGAGGAAGGGAGTCTGTAGTAGTTGTAATACCTTTTTTTTTCACTTACTAGTTGCTAGTGTTTGTACATCTTGGTATATTTGAAAGCACATTGCTCAATAAATGTGGAATTTTACCAAATCAAGAACTAGCTCATTCAGTGTAAGTGAATTTGATTCAGATCACTAGACAACTTAGGCCAAGAATCCCGATTCCCCAAGCAAATCAAACACTACAGACATTTTTCTTTTGCTGTATTTATTTTTGTTTAGAGTTAGAGTAAATGGAACTTCAGAACAATTAGATACTAAATTATAAAGATAAAAATAAAATAATAAATGGAGCCACAGTATTTTTTTTGTATATACAAAAAGGAGAGATGCATGTGTTATTTTACTAAAATTACTATAGGAGATAAATGCTATGCAACTTTATAGTGTAGTCTCTTAACATCTATGTGAATTTATGCACATTTAAGGATCCATTTTACCTTCAGAAGACATCCAGACTAACAAAGAGTAGATATTACAGTGTATTTTTGGAAACCGGTCTCCTAAAGTTTCATGAACTTAGACTTTGAGGCAATTTAAATCAATGGTCCACTTTACTGACTAATGCACAAAATCTTTAGACAAGGAGAGATTGAGGGAATGTAAACTAAGTCCATTCATCCTTAGCTAAGCCGACAAATCTATGTAATTCAAAAGAATAATTTTTATCTCCAGAGAATTGTTCTGTAAAGCAGCATTAGGAGGAAGAGCTAAGTTATCTTTTTAAAAACTTGGCTATTCCCTTAAGGGCTGTAATCACATAAATCACAAGCTTGGAGGGCTTACTAAACACAGATGTCGGGGTTTCTGATTCCATAGATTTGGGATCAGGCCCTAGAATCTACATTTGTAACAAGCTCTAAAGGGACTGCTGGCTCTGGGAGCACGCTTTCAGGGGACCGATATAGAATGTCTTAGAAAACTGATTTCTCATGAATATCAAATGCTGTTGGGCTGGCGTTTTATTTTGACTGAGTGGCTTCACCTTTCCTCTCCAGTTCATATTACTCCTTCACTCTGTCAGACCTATTTTCTGACCCTTATGTACATTGATCATTCCTATACCCTGCCTCTCTTTTCTACTCAGCTCTCTCTTTTGCACTCATCTGAGCTCTGCCCCTAAGCCTTATCTCTGATGGAAAGCTGAATCCAAGCACAGCCAGAGGAATCTCATTTTTCTCTGAACTCCAAGCACTTATTATCTATGCTTGTTTTTGGCACTAAGAACTTGCGACATATCCATGCCTAACTTTTTTATTCCTTCCTCTCACCCCTTGCTCTCATCCCAGTGTCCCAAGGCCTCACCCAAATGCTGCCTCTACTTGAAGCCTTCCTGGCTTTCCTTCTTGCCTCAGAAGAAATCTCTCTTTTCCTGAACTCTCATGAACAGCAGACTTGATTTTCCCTTCTTTTGGTATTTCCTTTGTATTCTTAACTTCTCTCAAGAGGTTGTAAACTCAATGACGATCTGGCCTAGTGTATTTGACTTTCAATCTCTAAAGTGCTTTGTACCTAGTTGGGCTCAATAAATACACTGCTATGGCACAGAAGAAAATATGTGCAAGATGTTAGGAGGATTTTCCTAACACAGTTTGCCACTGCTTCACCAAAGCTCACTGTAAAGCTCATTTCCAGAGCTAGGCCCTCAGTACTCTCTCCTAGGTAACCGCTAACCTGCCAAAATGGGAGTTGTGTTTTGGAAATTTGATGCTTGCTTTATTAGGTGCAGAGGCCAATGCAAGCTAGACGATAGAGGTGCACTTGGCCCTGTTCTCAAAATTCCAGTGTGAAGAATGATGGTACTGGATGCTTGAATTCTCTACCAGATGATTTTATCCAGCTGATTCCTCTTTTACCATAACACAGGCCCTCCAGGAAGTCCTACTGGGTTAGATGAGCTGATTTCCACTTTTATTGCTTCTTATGAAAATCTCGGAGGGGCTAAAGTATGGACTTTCAGAATTCAAAGGTCTAGAGCTGGCCCCCATCTTCACTCCATTTAGCCCAGTAGCTGGGTCCCAGGAGATCAGGTAAAACAATCCCCATCACCCCACCTAGACCGTATACAGCCTGAGAGAATATTTGGAGAACATTCCCATCTGTGAAGGTCAATGAGTTATACTTTTTTTTACCTAGTCATTTGTACATAATGGAACTTAACATATCTTTGATATTTACCTGGTAACCAGATTTTTTTTCCCTCCTGCATCTTCTTTTTTATCTCTATACACATCCACGTGCTTTTCTAATAAATACACTTAAATTTGCAACAATGACTTAAAATCCAATTTGCTATAAAGTCATTCATAAATTAACATGAATTTTAATACTAACTTTTATAGAAAAATACCAACTTTTGTAGTTTTGTGATATTTTGTAATGTACTACCCATTACTGGCAGCAAATGAGCTTTCATTAATGTCTTTCATTAACTTCCTGTTTTATTCCTCAAATTTCCGTATTTCCTCCTGTTTGAGACTATACTGGTTTGGTCTTGAATGCTGGCGAAAATCGCAGAAGAAAAGTCACACCGTGGTTATGTCTCTGGGGCTCAAAGCTTTTCCATTTAATGAAGAATTTGTCCTTTGCTTTCTAACTCAAGCTTCTTTGATTAGTTTTTATTGAGGACCACTAAATAAAAAATAAGGAATATCCTTGTGTTCATAACTCCTTTAATTGCTTGCGATAGAAAACTTAATTCAAATTATTTAAACCAAAATACAATGTTTTGGTTGACGTAATGAAAAAGCCCAGGTTTCCGACACAGTTGGACCTAGGGACTCATATGTTCTCAGTAGGACTCAGTTTCTTCTCATTTTTCAGCTCTTCCTTTATTGCTTTAGCTCCATTCTCAGGGAGATAGCCTCTCTCTGGGGGCTGCTAGCCACTGGACACTCTGCTTTCACTAATCTCCATTCCAAAAAAAGGCCTTCACCTTACTTTCCCTCTCAATTCCAAAAAAAAGTGCCCTGATTGTATCTCATAGGCTCTGATTGGGCCATTTTCTATCCAGCATGAATCTCTGTGTCCATGGAGAAGAAATATACTGTTACAGGCCCACTTGTAGGCAGTAGGCTGAGCCAGTTTTGTATCAGTTGATAGCTGTGCAGAGCCATTCCCTGAGGTGCCCAGGGTGCCCTGAATAAAGCAAAAGTATACAGGGAAAACAAAGCCACGGAGGTTTTCTTATATTCCACTTTTGGAAGAGATGATGACACTGGTCAAAAATGAGAGAGAAGCAATCATTACATGATTAGGGACACACTTTTTGCTGGAAGCTGTAAAAACAAACAAAAAAGGAGTTAGAGATATTTTAGGTAGCAGAGTTTTTTTTTAAGGTACTTTATGTCTCCTTTGATTCACTTTTCTTAACTTAGACAATTCCCAATTGAAGTTAGCTACTTTGAGAAAGTATTTTGTTAGATTTTTCTAACTAATAGCTCAACTTGCTAATTTTGCAGATGATGAAATAGCACCAAGAAGTTAAGAGATTTACTTAAGGTTGCTCAGCTAGTTGGTGGTAAAGAGCTCCTGATTTTCCATGTTTATTATCACCAGCAGCATTATCACCATCTTAATTATCATGATTCATCACCATTATGAAACTTGATACTGATTAAGTTTTATTTCTGTGCCAGAATCTGTTTTATTAAGCACTTGCTAGAAATCAACTCATTTTACCCTTACGACAAAACCAGTGAGGTCTTTATTCTTTATCCTCCTTTTTAGTTGATAAATCTGTGGCATGGAGACGTGAAGAAACTTCCTGAACATCACATGTCTAGTATGTAGTGTAGGCAGCATCCAAACTCAGACAGCCTGGCTCAACTCTATTTTTAACCCCTATATTGTCTTCCCACATACTGCATGTCCATTCATAGAATGTTTTTATTACAGGGTGGGCCAAAGTAGTCACACAATCCTGCTTGGTGTGTTTGTATGTGTGTGTGTGTGTGTGTGTTCAGCTTACACATACATGCTAGTCACAGGAAGTATGGGAAAGGTTAGCAACTAGTCAGGTGTGGCTGATGGAAGCAAAACTGCAATACAGAAAATTGTCAGGTATAATTACTAATGGGACCACCATGTGATGAGGCTGTAGCATGAGATGGAAGATGGAAATTTTTTTTTTTTTTTTTTAGATAATTATTTTTTACTGAAGGGTAGTTGACGCACAGTATTACATTACATTAGTTTCAAGTGTACAACACAGTGATAAAACGGAAGATGGAAATAAAAAAAAATGCTGTAAATAAAAAGTGGAATCTATTTTCAACCAGCCCTCACTGATGATTTAGGGTAGAAAAGAAATTTGGGGTGTGAAGACATTGAACTTGGTAGTTGCCTCAGTATTTGATCATATCATTTAATAGGATGACCCATTACTTTCACATAACATGTAAATTTCTTTTAGTTTCCTGGAATTTCTATTTGGAATTCTGTACATACTAACAGTAGTTTTCAAAAAAAGCCAATTTTCACCAATAAGAGTAGACAAGGAAAATCAATAGTGCATATATATTTCTAAGCTTCTGTCAAAATTTGTGTTAAAACTGTGTTATCTGAATTCGCATAGGGACCTAGGAACCATTAATACCACTTCAGCAGGTTATTCATTAGAACGAATCTCAAACGTTTTTCTGTTTTGTTTTCTCTTCATTGAGGCTAGGAATCACAAGGACTCCCCAACTCCACCCTTTCTCAGTTTGTAAGGGGATAAGAGCCCACAGAAGGGTCATTAGAAAATATTGATTGACAGCAAAACAATGTAACAGAGAAAGATTATGGGTTTTGGAGGTGATTAGCTTGCGTATTGCATCTCTGCTTCTAGCAATTTGACTTTGACCATGTCAGCTATTTTCACTGGGCTTCAGTTTTCTCTGTAAAATGAGAGCATCTCGAGGTTTTGGGAACTACTATGGTCACTACCTCTACTCTTCACTTTGCCTCACTGCTATTATAGTTTAGTATATAATAAGAGATGAACATACTGTGTTGTAGCGATTCATCTTTGAATACCACCTCTTAAGCCCCCTTCATAATAATTAGGATGTTAAAAATAGCTTATTTGAATTTTTCTTTCTCAGGTTAAATACCTTTCCTTTTGTTACTTTTTCTCTACCTCACTTGTGGCCATTATCATTTCTACCTCACATTATTATTAATATTATTATTATTTTTAACACAGATAATATCTTTAGGAGAATAAATGAAAAACACCTGTGAATTAATTGCAATCTATATACTCTTTCATCTGAGTATACTTCACATTAATTTTATTTTTGTCTTTTTTCTTTTATCCTATCTAGTCAATGCTTTTTATTCCCTTTGTAGCCCAGTACAGTATTTTTCCAACTGGAGGATGTGGTCCATTAACGGTTTGCGTCATCAGTATAGGTCACAACTATCACTCTTGAGTAACAAAACAGGTTAGAATAAAAAACATGAGAGTTATACTGCATGTGAAAAGATTACTGTTATTTGTGTGTTGGTGTATATTTGTAAATTTATGTGTATTCAAAGTGAGTTATGATGTAAACAGTCACAGTCACAGAAGACTGTAACTAAATGGTAGGTTCTCAATAACATTTTTGAGTTGACAGATAAATAGGAAAGCTATCTATAGAGAAAATTGTCCTGAACTTTTTGTCAGAAAACATGGGAAAGGATCCTACTTTTGTCATTTATAAACTGTGTGGATAGTCACACAAACCATTTAACTTCTCTAAACTAGTATTTACACGTCAGTATAGGAGGGTCAGTAACCCAATGTACAGTGTGGTTGTAAGAATTAAACTGTGTGTGAAAGCCCTTTGTAAACTAATTTCCTGCATAAATATCATTTTACTGGCCTAACAACCTAATTTTGATCATCTCTGAGTTAGGACATACAGTCTGGGGAGAAATACATAATTTTTGTACCTTTCAGTTCCTTAAGTCTGAATCTGTGAATTACATCAAACAGTTCAGAAAGAAAAATCCAATCTCTTAAAAAAAAAGCAGAAAATGGTAAAACTGACAGGTAGTATCATTAATCCAGTATTTGGAGGCAAATGCTATCTCTAGCCTCTTTCCGTCAAAATACAGGATCTTTTAGAGTGTTACCTAGGAAGAAGTTGACATGCCAAAAATGGTGACATTGTTTCCTCTGTCTCTTTATTTCTAGTTTTACTGTCAATATCTCTGCAGCACAAATTTGTGCCGTTAAACTATTATGTGGTTTCCCTGTGCAAAGTACTCTCCTGGAGTTTTTCATTGTGTTTGAGAGGGTGGATACCAAGTGCTAACCAAAACATCCCCTTCGGGCAAGTATTGCCCTCATTTTATAAGGACCAACCAGGCTCAGAGGCCATCCGTTTCACAAGGCCACACAGATTCTAACATATGCCTGCTTCTTACTGGCTCCAAAGCCTGTTCTCTTTCCACCATGCCACATGGCCCCTTTACTCATTCAATTACTCATTCTCTCATCTGTTCATCTGAGATGGACGCTCTAGCTCAAGGTGAGTATGATGCCACAAATAAGGAAAACTAATCTGAGGTCACTGAAGCCCAGAGTAAAACAAAACAGGAAACAGGAAGTTAATAAATAATAGTAATGGTAATGGTAATAGTAGCTAAAAGTACTTACACATGTGAGATGTTGTTCTAAGAGCTTTTAGATGCATTACTTAATTTGATCCTCACCAGAATCTTTATTTGGTGTATTATATGTAAAGAAACGGAGGCACAGAGAGAGTAAGCCATTTGCCCATGTTTTTCTCCTGGTAACTGGCAAGGTTAACATGTAAATCAGGCTTATTACAAACAATTGACATTTTTTCTATGTACATGCTTAAGAATTTTGATAATGTGAATTATTTTAACGAATAAATCCCTCTTTGTGAATGCAGTGATACAGAACAGAGCATGTATTTGTGTGTCTACAGATTTTTGGCACAGATTATTTTGCTGAAAGAAGCAACATTTAAGGACAAATAACTAACAACGTATTTTGCGTCTTCCAGTTGGCATGAAAACCTGTTTCTATGGCAACCAACGTAGGTCATGTGAGGGGTGAGACAAGCATTAGAAAGGAAAGCTGTTAGTTTATAACGTCTTAAACAATTTTTCTTTTGTAAATTCTCTCCCTTAAATATGTTATGCTACCAATTTGACCTCTTGACTCTCTGAGGAGGACAGATTCCTGGTAACTCTCTGAGCATGAGGCCTGCAGTTAGAAGTTAACAGAACCTATTCTGAAATAAACTGAAGGCCTTGGGAAGTTACGCTCCATAACCTACTGCCTCTTCATTGGGAGAATTAGTGTCCTGGCTGACCAAGTTCAAAAGTCTTCATGTTGTCTTTCAAATATCACGCCTGTCAGATTAAGAGGGAGCAGGTAGAAAACATACGTTGTTGGTTCATAGGGCCTTTTGGGGACATAGAATAGCTTGTGGTCTGCTAGTGAAAGAGCTGAGAGGATAGGAAACAGTCTCCTGAGAAGTTTCCAGTTCCATGAGGAATCAGAACACTATCTGAGAACTCCCTAGGCTGAGGTTAATGGTGTAGTTCAGGTGATTGTCTGGGGAAGTGAAGCAGGCAATACTGCTGGCAGCTATCTAGAAAAACAGCCCTGGGGAGAGTCCGCTGAGCTTACCTCCCTCCCAGTAAAGGACTTCCAGATAAGACAAACATACCACCTCCCTCTTCGCGTTGTTCTTGGGTGGATCGCTCTGATACTGCTCTAGGATGTCGGGATAAGTAGAGTGTTACGTATCAGTTAGCAGAAATGTCTGAAGAAAGGTTTCAGAAATAGCTTACTCACTGAGGGAAAGAAAAATTCTGAAGTCAAACTTTTCTTTTGGTAGTGAGTAGATAGAGGTGGATATTGGTTGTGTCCATTCCAAGACCAGTCTTTATGTCCTTGATTAAAGTGCTAACAACAGTCAGTGGCAGCCTGTGGCTTCCCTCCTCTCGCTTCCCCGTGAGGCACAGGGAAGGTGGAACCAGAGGCGGGAGCAGCCTTCTCTGTAACTTCCAGTCAGAGCCTGAAGTCGGGGGAAGGATGGCGTCACTGCAGCGTGAGTGTTCTCTCCCTCTTCACTCTCCCAGATGGTTGTGTAGTTGTGCTGGTTGGGAGGACCCTCAGGTCCAGCTCTTGGAAGGTCATGTAGTGTCTGGCCAAAATATCACCCTCTAAGACCAGTGGTATTTTTATTCTGCCATTTACAATCTCTTTTCCCAAGATTGTACAGTGGTGAATTTCTACGGAAAATTTAGAAATGGTAACTCATCTTACAAGTGACCACATTCCAGATCATTTCATTGTAGCTACAGCTCCTTACTCTTGACTAGGAATGGAACTTTCTAGAATATTTTCCTTTTCTAGCAAATATTGGAACATTTAAAAATCATTTGAATGATATCATTACCTGACCCAAGGTCTAGTTCACTTACTTCTTCAACAAATTTATATTGAGCACCCCTGTGTGCCAGGGGACTAAAGTAAGTAATAGTTAACACTTATTTGCTATTTATTATGTGGTAGGGAATGTAGAAATAATTTAGTATTTTATTTTATCTCATCTTCACCAGAGCTCTAGTGGACTCTCTTATGATGCTCATTATGTAGATAAAGACGCTTAGAGAATTGAAGCAACTTGACTGAGAAGACAGCTAAGAAGCGGTACAGGCTGAGTATGAATCCCGACAGGGTGGCTCTGGGGCCAAACTGCTGGATTCCATGCTAAGCTCCTAAATTTTATGTAGTCAAGCCCCCACCCACAAAGAGCTCACAGAGCAACACAAATCGATTGTTTAAGTATGATTTGTGATCTGCGATCCAATCAAGACCAACCAAGCTTACAGCATCTAGTAATGTGCATGGCTAGTGTAGCTAAGCATTAGCCCAAAACCAAGTTTAAAGCTGTGTTTGAGTAGTTTCATCACAGGAAACCAAAAATCAGCAGCTTGAGGGGTAAGGATCTTGAAATATTTTTCTTTGGAACTTACAGTGTGGCAGAACATGGGTAATTATTTCTATTATATTACTCCTTTCCCTTAGTTTCCTGTTCCTTGACATAAACGTTAGACGATTTTGTACCTATTTTACGAGCTCATTAACATAGTAGAAAAATTATCAGTCTCAGATTCATGATGTGTCCTAAATCCTGGAACTGGGCTGTGAATGTTCACATTTATTCTCAAAATCTCACTATTTTCTTCCCATTCTACTCTAGTTTTTCATTCTCCTCTGCAAACACTCATTTCTGGGGCCCTGGAGCAGGTGCTCGTTGCCCTGCCATGCTGCCACGGGGAGGAAGGGGACATAAACATACTGATAGGTCACTCCACCCTGGTCTGTGTTCACAGAGGGCCAGAGTGCGCAGACCCCAGGCCTCAGTGAAACAAAACAAAAACCGATTTTGAGGGAGAAGGCAAAAATACTATCTTGTTATGTCCTTTTTTTTTAAAACCTCTGTCAAGAATGCCTCATATATTAGTGCCATTGCAGAAACACATTTTCCTAGAGGTAGTTCAGGAGAAAGACAAGAGAAGAAATGGAGAAATAAGGCAGGTTTTCTCTTATCTGTCAAGTCCACCGTTACTGAAAAGCCTTTTGCATGTTTTTGGTTTTTTTTCTCCCCACTCCCACTTAGAAAAATAATTTTTATAAGAGAGTAGTGGTCTGTGAAGTCCTGCTAAGGGTGGATTCAATTTAGATCAATAATAATAATACCTTCTAGCAGCTGACAGTTGTATGTGCTCAGGTTTCCAGCTGACCGCAGTTGTATCCACCTTCCTCCTGCATGGATGCTTGTATTTACAACTTCAAATAACTCGTAGGGGGGAACCAGGACCTCCTTCTTGAGAGAGAATTCTTGTACAGGTGCACCCAAGCAGGTAACGATGGTAAATACAGTTTGTCGCCCAAACTTCTGTGCCTTTTCTCTCAGGAGGGAGGCGGAGAGGAACTGACCAAATCGGATGATGGCGCCTCTGTGCGCTTCCAGGTAGACATCCTTCATCTCATGATGCACCTCAAAACACAGAGAGTCGTTCTTCATGACAATCTCTTTCCTCAGCAGCTGGATTGCTGAGGTCAGGTAGTAGTGGAGATATTTGAAATGGAATGAATGAATGTACTGCTGTGCAGACCGAGAAGCATTAGCCATGGCTCTAATAAAGTCTGAGGGAACATTGCTTTTTGATGTATAAACCAAGATGGCCACAGCATGGGTAATATTCATGTTCTTGGGGAGCTCTTTTGCTCGGTTCAACCAGGTTAAGTGGGCATTCTTCCAGACCTTGTCATAATCCCTATGGGCTTTTAGCTCTTTTGTGAAATAATCTCCTCGACTTAGCTCCTCTAAGACCTGTGGGCTGCAGCCTTGGTACTGATCATCAAAGGAATCTGGTGCCAAGTCAAAGTCAACTTTAATTGCAACCTATAAGAAAAGAAAACTATCGTTTATAATTTTCCAAATCAGATGATGAATGTGGTAGCAGATTGGCCATACTCTGTGAGGCCAAGTCTTCGCCTCAAAAAACGACATTTGCTGAAGTACGTTTCACTCATAATCATTACACAGCTTTGTGCAGCAATGACCTGTGCTAGACTTTGAATTTGGTTTGATAAATATTACTGAAAGCTTAAGAACACTCCTCTCCTTAGGGACGAATGACCCTTTATGTATCACCAAAACAGTATCCTTGCCTAGTGAGTACTTAGAAGAAAAAACTTGATAATCTTAAAGTTGAATTGTATTTTCTATTTCTTCTACTGACCCCCTTTGCTTTCTCTCAGGGTGCTTTATGGAATATCTCTTTTATGAATACCTAAAATTTATATTAAGTCTTTGAAGTTGATTTAAGAAAAGACTTAAATAATGAGTAATGTTGGGAACTCCAAGGGGCCCCCTGGTAAATAATGGCCCTGCCATCTGCCCAGGATCTGAAAACATTGAGAAAAAAAGAGCAAATATGAAGGCTAACATATTTTTCCTGCTGAATGAGGCTATGTTGGAGCACGAATTCTTAGGTCTGATGGCAGGTAGGGTTGTTAAGTAAACCCCAGAATGAGTCCAACATGCCCACCACTTAGCTGTAGACAGTATTAGATGTGGCCTGCCTGGCGTAGGGTCTTGTTGTGGAAGAACAGAACTCAGGTCCTTTGCCAACAGGCTAACTCTCAGGAGGAGGAATAGCAGAGTCTCAGCATGTCTAGTTACTCTTTCTGATGTTGCCAATCCAATCAACTAAATTTGCCCTCCTCCAGGGAAGTCATGTGAGTAAGGGGTTAGGCGGCAGTCAGGAGAGTGCCTAGGAAAGTCCCTCCTCTTAGAAACCAGGAGTGGGAAAAAGACATTTTATCTTTTTGTAGCCAATTTAATATTATTTATTGATATCTAGTGCATATTAAACTATAATTAAAGATTTAAATACAAATTCATTAAGTATCATCAATCTGTCATTTAGAGCCATGTTTTCTATTACCTAAATTCCAAGATATTTCCTTTTTGGCAAAGAAATGACGCTTTCTAATAACCAGTACTCCTTAAGGAATATATTAAGAGATAAAATTCCATCCAATCAATGTTAAGGCTGTTGCAGCTGGAACGCAAAGACATCCTATTTGGTATTTTTACTGTGTTACTTATGATGAGAACTCATCTAGTTATGTGTAAAACAAATTTTTAAGACTGTTTAAATAATTTTGACTAATAACTTTTTACAGCAGATTTACAAATAGGTCTATAGCATCTGGTTAAGCCAGAACAAAACATAATCAATAGCATCATGTTCTGTCAAATCTCATGAACTCTAAAACTTTAATATATTACTAGGTCTCAAACATGCACTCTGTTATCTCTTAACATTAGGTTATTTTTCATTGCATAGAATTTTAAAATATAATACTTCTTTTGAATTGATCCATAGGATACAGTCTAAAGCCAAATAGACTTTGTTCATTTTGCATTATTTGTCCTATAGAAGCAGTTTTACTTAAATTTTATGGAGCATCAAGATGAAAAGAACGCTATGCCTCTAGTTTCCATAATGTCAAATTTATGAACTGTAAAGAATTCCACAATTTTTAATAACTGTTTTCAACACTCTTCACTAACACTATTTGTTTAAATGTCTGAATGAGACTTATTTAAATTAGATTCCAACTGACTAAGGTTCATTTAAAGGTTGTCCCCAGGGGAAATGCTTTAATCCAGAGCGTTAATCGGATCACCCCCTCATTGTACCTTACCTTGGAACTCCCCGTGGGTCTCTGCAGACCGGAAAACAGCAGCAGGAGAAGCTGCCCTCCAGAGAGCCAGGCACTCACCCCAGGAGCTGCAGGGGCTGGGAGAGGAGTCCCCCGGCATCTGCCGGTCCATGGCCCGCATTTGCTCGTGTTAGAAGTTCTCCTTCGCCCTTGCAGCTTCATCCTGAAATGAGCTCTCCGACTCTTGCTTTGGGACTTTCTTCGGATGAGTCTCAGCGAGAACCTTCCTTGCTCATTTCTGTGTTGAGACTTCTGTCGATCATCACCAACTAAAAGTTTTTTTCCGAGGGAAGAAATCGGCTCCAACTTATTTGCAAAGCTGAAATCTGTGAACTAGACAGACTTGTGCACCAAATAAAGGGTTCTAACGTGAACTCAAGTTAGTTTCCTATTTAAAAATTTCCTCATCTAGTCTGTATGCTGGGGAATTCCAAAGGCCTGTTAAGGGTCAGGCTCACTCTCTCACTCTTATCTTTCCCAGGAAGGCAGGGAAAGCATGCACTGCACAGAGTTTGAGGCCAAATGGCATTATCTTGAGCTGTGGGCTTCCACTGCGAGTGATTTGATCGGCTTGTGCAGGCTGCCGCAAAGACGCCATGTCAGGGTGGGCCTGTGTCAAGTTCATCTGGGGATGCTGATAGGTCCTGCCCAGATGTGGCTATTATGAAGCAACAGGGATGCTCTCAAAAAGAAGGCTCTCTTTGCTGCTTTTCCATGGCATCGTTGAAGCTCTCCAATCCAGAAATTATACTCGTTGGAGTCACTCTTACCTGTTGTATCTTCTGAGGGTGTCAGATCTTTCATCCACACTATTTTAGTCTGTAACGAGTCCCAAAGACTACTGTCAGTAGACAGCCTCTGAAAGCTTACGTCAGTCAGCAGCAGGTTCTAGTGTGCCCAGTTAATCCAGCACAGGTGTTCTAGGAAACACTCTCTCAGACACTTTCCTTTCTAGTGAGAACATCCTTCCTATAGTCCAAATCCTTGGGATAATTGTTTTCCCATCTACACTTCCTGTTAATTGGGAAGAGAAGCTAAATCCTGTTTTTGGAAATTCTTTTTTTTTCCAGCATATCCT